>NC_142884.1:7458500-7763166 GCF_051225735.1 Oryctolagus cuniculus | reverse complement strand
TTCTGACCACTGCACTTTCTGTCCTTTTGGGTAATGTTGGTTTTCCTTCCCAACATCCACCCCCATCTGATTCTAGCCCCCATGGTAACCTAATCTGTCGCTGCACACGATATATCTGCTTTCTTAGCTTCTCTTTATTCGCTACTCTGAGGCCCTCTGAAAGTTCTGTTTTCATTTTTGCTGTGTTCTCACAGCCTTTAAAAGTTTTGTTCATTTAAATGACTCAAGCTCTTCGTTTCTGTGGAGATCTCAGGTAGATATCTCCATTGTTTTCTCACTTACATGTGTGTGCTGTTTCCATGACAACTCCTTGACTCTGTTCTGGCCACTGCACACCTTTGAGCTTCCCTGATACTTCCTTCATTAAAAATTCAAATTTGATTTTTTAAAATTTATTTTTAAAATTTTAAAATTCCTTTGATTTTCTAAAAAAGATTTATTTTATTTATTTGAAAGAGTTACAGAGAGAGGAAGAGAAAGACAGATAGAGATCTTCCATCTACCTGGGCACTCCCCAAATGGCTGCAACATCTGGAGTTGGACCATATCCAAGCCAGGAGCTTCTTCCAGATAGCCCACATGGGTGCAGGGGCCCACTTGGGCCATTCTACCGCTTTTCCCAGGCCAATAACAGAGAGCTGGATTGGATGTGGAGCATCTGGGACTCGAACCAGGACCCATATCGGATGCTGATGTCACAGGCAATGGCCCAACATGCTGTGCCACAACACTGGCCCTACATAAATCTTTAAGAAAAAACATCGAATTGTATACCTTGAAAATAAATAGTCTTTATACATTAGTAATGTTACAATAAAGCTAGTTTAAAACAGAGCTATTGAAGGTGTGAAGTTGGAGGTTCACAAGGCTGTGTGAGTAACTGTGAAGGGACTATCCTGAATCTGGCCATGGGAAGGTTTGGAGGTATTTTTTAGGAAACTGGTCAAGTGTGAACATGGATAAATGGAATCATCATGGTAAAGTTTTTATTTGCAGGCTGTCTTGTGTGGACTTTTGTGTGTAATTGAGGTAGAATGGTGAGGTTGTTTATTTTATATCATTACTGGGTATATAAGCTTACTTCTAACTGGGTGGCAGGGGTGTAGCAACAGTAAAGCACACTCAGTATTTCTAAGAATAATGGAAAATACGCTAGAGAGAGTCTTGTTCTGGAATTTGAGTGTGACCCTTTAGAACTTCTTAACTGATGGCAGCTGAGACATTTTATATAACATTTTGAAAGACAATGGGAATCATCATATAGGAGACGTTAAAACAAATAATTTGAATATTAGAGCATATGACTACAGGATGTGTCTGGAAGAGGTGACAGTCCCCTATGCAGTACAACAAAGTGTCTGATTCTGGAAAAGACCAGAATTTCTGTGAAATTTTTCTCCTTCTGTTTGATGTAGGAAAATGTTTCACAACAATTTCAAAGATAGAATATTGACTACAGAAGTTTTACTCTAAACAGGATACTGATGCTTTGGGAGATTTAAGTTTGATGGGGGTATACAGAATGAAAGGTAACAAACTAGAGGAATAAGATAGACTCCCCAAAATCTATCATTTATCTTAAAATCAAGTGCTAAGTTTACAATTCTGACTCAACTCTTTGGGATAATAGTTTCTAATACATATATTTGCTTATTTCCCTGATTGGTAGTTTGGGCTTTTCTAAATCAAAATCTAAATATTGGGGCCAGTGTTGTGACATAGGAGCTTAAGCTGATCCCTGCAATGCCATGTCCCATATGGGTGCCAGTTCGAGTCCAGACTGTTCCACTTATATATCTGGGAAAGCAGTAGAAGATAGCCCAAGTCTTTGGGCCCCTGCACCTACATGGAAGACCTGGATAGAGTTCCTGGCTCCTGGCTTTATCCTATCCCAGCCCTGGCCATTTCAGCTGCTTGGGAAGTGAACCAGCAGATGAAAGATCTCTTTCTCTCTGTCTCTCTCTTTCTTTCTGTGACTCTGCATTTCAAATCAATCAATAAATCTTTTTTAAATATCTAAATATTGCAATAATCATAAACTTAGCCCCATACTTTGATCTTGTTTGAATCTATGTAGTTTCCAAATACATTCCTATCCAGCCCTCTGTCCTTAAATAATATATAGAGAGTGATGGTTTCCATCTTGGTATCTCTATTCTAGATGTTTCTCAAATTTTATGTATCCAACTGGATTTTTCATGTTTGTACTTGAATATTTAAAACTCATCTCATAGTTGATACAGTTTAAAATGCTAACTTGGGGGCCAGCGCTGTGGTGCAGCGGGTTAATACCCTGGCCTGAAGCACTGGCATCCCATATGGGTGCTGGTTCTAGTCCTAGCTGCTCCATTTCCGATCCATCTCTCTGCTATGGCCTGGGAAAACAGCAGAAGATGGCCCAAGTCCTTGGGCCCCTGCACCTGCATGGGAGACCTGGAAGAAGCTCCTGGCTCCTGGCTTTAGATTGGTGCAGTTCTGGCTGTTGTGGCCAGTTGAGGAGTGAACCATCAGATGGAAGACCTGTCTCTCTCTTTCTCTCTCTCTCTTTCTCTTTGCTTCTCCTTTCTCTGTGTAACTGACTTGCAAATAAATAAATAAATCTTAAAAAAAATTTTTTAAATGCTAACTTGATTTTACCCAACAGAAACCTCAGTGTTACTTCCCATCTTATCAAAAGGCACTACTGTATCTGGTGGTTCAATGCAGATAATTAAGAATGATCCTAATTCCTTATTTTTAGTAATCTTTCTGTATTGAAACTATGAGTAAGCCTTGTCTTTCTCCAAATTATATCCTGATTTCTTACACCACCCTCTCCATTGTTTCCACAAATTATTTTTCACAATTTGTACCTACTGTCTATATCATTGCTTCTCTATTCGATTTCCCTTAACTAAAGAATGTATGCTCATAGAAAAAAAAAGGAATATGTTTTTATATCATCATCACTGGCACAATGTTTAATACATAGTCATAATTTAATAAGGACTTTGGATGTGCGAATGCATCATGCCTTTTTTTTTTTTTTTAAGATTTACTTATTTATTTGAAAGGCAGAGTTACAGACAGGCAGAGGCAGAGAGAGACAGAGGTCTCCCATCTGCTGGTTCACTCCCCAAATGACCGCAGTGGCCAGAGCTGAGCTGATCCGAAGCCAGGAGCCAGGAGCATCTTCTGGGTCTCCCATGTGGGTGCAGGGGCCCAAGGACTCAGGCTGTCTTCTGCTGCTTTCCCAGGCCATAGCAGAGAGCTGGATGGGAAGTGGAGGAGCTAGGACTCGAACTGGTGCCCATAAAGGATGCTGGTGCTGTAGGCCAGGGCTTTAATCCACTGTGCCACAGCACTAGCCCCATCCTCAGCCTTTTAAAACAAATATCTCTCCAATTTCTGTAGTCCAGTGGTAATGTAACTTAATTTGACTTTATTATTTCATAGTACTTTATGTGATCATATTTAGAAAGCTAAATCTGTATTTATTTATTTTGAGTTACCTAACATTATTTCTACATTGACTACTTTCACCTTTTCTTTGTTTAAATTGTTTTACCCTTGTCCAAGTGACAGCAACCTTATATACTTGGAGTCTTTTTAAACTGAGGTATTAGTATTGTCAATTATGAACCAGTCTACACAGAGCTGTTTATGGAATAGTTTTAGTCTTTTCCATGCACATGGAATGACTTACTGTTCTCTTCTTTCCTAGAAATCAAGACAGTCAATGATCATCTGTCGGTGCATTTGAAAAACCAAAGGTGTCTGAAAAGAGTGGAACAATACCATGAACTTAGTGAATTTGGAAAGAGCATTAATCAGAGGAAAAGTAGTATCCCTTTGAGGCAAAATCATGTTGTGTTTGACTTGAATGGAAAAACAGTGAAATCAAATTTAAGCTTAGTGAACCATAACAGGAGCTGTAAAGTAAAAAATCTTGGGGGGGTAAGTGGAGACAAGAAATCCTTCCTCCACGCTGAGCATCAACGATTTTTTGCTGAAAAGAAACTTCCCAAATATGGAAATTCTGTGAATACAAATGCACAATTCATTAAGCCTCAGAGAACTCAAAAGAGAGAGAAACCCCAAGTGTGCAACGAATGTGGAAAGGCCTTCCTCAAGAAGTCTCGCCTCATTGATCATCAGAGAGTTCACTCAGGAGAGAAACCTCATAGGTGCAGTATATGTGGGAAAGCCTTTTCCAGAAAGTCCCGGCTCGCTGAACACCAGAAAACGCATGTAGGAGACAAGCGGTATGAATGTGCTGAATGTGACAGAGCCTTCCGCTGGAAATCGCAGTTTATCGCACATCAGAAAACGCATACAGGAGAGAAGCCCTATGTATGCAGTGACTGTGGAAAAGGCTTCATCAAGAAGTCTCGGCTCATCAACCATCAGAGGGTTCATACAGGAGAGAAGCCTCACGGATGTAGTCTGTGTGAGAAAGCATTCTCCAGAAAGTCCAGGCTCATTGAGCATCAGAGAACTCACACGGGAGAAAAACCCTATGACTGCACTGAGTGTGACAAAGCATTCCGCTGGAAATCGCAGCTCAATGCACATCAGAAAACGCATACAGGAGAAAAGTCGTACATATGCAGTGACTGCGGAAAAGCCTTCATTCAGAAAGGCAATCTGGTTGTACACCAGCGAACTCACACTGGAGAGAAGCCTTACGTATGCAGTGACTGTGGGAAAGGCTTCATTCAGAAGGGCAATCTCCTTATACATCAGCGAACTCATACTGGAGAGAAACCCTATGTATGCAGCGACTGTGGGAAGGGCTTTAGCCAGAAGACATGCCTAATATCACATCAGAGATTTCACACAGGAAAGACGCCTTTTGTGTGTCCTGAATGTGGAAAATCCTGCTCACACAAGTCAGGTCTCATTAACCATCAGAGAATTCACACGGGAGAAAAACCTTACAAATGTGGCGACTGTGGGAAAGCTTTCAGAGATAAGTCATGCCTCAACAGACACCGCAGAACTCACACAGGAGAGAGACCATACGGATGCTCTGATTGTGGGAAGGCTTTCTCCCATTTGTCATGCCTCGTGTATCATAAGGGAATGCTGCATGCAAGAGAGAAGCGTGTAGGTTCAGTCAAGTTAGAAAATCCTTCCTCAAAAAGTCACAGCTCATCACAGACAGATGATTTTATACAGGAGAAAAACTCTGCTAACATGGGGACTGTGCACATGCCTTCTGGGGCACCTCAGACTTTATTAAACAGCAGTGAGTTCCAGGCAGATAGCAATGTAGCCATTGTGGGCCAGCCAGTTGCCAGATGTTCAGCCTCTGTGAAGGATAGAATTTGCACAGAAGAGAAACCTTATGAATGCAGTGAATATGGTAGTGCTTTCAGTGATCCATTACGTCATACTTTATGTCACAAAAACTACACAGGAATAAACTGAAACATTCAAGGTTGAAAACTCTTGAGTAAAACCTAGCTCATTATATGGCTAAGTGTGTATATATTAAATGAAAAAAAATCCTATAAATGCACAGAGTTGGAAAATCTATTATGGGAGGATAGATCCTATCAATGGTCATAGATCACAGATCATCAGTGAGCTCATAGTTGAATGAAATACAATAACTGTGGAAAAGTCCTGGCCCAGAAATAAGACCTCGGTAGGTATCAGTTTGTATAGGAGACAAACCACTGGAAGATCTTTGAAGACAGTGAACGTGACAGGGTTGCCAATGGTAGATTCTGTCCCATGAATTGTCAGAAGAAATTATATAGAAACAATAGTGAACCACACTAACTGGAACATCTTCAAAATATCAGGAGCACATGAAGCAAATTAATGCTGTAAAAAGGAAAGAGATTTTAGCAATTTCTGTCACAAGTCTAACATTATACTTTAAATAATACATGAAGTGCATTTTAAGGTAATATATCTTGAATCAAGCTCTTAGTTGATGTCAGTGATTCCTTAATTAAAAGTAAGTAGTCTGTGTTGCACTTTACTGGTTAAAGTTGTAACCCAGTGTATCCTTTAAAATCTTTGCCATGAGTCTTCTCATTCAGGATCTTTATATAATTAACTCTTAAATTTGTTTATAATCTTATTTAATTATTTGACTACTGAAGTCCTTCAAAAGAAAATTAAAATATTTCATTGAATAATGTTACATAGCATATTTAGATATTTAGCATATTTAACTTTATCACCCCAGGGGAATGAAGTTCAAAACTCATAAGTAATCAAATAGCCATACCCCTGCCCTAGAAAGTAGTTTGCATTCTAACCCTATGGTTTGTCTTATTATTGGCATACATACCACTCTGAAATGTGGTATGTATTTCCTATATTGTGCTATTCTAGGAACTGTAGATATTTTGACAATAAGGATCAAAATGAAAAGTCCTTAATGTTATCAAAGCTGTGTGTGTGTGTGTGTGTGTGTGTGTGTGTATGTGTATGTATAAGTGTAGTCTGGATTATATGTGCACAACAGTTTTAGCCTCCAGCACAGGTAGTCAAAGGAAACACACACACACACATTATTTATCAATATTAGTTGAAAAGGGCATGTGTTCTAAAGATCAAAGTATATCTAATTTCTCCTTCAAGGAGCATATCATTTGGAGTTGGAGAGGGGAAAGGACTCAGTTTTACTTACATAAAACAGGGTATGAATACTTTTTTTAAAATGCTCATATTTGTGTTCCTAGATTATAAATCCTTGAGACTTTGTAAATAATTTTATATCTTCAGCACATAGCAAAAAGTAAATTGTATGTAGATTTGAAAGATTATTGAAGGCACATGAATGGATATAAAGTTTTGTCAGTGAAAGAAAGGAGCTAGTGCAAACAAATTGTAAGAAATTCAGAATCAATTTTTAAGACATCCTGAATAGACTGGCTTCTGTCGATGTAAAAGGGATGGGTGTTTAGCCCAGTGGGTAAAATGCTGATTAGGCTTCCTGGGTCCCACACTGAAGCACCTGGGTTTGATGCCTGACTGTGGCTCCTGATTCCAGTTTTTGCTAATACAGATCCTGCAAGGCAACAGTGATGGCTCAAGTAGTTGGATCCCTACCACCCACATGAGAGAACTGGATGAGTTCTCTGCTTTCATAGTCAGCTTGGTTCATTCCTGGCTGTTGTCAGCAGCTGGGGAGTGAACCAGCAGTTCAGAGCTCTCTGTCTCATTTTCTCTAAAAAATAAAAATATATATCCAGCTTAGAAATAGTCCTGCTGGGGCTGGCTTCTGTGGCGCAGCAGCTTAACACTCTGGCCTTAGGCACTGGCATCCTATGTGGGCACCAGTTTGAGAACCAGCTGCTCCACTTCCACTCCAGCTTTCTGTCATGGCCTGGGAAAGCTGTAGAGGATGTCCCAGTTCCTTGGGCCCCTGCACCCGCATGGGAGATCCAGAGGGGGCTCCAGGCTCCTGGCATCAGATTGGTGCAGCTCCGGCAATTGCGGCCAATTGGGGAGTGAACCATTGGATGGAAGACCTTTCTCTCTCTCTCTCTCTCTCTCTCTCTCTCTCTCTCTCTCTCTGCCTCTCCTCTTTCTATATAACTCTTTCAGGTAAATAAATCTTTAAAAAAAAAAGAAAGAAAGAAATAGTCCTGTTAAGAAGGAGAAAAAACTGAAAATGTGGCCTGAAGTGGTGATTCCAATTGAATCTCTTGCTATGAGATATTGGATAATCCACTACAACACAAATGTATGGTGTATCTTCACTTTATTAGGAGCGTGTAGATACTAGTTTTCACTGGAGAGCAAAACATCCAACATGATAGTCTGTAGCCAGATGAATTCAGGACAGGTGTTCCCTAGTGAAGAATAAGAATTGGACTCTTCAACCCAGACTTCCGCTTCTCTCTGCTTGTCCTCATGTTCACCATAGCATCTTGCTCCCTGAACTCTTCAGTCAAGAACTCCTAATGGGCTGCCTGTGACCAGCTTGAAGACCAGATCTTTCAGAGGTTGGCATCCTAGGTAAAAAAAAAATAAGTGAATAAAACTTTAATTGGATTGACAATTTAAAAAGTGAACACTGGGAAGCATTTCACAAAGTGCTGTTGTAAGCTGCAATTTGGAATGCCCCATCTCATAGTGCCTGGCTCAAGTCCTAATGTAGCTTTTTAGTGATGCACATGCTGAGGCAGCAGATGATGGCTGAAGTACTTAAGTCCTTGCCGTCCATGTGGGAGACCCAGATGGAGTTCCATTCTCCTGTCCAGCCCTGAATGTTGCAGGTCTTTGATGAGTGAACCAACAAATGGAAGATAGTCTCCTCTATGTCCCTGCTCTTCAAATAAAATGCAAAGTAGTAACAGTAAAAACTTACATCATCTTACTAGTTCACTCTCTTCCCTTCATAAAAGCCATAGCTAGCACTTCAATGCAGTTTGCCAGGTGCTACTTGTATTGCTTAGTTGCCTGTTATTTCATATGCTCCCTTTTCACCTTCACGTGTCTTGGGAGAAATATTTGATTTTATTTGAAGGCTCATCCCTTTCTCCCTATTATAGATAACATGGCAGTGGGCTTCATGGAATGCCCCAGTGTTGGCTTCAAGACAGTTCTCAGCTAACTGAGCATGATTCATTTTCTGTCCCATCCCCGGAAGGGCAGTGGAAATGTCCTCTGCTTTTGTCCACTCTGACGGCTGCCTTCCACGCCCCTTCAAACATTTCACCTTTTACAAACTTAGTTTTCTAGAGGTCCTCCTGGGGCACTTAGCAGTTCCTTCCTGAGCCAAGAGTTTGTATTTTCTGCTGAATGGAGACCAGACCTACTCTGAGACGCCTGTGTGTAGTGCTCGCTCCTGGTGGCTCAGCATGTGCGTAGAGCATGCAGAGATATTTTGCTCAGCCTACTGAAGGTTTTATGTCTCTTGATAACTTCTGCAGTTATCACAGTGATAGAGGTACTGACTGCTTAAAATCAGACCTGGGCTGCTTGGCACTGGACTGCCAGTTAACCTGAGATGAGAGTTGATGCAAGGAAATAGGTTTATTCAAGAGGGTGTGTCTTCAGGGAAAAGCAACCTCCTCAGTTTCAGAAGTACTTTTCCTAATTTGCAAGTTAGCAGAACTTTTAAAGGAGAAATAGGGGCTGGAAGAGATTGTCGGGTTTCTAGGATTGGTTCTGCTAGTCATCCTGACGTTACTTAGATGGAAGCGTCTTGATATCAAGTTGGTTGTTTTTGGCTGATAATCATAATTTCCTTCCTTACCTGAGGTTATCCCCTGAAATTCTTAGGGCAGCATCTGTTGAATAAGCATTCTAATAAGTCACAGGATGAGCAGTTAGCTTTTGTTAATTAGAATGTGAAAAGGAGAGGACGATGTGCTTTCTTTATAGTTGCAGTCATATAACATCATAAGGTTGGAATGAAAAGAAAGAGGAAGATGTGTTAGTACAGTTACAGTACCCTGAAGTTAACTCAGTACTTTCTTACAGCACTGAATGACAACAGTCATAATAGATGTTGTGTTGTGGAACACAGCAGAATGCAGGGCCCATGGCCAGAGCTCAGACTCCTGGAAGTACCATTTCTCCACCACAAATCCTGGCCCTCAGTGTCCTCATGATGGTAAAGGAAGGGCTGTGGAGCAAGGGCATCAGGGTTGAAGTCTTTCTGAACTGGGATTCCAACTTTATTCATTCTTTGTAGAGTCTACAAAGGATCAAGTTCAGGTAGGTTGGGTTCTGGACCTAACTCCAGAGTAAAAGGCTTTGGAAGTCAATGAACCAGAACATGGTACTGGGACCATGAGGGGCCATGTACTGAGGATGTCTTCTCTTTTAGTCACTGAGGAATAACAGAACCTTTGGCAGTCATGTATTAGGAATCTTAAAGTAATGACCAATAGCCCATCTGTTGGGGTTTATGGTTATTGAGGGCCCATGCAGAGTGAATCAGTGGTTGAGACTCAGAATAGTAAGGTGTGTCATTGAACAAAGTCTGCTATCCTCATCCACCAGTGGACTAAACTTTCTTTCCTTTATCTTCAAACTTTGTCCTCATTATTGTGATTTACCACCATTGACAAGGCCCAGACTTTTGGTTACAGAATGAAGAGATGGGTCTGGAGACTCAGGGCCCCAGGCCCCTGTAGAGTTGGGGGGTTGAGGCTTAAACATTGGGTGCTGGTAATGGTTATAATTTTTTTTTAAGATTTATTTATTTGAAAGAGTTACACAGCGAGAGAAGGAGAGGCAGAGTGAGAGGTCTTCCATCTGCTGGTTCACTCCCCAACTGGCTGCAACGGCTGGAGCTGCGCTGACCTGAAACCAGCAGCCAGGAGCTTCTTCCAGGTCTCCCACGCGGGTGTAGGGGCCCAAGGACTTGGGCCATCTTCTACTGCTTTCCCAGGCCATAGACCAGTGCCCATATGGGATGCTGGCACTTCAGGCAGTGGCTCCACCCACTATGCCACAGTACCAACCATGATAATGGTTGTAATTTAAAGCCACACTTGCCCAGCTAATACAAATCTATTTCAGTTCTTCAAGTCTATCCTCAAGATATAAACACATGTCTTCCTACATGATCTCTTATATTCATTTTTCAGGACAATGTCTAGTCTCTTTGTGATATTTGTTTAATATAAGTGTATGTTTATTTTCCTGGTCAGTATAGTCAGTTTGGTTCATTTTAATGGATTTTTCCAAGCCAAAATCTGAATATTTAAATTACTAAAGCTTAGGTCCTTTTGCCTTAATCTTTTCAATCTTTACATTCTCTGAACACGGTCATTTCAACTTTTATCCATAACATTTCAACTTTTATCCATAAATATTTACATCTTGATAACTTTCCACATTGCTATGTCCACTTAAACTCTTCAAATTTTTTTGTCTCTAACTGCATACTTTGCACTCTAATTTCTAATAAAAATCTAAATACTTATATGCTTCAAAAAGTCTGCTTACTGGGGGCTGGCGCTGTGGCACAGCGGGTTAATGCCCTGGCCTGAAGTGCTGGCATCCCATATGGGTGCCGGGTCTGAGTTCTGGCTGCTCCTCTTCCAATCCAGCTCTCTGCTATGGCCTGGGAAAGCAGTAGAAGATGGCCCAAGGTCTTGTGGGCCACTGCACCTGCGTGGGAGACCTGGAAGAAGCTCCTGGCTCCTGGCTTCAGATCAGCACAGCTCCGGCTGTTGCGGCCATCTG
This sequence comes from Oryctolagus cuniculus, assembly GCF_051225735.1. NCBI lineage: Eukaryota > Metazoa > Chordata > Mammalia > Lagomorpha > Leporidae > Oryctolagus > Oryctolagus cuniculus. Next base: position 7,752,015 of record NC_142884.1, on the reverse strand, counting down.
GGGAGTGAACCATCGGATGGAAGATTCTCTCTCTCCCTCTCCCTCTCCCTCTCCCTCTCCTTTCTCTGTGTAATTCTTTCAAATAAATAAATAAATCTTTAAATAAAAAGTCTGCTTACTTCCTCCAAATTCCAAATCTCTACACTGTTCACACTGTCAAAGGCAGTTCCTCTTGACTTAAAATCAGTAAACTTCAATTCTTCACATTTATTCTGACATTTTGAATTCATCAGGGAGCCGTGTTTTACTCCATGATGTTTTATTCTACCTCCCTTCATCTCCTTTGTTTTTCATAATTTGCAGTTACCTCCTTCTTTGCTTGCTTATTATTTTCCCTAACTAGAATATAAACACATTGAAAATAAATAATAGGTTAGATTCCTGAACACCACAACAAGAATATAATGTGCACTCAGTAAAGATTTATAGGATAACTAAATGCAGGTCCCCTAATCTTGGATCAGGTTTGCTTTACACTTATGTTTTCTCATCTAACTTTAATTTTTCTTGTTTTATACTATTTATGCAAGTTTTACAAGGTGTTAGAAAGTAGCCAAATCTATATACATTGTTAATTATTTAAGCTTTGTTTGCTGCTTAATTCATGTCTATAAGATATTTCACAAATTTTATGAAAAATGGAATTAAAAGGTAAATTCAGTGCAAAAAATTTGAAGTCTATGCATATGAAGTGTCTTCAGAAAATGCATGGGAAACGTGTATTATAAAAAAAAAAACCTGCATGAATTACAAACTTTTGTACACCAAAATAAACATCTTTTAGTTCCATTTTCCATGAACTTTTGAGGCGCCCTTGTATTGTGTTTTCACCAGCTCCCAAGAGATAAAGACCCTTCTTCCTCCCCCTCCCTCCCACTCTTGCAGTAAGAATGATAGCCAAGTTTGATGACAAGAAATGCACCTGACACGCCAGGTTGGTATCTCAGCAAAGGCCTGAGAGCCCAGTCTGCACTTAGACTGGAGTTTTTATTGAGATAAAGAACATTGTTAAAGATTCTTATTCTTACGTAGCTGACAGTAAAGAGCCAACTCATACTTTGGCATTCATTGTTATTTCCTTAGAAATCAAGAAATCTGATGCTTTTCTCTAGGATATTATTAGTACAGCCAAAACTGTATAGAGAGTAGAACAGTGCTATGAACATAATGCCTTTAAAAATATTGTTCATGCAGGTCAACATTGTTTTTCTTTAAGACAAAATCACAGGAAAACTCTGAAATCAAGTTTGAATTAAATAGAACAGAAGCAATGAGGTAAAGAATGCTGCTGAGCTTAACAGAGATGGGAAATCCTTTCTCCATGGAAAGCAGGAGCAAATCTATAATAACATTAAATTTTCTCAAAGTGGAAAACTCATCAGCAATAAGTCTTAATCATTAAGCATTGAGAGAACTTAGAAAATTTAGGGGCCGGCACTGTGGCATAGCAGGTAAAGCCACCACCTGCAGTGCCGGTATCCCACATGGGTCTCCCATAGGGGTGCAGGGGCCAAAGACTTGGGCCATCTTCTACTGCTTTCCCAGGCCATAGCAGAGAGCTGGATCAGAAGTGGAACAGCCAAGTGTCGAACTGGCACCCATATGGGATGCTGGCACTGCAGGTGACGGCTTTACCCGCTATACCACAGCACCACGCTATTTTCTAAAGTCAGGTCTCATTAAACATCAGAAAATTTACATAGGAGACATATTATGACTGTAGTCAATGTGGGGAAGACTTTGTCACAAAGCAACAGCTTTTTTTTTTCTTTCTTTCATTAAAGACCTTGTGTAGGAGAGTCTTAAGAATACACCGAGAATGGAAAAGCTTTTGTCTATAAAACTTGCCATATTAAACATAAGAAAATACATGGGAGAAATATGTTGATTAGGAGAAGTTACAAAATCATTTCAAAGAATCACAGCTCTTATTACATATAAGTGACATCTTGTTAACACATAAGCCTTGTTTGGGGCTGGCATTGTGGTACAATGGGTTAAGATGCTACTTGGGACAACCACATCCAATATTGGAGTGCCAGTTCAAGTCCCAGCTACTCTGCTTCCAGTCCAGCTCCATGCTAATGTGCCTGGGAAGCGGCAGATAATGGTGGCTCAAGTACTTGAGCTCCTGCCACCAATGTAGGAGACTGGGCTGGAGTTCCTGGCTCCTGGCTTCATTCTGGTCCACTAACTGAAGATATGGTGCAAATGAAACAGAAATGTTGGTGCTCTTTTGGAACAAGCATTGAATTAAATCAATTATCTGTAAGAAGTATCTTTATACCTATTGTACTCAGAATATGTATTAAGTGAAATGGCCATGAGTTACTGGTTCAAAATATATGTATTTAGAATGAGGTGGTGCAAGAAAAATAACTGATAAGATTTTAAGAGCTCAATAGCCATATGTGACTAGTGACCAGCATTTTGATCAGTACAGACAGAACAACTTTATCATCACAGTACAGTCTACTGAATAGGGCTGGTTTATAAAATCATATATTCCTGATGACATAGAAAAATAAAAATTATTTGGAAGGTGAACAGAAAATCAAGACTATTTTGTCATTTTAGAGAATGGGCCACTGGAAAGCAGTTCTAAAAAAACTTTTTTTTTTTTTTGGTGCATGTTTGTTTAGAGATTCAACCTGTGTCTACATATAAAAGAGGAAGAGCAGAAAAGGAATGGGAGCCAAGAATAAGTAGAATAAAAAGGATGAGGACTTCACTCTAAGACGGAGGGAAGTACAGCACATGAGAGCAGGTAAGATCCTCTTGGGATGTCTTGGTGAAGAAACTTTATACGAGTTCCTTTATATATGTGTTTCCAGGACTACTTGATACTTGCCATCATTTGGAAAATACCAGGTCTTCTCTGAATGGCTTAATTAGGCCATGATATTTTCCTTATTTTAATCATTCCTTCTTAGTCTTTCAGGATTGGAGCTCTTGTCTTCTACTCAGATCCAATGAAGGGAACGTGCTGAAAAAACTATGAGGCAGGGGCAGACACTGTGGCACAGTAGGTTAAGCCACGGTTTTGGACACCTGTATTCCGTATCAAAGTGCCAAGTCAAGTCCCATCACCTCCACTTCTGATCCAGCTTCCTGTTAATGCATCCCAGGAAGCAACAGATGATGGCTCAAATGCTTGAACTACAACTACTCATATGGGAGATCTGGATGGAGTTCCAGGCTCCTTGCTTTGGGCTGGCCCTGGAGTAGCCAGGACATGAACCAGAAGTCTGTTACAAGACGTGTCTTACACTTTAACTCACTGTGCCACAACACCTACCCCCAACAAATATTTTTAAACACCTAGAAGTAGGAGGCTGTCTCAGTACTTCAAGTTTTATTAGTGCATTCATTAGGTAATCAAAAGCAGGGTGATTTCCTGATTGACTTTTTGCAAGGCTCACCTTACGTTTTCTGTGAATACTAGATAATAAAGCCAATGATGCAGTGACAATTCCTCTATCAGATGAGGTACTGAGTCGGTGTATTGATGATGTGAGAGACTGGTTGGAATTGAGAGAACTTTTGAAGATGGAACTGACTTCCTGCTTTGACTTGTAGTTTCGTGGCTATCAGGTTTATTATGAAAATTACGACAATGAACTGGGGCAGAGATAGAAACAAATAGTATGCTTACAATCGGCACACAAAAACCTCTTGGTGAGGTAATGCAAACGCATAGAATCGTGGCAAATCCAGTTCTTTGCGGTCTCTTTTTTTTTTAAGCACATGGATATTCATCATTCCGTTTGCAATACCCAGTAAACTGGAAGCAACCCAAACTGTCCACGTCTGGTAAATAATCGAATATATTTTGGCAACCGAATATTAGGCAACAAAAGGAGACTACTGAAACATCAGAGATGAATTCCCAATCATGCTGTGTGAAAGGAGCAAGAAACAAGTCCGAGCGGTGCGATTCTAGTCATAAAGTGCAGGCTGCATGGCCGCAGACGGTTCACTGATGGCCTGTGCTGAGCTGGACAGGTTCAAGTGCACTGCTCGGGGAGACACTGGCAGCGCGGTCGCAACGTTTGGATCCTGCCGGGCTCCGGTCTCTGAAGAGAAGGAGACCAACCGTGCTCCGGCCGTCGACAGGAATCTTCCACACGCCATCCCTGCCCCCGACAACCCCCACATCTTCCGCCGAGCCCGAGGAGTGCGGAACAAGAACCGCTCCTAGGCATTTCTCTGGTGTGTCCGGCGGCCTCTCCGCCTCCCGTACGTCAGAGAGGCCAAGATGGCCGCGCCCAGGCCGCGCGGGCGACGCCGGCGCGGACTTGTTACCTCACAAAGAGGAGCCGGAAGCTCCCTCCCGTTCTCCCTAGAAACGCGGCGTCCCTTCAGCAGGTGTTTGCTGGAGACCCGGCTGGGCCGGGAGAGCAGAAGTGGCGGAAGTTTAGGGAAGTCCGCTGAGCGCCCACGGGCTCGCTGGGGTTTCAGGAGCTGGGTGCGGGTGTGGGTGCGGGTGCGGGTGCTGGTCCCTCCGAGGAGGAGGCGGAGGAGGGAGCCTGATGGGAGGCCGCGCGCGGGGCGTCTGCCTTGGAGGAGGGGGCTGCTGTGGAGCTCCGTGACGAGGGCTCGGCGTGGGCGGCGAGCGGGTGGAAGTCGGGACGGATCCGAGGCCCCGCGTCGGAGTGTTGGCGGACCCCTGAGAGGTGAGGGGGCGCCGGCAATGGCTGCGGCTTCTCCTCGGGGTGCTGGATTCTTCGGGGCTCGGTCGAGGACCTGTTGAGGGGCATGAGCGCATTCGTGCATCGAGTCCGGATGTTGGTGTTAATACGGGGTGGCGGTGAGCACCGTACGTTGTGCGGAGAAGACTGAAGCTTCGGAGGCTCCGCAGCCCTGGCTGGGGCAAGAGTTGAGCTCAGACTTCGCTGAACAGACTTGGTTTACATTATTAACATCTCAAACAGCTCCAGGCCCAGATTCCCCTTCCACGGCTAAACTCGCGGTTGTGTTTGCCGTTCCCCGTCACGGGGTCATCTTGAAGCTGCAGAAGGGAGATTCGGGGTGAGGGTGAATCGCACTAGGGACAAACGATTCAGCAAATCTAAAATGTAATGTCTTGTGTTTAAGAGTGTTAATTCTCCCGCCGGTGGAATTGTTGCATATTTCTTACGGGTATTTTCTTTCAGGTTCTGTATGCGAGTATATGAAAGCTACAGTTTGCTCGTTGTTCCTCATATGGGAGTGTGTAAGATTGGCATGGAAAGACTTTTTGGAAAAAAAGAAATATCCCAAGACATTTTTGCTTTATCTATTTTTAAAGATTTATTTATTTGAAAGGCAGAGTTAAAGGAAGAGACAAAGACACACACACACACACACACAAACACACACACACCTCTTCCATCCACTGGTTCACTCCCCAAATGGCCACGATGGCTGGGGCTGGGCTGGGCTGGGCTGGGCTGAGCCAGGCCTAAGCCAGGAGCCTGGAACTCCTGCCAGTTTCCCATGTGGGTGGCTGAAAGCCAGGCACTTGGACCCTCTTCTGCTGCTTTCCCAGGCACATTAGCAGGGAGCTGATTGGAAGTGGAACAGCAGGGTCTTGAACCTCCACTCTTGCTGGCATTGCAAACAGTGGCATAACCCACTGTGCCGCAATGCCAGTCCCATGTAAAGACCTCTATGAGGATAACATAGTTTAAGGGAAAAGTTCACAGCTCCTCACTGTCCATACAGCCTCATTTCCAAAATAGATATGAAAATCACCTCAGGCTTGATATTATGCTGCTTCTCCTTTGCCATCTTCCCTTTCACATTCTTGCTGCCCACACGTTCAGGGCTTTATATTTCATGGTTTGAGATACACATCCTCAAAGAGACAGAAATACTGGGGGCCGTATGTGAAGGAGGGTGCACAGCAAGAGGAATGTACTCCTGAAAGTTGTTCGCTGTTCAGCTTACAGCAGCCCTGGCTGCCCTGGAAGAGATAAGAAGTGAATGCAGAAAGAGGGTGTTCTGGGACCTGGAAGTCATCACTTCTGGAGGCCCCTTGCACAAGTGGCTGGGATCCCGTCTGGAAATCGAGGGCATATCCAGAAGAAACAAAGACTGTTCCCAGTCACTGGCCATTTCTTCAAGCAGAAAAACATGGTCATTGTTCAGGTGACCATTTTTCTCATTATATTTTCTCATTTATTCCCTAATGGATTTGTAGATGCCTGTAAAAACTCATTGTAACATCTAAACTGAAATACACTTTGAATCTAATTCCAACATCATGTCAAGTAAGACCAAGAATAGTGTTCATATAATTCCTGCTAAATGACTACTGGAACATCACACATGAATGGAGGTTCCTGTGGGTTACAGTAGCTGTCAGCTTGCATCTAATCTCTCTGGCAGCCAGCAAAACAAGGAAATCATGCTGAGGCTGGCGCTGTGGTGCAGTGGGTTAAGGCCCTGGCCTGCAGCACCCTCATCTCATATGGGCGCCGTTTTGATTCCCGGCTGCTCCACTTCCGATCCAGCTCTCTGCTGTGGCCTGGGAAAGCAGTAGAAGATGGCCCAAGTGCTTGGGCCCCTGCACCCACGTGGGAGACCCGGAAGAAGCTCCTGGCTCCTGGCTTTGGATCAGCTTGGCTCTGGCTGTTGTGGTCATTTGGGGAGTGCCATTTGTGATGGAAGACCTTTCTCTCTGTGGCTCTACTTCTCTCTCTAACTCTTTCAAATAAATTTTTTTAATTAAAAAAAAAAGAATCATGCTAAGTTATGTGACACACAATGACTGTAAAGAGCAAGATTCTAAAGGAATAATGACTGCAACTGATTGAAGACCATTAACTACATAAAATTCCATTTGTCTGTTGTCATAGTCAAAAATGAGTTAATATACATAAAGGGCTTAAATGAGTGCCTGCCACACTTTATGTAAGTGATATGTGGGATTATCCTTGCCCTAACCCATATTTGATGATGTTATCAAATTGCACAGCTTTCAACAATCTGAATGGTCCAATGTTGTTTTGTCTTTTTTTTTTTTAAGATTTATGTATTAATTTGGAAGGCAGAGTTGCAGAGGCAGAGAGAGATCTTCCATCCACTGGTTCACTCCCCAGGTGTTTTCAACAGCTGGAGCTGGGCTGATCCAAAGCCAGGAGCCAGGAGTTTCTTTTGAGTCTCTCACATGGATGCAGGGGCCCAAGGACTTGGGCCATCTTCTGCTTTCCCAGGCCATAGCAGAGAGCTGGATTGCAAGTGGAGCAGCCAGGACTCGAACTGGTGCCCATATGGGATGTTGGCACTGCAGGCAGTGGCTTTACCCACTATGCCACAGCACTGGCACCACAAAACCTATTTTTAGTGAAAGGATTTGATGGCTACTTACTGCAAAATCTTATACTTTGTTGAGTGAGTGGCTTGATGCACAATTACAGAATAGTAGGAGATTGATTCTGTGACAACACATTGAAAATAAAATAACCTTATAGATGCATTCTGTATGGTGAATATGAGAACAACCTCCTTTACATTGCATAGGAATCAATAAAAGAAAAGGTCTCATATTAAGCAGTATCCTGCTATTACAGGAATTTCTGACTCTGGAGGATATGGCTGTCGCCTTTACTCAGGAGGAGTGGCAGCTCTTGGGCCCTGCTCAGAGGGACCTTTACTGGGACGTGATGCTGGAGAACTACAGCAACCTGGTGTCCGTGGGTGAGGACGCGAGAGGGTGTCCAGATGGTGGCCTCCCTGTCTCAGCTGTTCACACTTGGGATTACTGTAGTGTCCTGCAGGGCAGATTCTCAGTGCTTCCTCTGGCTCCTTGTAGAAAGAGAGAAAGTCCCCTCTCCTGCGAGAAAGCCTCTACTTTGCAGATGGCAAAGGTGTGCAGTCTGTTGTATAACCTTGTCCCATGCTGACATACGGCAGCCCAGTGGATGTGCCTGAGTCTTCTCTCATTTCCTATGACCAGGGTATCAAGCCAGCAAGCCAGATGTCATCTCTAAATTGGAGCGAGGAGAACTGTGGACAATGGAAGACAAAATGCACAGTCCAGTCTGCCTGGGTGAGTGGATGGGAGCCAGCAGGATGCACAATTGCAGGAGTCACATTCTTGTCAGTCAGCGAAGGCTGTGCAGGTGTCTGAGGCTGCAGAACAATGCCTCTGGGAATCTGTCTCCCTGTGTCAGAACTGCGAGGCTTTTCAGGAGAAATATACCCCTTTCTCTTTGAAGATCTAGTTCCTGTTTCTTTATGTTACATCTTGCTTTTGGTTTATTTGCCTCTTCTTTTTTCTTCCTTGAATCCTATCATGTTCCTTGTTTAAACCCTGTCACAGTGTCCCTGCCTGTTCCTTCCATATCCTTATGAAATTCTGCCTTCCAGACCTTGCTGTAATACCCAGCTTCCACATAGTAACCTGGTTTTCTACTGTGCATTTATCTGATTCCTTGGTTTCCTTTTCCCTACCTTGAGATTCGTCAGTAGCTTTATTTTCTATTTTCTCTATTTTCCTAATCCTAAAATTTTCCTTCTTAGGAATAAGCTCTTTCTCTTCTCAGGATGAGATTCCCAAATTGATATTATCCTTAATATTGTCTAAACATACACTTTAGTTCTATGTGTTTTACTTTTACTTGATATATTTACTCTATATATTTTGCTTTATATGCTGATGTTGTCTTGAATGTTCTCTATCGAGTTTTTCTTTTCTTTTTTTTTTCTTTTCATTTTATTTGAAAGGCAGAGAGACAAAAAGTGAGATTTTTCCATTTACTGCTTCACTTCCCAAATACCCATGACAGTCCAGACTGGGCCAAACTGAAGCCAGGAACCCAGAACTCAGTCTGGGTCTCTTACTTGGGTAACAGAAACCCCACTACCTGAGCCATCATCCTAACTGCCCAGGGTGTGCATTAGCAGGAATCTGCAACAGAATTGGATTACCTGGGTCTCAAACCAGGCACTCCATATGAAATGTAGTGCAGGCATCCTATGTGGCGTCTTAACCACTGTGCCAAAATTCTCCCCTGGTGATAGTCTCTGCTGTTTCTGTTGACTATTGAATTGGAAAGAACTGTTTTATCCTACATCGCTTCCAGTGCAGCAAGTCATAACTTAAGTCTACCTCAGTTTTCTTCCTTCGTACACTTGATTTTTTTTTTGGTTGTTTTTAAAGATGTATTTTACTTATTTGAAAGGCAAAGTAACATAGAGGGAGAGACAGAGAAAGAGATCTGCCTGCTACTGATTCACTCCCAAAGTGACCCAATTGCCAGGGCTGGACCAGGCCAAAGCCAGGAGCCTGGAACTCCATCCTAGTTTCCCATTTAAAGAGACTTGGGCCATCATCTGCTTTCACAGATGAATTAATGGGGAGCTGGGTTGGAAACAGAGCACTTGGACTTGAATGGGCACTCTGCTCTGAGAGGCTGGCATCACAAGTGGTAGTGTAATCCACTATGCCACAATGCCAGCCCGTGTTTGATATTTCTGATTTTCTTTTTGTTCATCATAGGTTTTAGCATTGTATTCACTTCCTTAAGTAATTTTTTCTCATATTTTTCTTTTATTAAATATGTTTAAGATGAAATAATTCACACATTAGAATTTGCCAATTTCACATTTACAGGTCACTCTGTGCAGTATATTAACAGTTATATAACCATCACCACAATCATGTGGTACTCATGAAAAACAATACCCATTTTCTTCCTAAACTCCTAGCCCTGGACAGCCATTCATCTGCTTTTCTACCTAAAGATTTGCCTGTTCTTGACATTTTATATGAATATCTTAACATAGGTATTTTTGTGTGTGTGTGTTTGGCTTTTTTCATTTAATGTGGCGTTTTTGATGTTTTTCTATGTTTTAATACATCAGTATTTCATTCCTTCTTATTGCTAAATAATATCTCATTATGTGGATATACCACATTTTATTTATCCATCTATTGATGGACATCCATCTGTTGATGGACTTTCTGATGTTAATGAATCATGGTATTAGAACACTTGTGTACAACTTTTTTGTAAAAAGATGTTTTCATTTTTCTTGAGTATCTACCAGAGTAGAATTCCTGGGTCATATGGCATTCAATATAGTGCCCAGGTCTTCTCCTGTTGGACACAGATGGCATTACCTCCTGTGGTGGCACATGTATTGCCATCCAGTGAGCCTCATTTGAGCTTTTGATGCCCTTAGTTTTTGTTGAGGCTCAACCACACACCACCGAACCACTGACCTTTAGTTTCTAGTCTCTCCCTGAAGTCAGGTTGTACCAATAGACTGTAGTTCCTCAGAAGACCAGGCTGTGTGTTGTAGCTCAAAGTCCTTTTCATGAATCACATTGTTAAGATTGTTCAGTGATCCAAACCAACAAGCAAAGAAAGATACTCCTCTGGGGCAAGACATCTAGCGGCCTGGAAATCATCTCCCAATAGCAGTAGGCAAAGGCCAGACCTCTATTTGGGTGTAATTAAATCTTCACTACACGGGGCCAGCACTGTGGTGTAGTGGGTAAAGCCACTGCCTGCAGCGCTGGCATCCCATATGGGTGCCGGTTCGAGCCCTCCTGCTCTCCTTCTGATTAGCTCCCTGCTAATGCACCTGGGAAAGCAACAAGAAGATGCCCCAAGTCCTTGGGCCTCTGCACCCAGGTGGAAGACCCAGATGAAGCTACTGGCTCTTGGCTTTGGCCTGGCTCAGCCCTGGCTGTTCTTGCCATCTAGGGAGTGAACTAGTGGATGGAATACCTCTTTCTCTGCCCCTGCGTCACCCTCTCTGTAACTCTTTCAAATAAATAAATAAATATTTAAAAAAGTATTCACTACACACAGGGTAACTATGAATAATAAAGGGATGAATTTAGAGATATTTTTAAAATGCTTATTTATTTTCAGCTAGTTGAGGGACTAAGAGACAGAGGGTGAGATATGTTTCATCTACTGATTTACTTCCCGTAATAGCCAAGGCTGGGCCAGACCAGGATGAAACCAGGAGACTGGAACTCCATCTGGGTCTCCTACATGGATGGCAGGGTCCCAAGCACTTGAACTATCATCTCCTGTCTTCCAGGATGCATTAGCAGGAAGCTGAATTGGAAAGAGCAGCTAGGACACAAACCAGCACTCCGATAGGGAATGAAGGTGTCTCCAGTCGTGGCTTAACGCGTTGCACCACAACACCTACCCCAGGAAATAGAACATTTTTTAAAAGATTTATTTATTTATTTGAAAGTCAGAGTCACACAGGGAGAGAAGGAGAAGCAGGGAGAGAGAGAGAGAGGTTTTCCATCCACTGGTTCACTCCCCAATTTGCCGCAACGGCTGGAGCTAAGCCAATCTGAAGTCAGGAGTCTCCTCCATGTCTCCCACATGGCTGTAGGGCCCCAAGGGCTTGGACCATCTTCCACTGCCTTCCCAAACCACAGCAGAGAGCTGGATTGGAGGTGGAGCAGCTGGGACTCGAACCAGTGCCCATAAGGAATGCTGGCACCACAGGTGGCAGCTTTACCTGCTATGCCACAACGCCGGCCCCAGAAATAGATCTTAAGATGGTTCAGTCAAAATAGGAATGAGTGGATGGTGTTCATGAGGTACATATAGATTTTGAATTAAAGATGATAGCATAAGTTAGGAATGGCAGCATAAAGTAGAAAATGTACAAAGCTGCAGGGCTAACTCAAAATACTGGCCTTCACTCAGCCAAATGAAGCCAGAATTCAAGGTATCTGTCTGAGAAATAGTGGAGTAGGAACATGAGGAAATTAAATGTTTGTGTTAATGCAAACATTTATTGCCAGGATTACTGGATCGGAAGTGGAGCAGCCAGGTCTCCAGCCAGTGCCCATATGGGATGCTGGCACTGCAGGCAGCAGCTTTACCGGCTACTCCACAGTGCCGGCCCCTGCATATTTTCCTAATCACTAGTCAGAGCTTGGTTCTTCTAAATGGACTTAAAGAATCCCAAAAGTAAAAGCTAGCATGTGCAAACCCTTGGTTCTATACCCTCATCATCTTTCACTCCATATGTCCTCCCAACACGTCTTATCCTCTTTTCTTTAATATGTACTAGCACATATTTTTTCCACGTTGTTATCTTTCCTCCAGAATCTTCATGTCTGTAGCACTACACATCCCAGTAGTATCTCAGTTTGTTTCACAGTGCGTATTTTCATTTACATGTTCTAGACTCCAGTACTCCACATCTCATTACAAGACTCTTCCACCTACCTAGTGGCTCAATCCATACACTTAGTGAAATAATATTTGATTCCTCCCTTATGTTAGCCACTGAAGCCATCATTTAACTTTGTATTTTCTTCGTACAAATATAATCTGATTATTTTCTACCTCATTCCATTTCCACAGCTTCAAAACACATTTAGTCATTTCCAGTCTCCTTTCTTTCCTTCTTGTTTATTCAGTTTTTCCTAATTAGAATTTGTAATTAATGAAATTGGGGCATATTTTATATATCCCAAACACCAATGGAGTGCTTTGTAGCTAGGAGCCACTTCAAAATTTGCAGAGTCAAGAAATACAACCCTCATTATTTTAGGTCAGTTATCTCTTTTACCTTTGTGGTATGGTGTCTCTGCAAGTAGTGTTGGAAATGGCAGTCCTACCAACCCTGTGTTTTGGTTTCAACAATGACTTCATTTTACTATGTTGATATAAACTATCAACTGCCAAGCCTTACTTGTAGACTTTTTATCTTTTGTTTATATTATAGTGTTTTTACTGGCCCAATGACCTAAACATTTTAATATGGAGAGGTCATATTTTTAATGAAACGACATAAAATATTACCCCTTATCTCTGAATTATATATGTCTATCATGTGAGATCTGACACAGAGAAAGGTCTTCCTTCCATTGGTTCACCCCACAAATGGCTGCTACAGCCAGTGTGTTGTGACTGTTGTGCTGCACCAATCCAAAGCCAGGAGCCAGGGGCTTCCTCCTGGTCTCCCATGCAGGTGCAGGGCCCAAGCACTTAGGCCATCCTCCACTGCCTTCCTGGGCCACAGCAGAGAGCTGGACTGGAAGAGGAACAACTGGGACAGAATCTGACACCCTAACCAGGACTAGAACCTGGGGTGCCGGCGCCGCAGGTGGAGGATTAGCCTAGTGAGCCACGGCACCGACCACTAGTAGTACTTTCTAACGATTGCCGTGGTTCATTTATCCAATCATGGTTGGATATCTGAATTGTTGGCAATGTTTCACTGTTATAAAGATGTTTTGAACATTTCTGTACCTAATTTTATGTGAACATAAGTTGGGCTCTGGGAGAGACACCAAGAACTGCTGGTTCATGTGTGAAGTTTGTGTTCACCAAAAAGTGCCCAACTTTTCCCACGTGGCTGTGCTGGCTTTCCCAGCGGCAGTGTAGGAGTACTCCATCTGTTCCATTTTTACCAATAATCAATTGATAGGGAATATATACACATGAAGTTGATTTTATACATTTATCATAGCTATGTTTTAAAAACATTGAGTTTCTTTTTTTTTTTTAAGTGTTAGTCCACACAAGATGATAAAAGGATTCCCTGTTCTCTTCTTTTGTAGAAAATCACAAAATTGATAATCATCTTCAGAGTCATTTCAGGGAAAGAATGCTGAAGAGTATGGAACACCACCATGAACAAAATGCACTTGGAAGTATTGTTTGTCAAAACAAAAGTCATTTTCCTTTAAGGGAAAATTATGCATTTGAGTTATACATCAAAACATTGAAATCAAAGTTAAGTTTAGTAAGCCAGAACAAAAGCTGTGAAATTAAGAACACTCCTAAATTTCATGGAAATGGGAAATTGTTTGAGCATAAGTGTGAAAAATTTCATTCCACAGTTAAATTCCCTCCAAGTGGAAAACTCAATAGCAGTAAGTCTCAAGTCATTAAGCATCAGAGAACTCATGAAATAGAGAAAACCCATGTATGCCATGAATGTGGGAAAGCCTTTTTCAAGAAGTCTCAACTCACAGATCATGAGAGAGTTCATACAGGAGAGAAGCCTTATGGTTGCAATATGTGCACAAAAGTATTTTCTAGGAAGTCCAGGCTCAATGAACATCAGGGAATTCATAAAAGAGAGAAATCCTTTGTATGTAGTGACTGTTGAAAAAATCTTCACCATGAAGGACCGTCTGAGCACCAGCGAACTCATACTGGAGAAAAACCCTATATATGCAGTGTATGTGGAAAAGGCTTCCCAGGCAAATGTAACCTCATTATACATCAGCGAAACCATACTGGAGAGAAGTCCTTTCTGTGTAATGAGTGTCGAAAGGGCTTCACTGGGAAAAGCATGCTAGTGATACACGAGCAAACTCACATAGGAGAGAAGCCCTGTGTTTGTACTGAGTGTGGCAAAGGCTTCACCACAAAGCACTATGTCATCATACATCAGCGAAATCACACAGGAGAGAAACCATTTATATGCAACTCTCAGAAGACCTATCGTACAGAAAATGCCAATGAATGCAAGCTCTTTAAACAAAAGGCAAAGAAACTGCAATGCAAACAGGGGAGTAAAATGAAGTGAAGAGGAACAAAACCAGCAAGGGAAGTTGGATTCTGGCCTAGCACTGAAGATGAGAGTCAGTCACCCACAGTCACACTGTAGTAACTGGGTATGATGCACAGCTTTGGCTCACTACTCCAGCTTTCTGCTAACGCAGACCCTGGGAGAAAGCAATGATGGCTCAAGTGGTTGGGTTCCTGCCATACCTGTGGGAGACTGGATTAGGGTCCCATGGTCAGCTTTGGCAGGTTCACCACTAACCCCTTGAGGGCATTTAGGGAGTGAACCAGCAAACAGAAAATCTTGCTCGATAGCGCTTGCTCTCTCTCTCAAATTTAGAAAAGGGGTGGAAGCAGACATTTAGTGTGCTGGTTTACACTATTCACCATCAAATCTAAGTGACCCTAATCCAGTCTCCCACAGGTCTTCTGATGAAGAATTCTGTATGCTTTGCCTAAAGATGTCCTTTTTTTTTTTTTTTTTTAAGATTTATTTACTTATTTGAAAGGCAGAGTTTCAGAGAGGCAGAGAGAGAGAGGCCTTCCATCTGCTGGTTCACTCCCCAGATGGCCAAGCAGAGCTGGGCTAATCTGAAGCCAGGAGCTTCTTCTGGGTCTCCCACGTGAGTGCAGGGTCCCAGGGACCTGGGCCATCTTCTTGCCTTTCCAGGCTAGAGCAGAGAGCTGGATTGGAGTGGAGTAGCCAGGACTTGAACCAGCGCCCACATGGGCACCAGCACTGCAGGTGGCAGCCTTACTGGCTATGCCACAGCACCAGCCTCTAAAGATGTCTATTTCAGTTTTATTCCTCAAAGCTGTTTGTGCTTAGTATTCTTTATAGCTTTATACTTAGAATACAGGGTATCATGAAGTGAAGGATAATGAAAAATAAGATGGTGTTTATTATTTGCTTGCAATGTTATTCTCAAATTGTAGTGTATGCACCAAGAACATAAAAAAATTAAAAATTATTAAAAAATTTTTAATATTTATTTGAAAGGCAGAGTTGCAGACAAAGAGACAGAGGGAGAAAGTGAGATCTTCCATCTGCTGGTTCACTCCTCAAATGGTCACATCAGCTGGAGCTGTGCTGATCTAAAGCCAGGAGCCAGGAGCTTCCTCTGGGTCTCCAACATGGGTGCAGGGACCCAGGCACTTGGGTCATCCTTGGCTGCCCTCCCAGGTATATCACGAGGGAGCTGGATCAGAAGTGGAGCAGCTGGGACTTGATCCAGTGCCCATATGTGATGCCTTGGCTGCAGGCGGTGGCTTTACCCACTATGCTACAGCACTGGGCCCTTCAATTTATTATTTTAAATGTAAAAAGATGTTTGAAGAAGTAAATGGTCACATATTGTTGTTTACAGAAACCTATTTTTGCTAAGATTTGGACTACTGATTCATGTTGGAACACTACATGGACCTGTTGCTTACACTGGCTGTCAGCCTGCATCTTACATTTCTGACGGCTGTACAAGGGAATCCTCATAAGCTACATCATTCTTCAGAAACCAGACCCGTGTTTGCAGGGATGTCAGTGTTTCATGGCACGTAGTTCTGAAGCTCACAAAGGTCTTTATCTTCATAGACAGGTGTAGCAGGTGGTGACCTTCAACTACAGCTTTCTTATAAACATGGAAGTACGTTTCCCACAGGCCTTTCTTTATTGTATGTATTAACCTTAATAATATGTACATGTTTGTCCACATATATTATTTTTTTAAAGATTTTATTTTATTTATTTGAATGCCAGAGTTACAGAGAGAGTTAGAGAGAGAGGTCTTCCATCCACTGGTTCACTCCCCAGATGGCAGCAACAGCCAGAGCTGCGCTGATATGAAGCCAGAAGCCAGGAGCTTCTTCTGGGTCTCCCACGCAGGTGCAGGGGCCCAAGGACTTGGACCATCTTCCACTGCTTTCCCAGGCCATAGCAGAGAGCTGGATCTGAAAAGGAGCAGCCAGGACTAGAACTGGTGCCCATATGGGATGCTGGTGCTTCAGGCCAGGGCTTTAAACTGCTGCACCACAGCTCCAGTCCCCACATATATTCTCATCAGAGAGTGCATACTGGAACAAACCTCAGGGATGCAGTATGTATGGGAAGACATTCTCCAGAAAATCCAGACTAGCAGAGCATCAGGGGAGTCATACAGGACTGAAACATAAATGTACTGAGTGTGACAAAGCTTTCCCCAGGAAATCACAGCTTAGCATACATCAGAAAACTCACACGGGAGAGAAGCCTTACACTTGCACTGACTGTGCGAAAACCTTCATCAAAAAGTGGCAGCTCATTTATCATCAGCAAACTCATGGGAGAGAAACCCCACGGATGCAGTGTATGTGGGAAAGCCTTCTCTACAAAGTTCAGTCTCGCCACACATCAGAAAACTCACCCTGGAGAGAAACCTTATGTATGTGCTGAATGTGGAAAGGGATTCATTGAGAAGAGGCGTCTTACTGCCCATCGTGGAATGCACACTGGTGAGAAACCCTTTATATGTAATAAATGTGGGAATGGCTTCACTTTGAAGAACAGTCTTACTGCACATCAACAGACTCATACAAAAGAGAAATTGTGTACATGTAGTGAATGTGGCAAAGGCTTTTCAATCAAGCACTGTCTGGTCGTGCATGAGCGGACTCATACTGGAGAGAAACCCTATAAATGCAGTGAGTGTGGAAAAGGCTTCACCTTGAAGAGCCCTCTTATCAGACATTAGTGAACACACACAGGCAGAAAACCCTATGTATGCACTGAATGTCGGAAGGGCTTTACCACAAAGAGTGACCTCATTGTACATCAGTGAACTCATACTGCACAGAAGCTGTATGTGTGCAGAGTGTGGAAAAGGCTTCACTGTGAAGAGCCGCCCGATTGTTCATCAGAGCACTAATACAGGAGATAAACCTTATGTTGTGGTCACTGTGGTAAAGGCTTTCCAGCAAAGATCCGGCTGATTGGACACCAGCGAACACACACGGGAGAAAAACCTTATAAATGCAGAGAATGTGGCAAAGCTTCACAAGCAAAAGCATGCTCACTGCCCATCAGCACACTCACACAGGGAGAAGCCCTATGTATGCAGTGACTGTGGAAGGAGCTTCGCCCTGAAGAGCACTCTAGGTATACATCAGCAAACTCATAGTGGGGAGAAGCCACACAAATGCAGTGAAAGTGGTAAGCCTCTCCAGAAGAAGACAGGCCTCGTACAGCATCAGAGGTCTCACACAGGAAAGAATTCCTTTGCATGCACTGAATGTGGAAAATTCTCTTTGTGCAAAAATGATCTCATCACCCATCAGAGAATTCACACAGGAGAGAATGCAATGAATGTGGCAAAGCCTTTACTACAAAGTCAGGGCTCAATGTTCACCAAAGAAAACATACAGGAGAGAGGCCCTATGGGTGTAGTGGTTGTGGGAAAGCGTTTGCCCACTTGTCAATCCTTGTTAAACAGAAGAGAATTCACAGGTAGTCATTTGGGAAAACTCTTGCTACTTCTAGGCTCTTTGAGATTTTGTACTATCTGCAAAGAAGAATTAACAGTGAATGCAAAGGATGTGGTGGTGTATTCAGTGATGCATTACCTCACTTAAAAATTGATATGGGACAGATAGCTCATGTGCTGGTTCACTCCCCAAATGCCCACAGTGGCTGGGACAGGGCCATGAGCCAGGACATCTTCTATTTATTTATTTATTTATTTATTTATTTATTTATTATTTGAATGGAAGAGTTACAAAGAGGGAGAGACACACAGAGAGAGGGATATTCTATCTGCTGGTTCACTCCCCAAATGGCCACAATGGCTGAAGCTGGGCCAAACTGAAGTCAGGAGCTTCTGGGTCTCCTATGTGGATGCAAGGACCTAAGTCCTTGGGCCATCTTCTGCTGCTTTTCCCAGGCATATTAGCAGGGAGCTGGATCAGAAGTGGAGCAGCCTGGAATTGTGCTGGTGCTGCAGGCAGTAGCTTAACCCACTACACCATAGCATGATCCTAAGCCAGGAAGTCAATCCAGGTTTCCCATGGTGCCAGGGACCCAGCTACTTTGAGCCATCATATTTTGTTTCCACAGTCTGCTGGAAAGTCTTCTGGTGGGAAGCTGGAATCAGGAGCTGAAGCCAGGAATTGAACCCAGGTACTCTTTAGTGGGACATAAGCATCCTAACCACCAGGCTGAACACCCATGCCAGTTGTCTCATTTATATATCAAAGGGTACATGCCTGAAGTAACTGTGATACAAACAGCCCACGAGGAAAATATTCTAGGACATTATATTGTCTAAAAAGTATATACTGAATAAAACATCCTGTGACCGTGACAGACCAGGGATGCTTTCATTGAGAAGATGGGCTGCTAGAAATGACTGTCCTAGATCATGAACAAGCTAGCAGCCTTTGCTCAGAAATTAAAACCTCAATCCATTGAGAGAGCCCACAGTAGGTAAATACTTCCCTATGGCAGGGTTGGTAGTGATAAATCTCATTTTACCATTTGACAAGAAACTGCACAAAACTAAAACCTACGAATATGTTCAGTGTGAAGTGTGCTTAGCAAAATATCAAAGAACTTGGAAAGGAAAGAACCCTCAGTGGAATGAATTAAGAGTTTTGTGTCACACGCTGAATCGCAACAAATAGCATACCTCATGTGTTTGTGGACAGGATCCCTTGAGCCGTATTTCTAGTTGCATTGTTACTGTACAAATTTTAAATATGGCAGTTCCTCTCATAATGGATTAAATTTTAATATAAATACACTACAGATACATTATATGTCTCTCATTTCATTATATGAATACTCGCGTTTGTAAGTTAAGTATTATTTCAGAATACTTGAAATACTTCAAAATAAAACTGAGTCTATTCAATTTAAGTGTAATGGAAAGTATTTGGATAAACCAAGTTTATTAATAGCATCTAGTGATTTATGAAATTACTGTAAACAGTGATTTTATACATTTGCATTTTGCATTAAGTTTAGGTTCATAAAATCTTAACAAATATTCAAAAGTTCCTGAAGATTTTCCCAAAAATACCACTTAAATTAGCTCTAGTTCATTATCAAATACGACAGTGAGATTGTTAGGATGCTGTTAACTCAGAATTTACTTGAATCTCACTAGTTTTAAAATGCACTAATTTTTGTTTGGTATTTGTAGTTTTAAAACTTGCCACATACAAAGGCTCATGTAGCTGCCTCCACAACCAAGAGTGAGAATCTTGAATCAACACAAACTCCTTTTTGCCACTTTTTTTGAAGTCATGTCCTCTCCCCAACCCTAGACTTTTGCCACAGAACATTCTAAAAATGGAATCATACATCTTGTATGCTATTGACATGGCAAGTGACCTTAGGCAAGTTAACCTAAGATTCGAGTTGTTCTGTCAACAGTTGTTTTATTTGTATTGGTGGGTAGTAATTACTGTGTGGATATACAAGATTGTTCATCTGTTCACCCACTTAGGACATTAGCAGTGTTTCAAGAATTTTTGTTTTACTATTATGAATAAAGATGCTATGAATATTCTTGTAAAAAAAGGTTTAGGTGGGGGCCGGCACTGTGATGGAGTGCGTAAAGCTGCCACCTACAGTGCTGGCACCTCATGTGAGTGCCGATTCAGGTCCCAGCTGCTCCACTTTGATCCAGCTCTCTGCTATGGCCTGGGAACGCAGTGGAAGATGACCCAAGTCCTTGGGCCCCTGGGCCCATATAGGAGACTTCGAAAGAAGCTCCTGGCTCTTGGTTTCGGATTGGCACAGCTCTGGCTGTTGCAGCCATCTGGGGAGTGAACCAGCGGATGGAAGACCTCTCTTCCTCTTCTGCCTCTCCTCTGTGTGTAAATCTGACTTTTGAATAAATAAATAAATCTTTAAAAAAAGGGGGTTAGGTGAGCACATTTTCCTGTAGAATAATTACATAGGATTATGATTCATGGGTCACATGGTTAAGTGTATATATAACTCTATAATAAACTGACCAGTGTTTTTCCATGATGGCTGTTCTACTTCCATCAGCAGCATATAAGAGGTTCAGTTGCTCCACTTTTTAAAAAAAAGATGTATATGTTTATTTTTTAAAAGGATTTATTTATTTATTTAAAACAGTTACAGAGAGGCAGCGGCAGGGGTGGGGATGGCAGAGAGAGGTCTTCCACCTACTGGTTCACTCCCCAAATGGCCACAACGGCAGGAACTGGGCTGATCCAAAGTCAGGAGCTTCTTCCAGGTCTCCCACATTGGTGCAGGGGCCCAAGGACTTGGGCCATCTTCCACTGCTTTCCCAGGCCATAGCAGAGACTGGATCAGAAGTGGAACAGCTGGGACTCAAACTGGCGCCCATATGGGATGCTGGCACTGCAGGTGGTGGCTTTACCTGCTTTGCCACAGCGCCAGCCCCTTTTATTTCCTTTTATAGTCTGTTCTTCACTGTGTTATTTCTTTCTTTCTTTTTCTTTGTCTTTTTTTTTTTTTTTTGACAGGCAGAGTGGACAGTGAGAGAGAGAGAAAGGTCTTCCTTTTTGCCGTTGGTTCACCCTCCAATGGCCGCCACAGCCGGCGCACCATGCTGATCCGATGGCAGGAGCCAGGTACTTATTCTGGTCTCCCATGGGGTGCAGGGCCCAAGCACCTGGGCCATCCTCCACTGCACTCCCGGGCCACAGCAGAGAGCTGGCCTGGAAGAGGAGCAACCGGGACATAATCCAGCGCCCCAACCGGGACTAGAACCCAGGGTGTCGGTGCCATAAGCGGAGGTTCACTGTGTTATTTCAGAATTAAACCATATTTATAAGATTATATCCTGTTTTGTTTTCTAAATTTTATACTTTAACCTGTTAAATTTGAGTCTATGATCCATCTTAAGCTCATTTTAGTGTATGGTTCAAGGGTCTTGGTTTTGCACATGGATATCCAATTACTCCAGTGCCATTTGTTGAGAAGACTACATTTGTTGAGTTGTCTTGGCACTTTATCAAAAAGCTCTTGGCGTAGTATTTTTGAGCTCTCAAAGCTCATTCCCCATTTCCCACTGGCTTCGCACCGTTACTGTTCTTTTAGTGGCCTTATCTGGAAGTCCTCACCCTAATCTCAAGGTAGGCTCCTCCCAGCTGCTCCCTGCTCTGTCTCCATCCCAGTCTGTGCTGGCCAGCCTCAGGCTCCACCAGTTTCTCGAAACATTTTCCCATTCTTTAAGAACCACTTCTTGCCCACTATTGATTGCCAGACTCTTTGATGCCTTTCCAGCTGTGCCTTTTCCGATGCTGTCCCCTGAACAGATGTTTGTCCTTTTTGGAACCCCCCCCCCCTTTTTTTTTTAATTGGCTAATAAAGTTCACTGACTGATTACTTCTCTGCCCAGCCCACTGAACATAGTTTAGCCTGCCCCATATTTGACTCGCGAACTAAGTCTCTGAAAATCTACCCATTTTCGGGAATAGTCGAAGTGGGAACTGGACGATGAAGGCCATCTCGATTCTTATCTCAGGCGGAAGAATGTCCACGCAGACAGGGGCTGTAGGCAAAGCAAGTGTTCCTCAAGACAGAAACCCTGCCATAGAACTCAGGAAAAGGGGCTCCAAGGGAGGAGTTGCCAGAGAGGCCTGCAGGTACTGGCTCTTTTATACAAAAACTGGCTCTCTGGCCTGAGGTTTAACCAATCATAGGGCCAAAATAACAACCAATCAGGAGGCGGGGAAAAGAACGCAGCAGCAGGCTGGAGTTGGTAATCCTGTGCAGCCTGCTCTCATCATGAAACTATTGCTAAAGGCAGCCGCTGGGAAGAAGCAAGCACATTATCCACTTTTAGAGAGATGCTCCCACAGTTCAGTATTCAAACATGGCCGCCCCCAGGAGGACATAAGGGCTCCGCCATGTTGGCAGGCGGGGCAGCGCCGGAAATCCCGTTTCTCGTGCGCCTTTAAGTATTTCTGACCCGACCGGGCCTCCGTAGGCCGACTGGGCAGCTGGGAGATGAGCCGCTTAGAAGCAGCCGCTCGCGGAAGCGTCGGATTTGGGTCTCCCCGGTAAGTCGGCGGACGCTCAGCGTGTGGCTTTATCCTTGGAAGTTTTTAGTGGGGAGAACTCTAGCTTTTATGGGGTGAGGCGGCCCGTGGGCGTGGACCGGTGGCGGGGGAAGGAGGGGTTGGGGGGCGCAGGTGGGGGTCTGAGGCGCCCGTCTGTGGCCGGGGGCTGCAGGGGTCGCCGGCCGCCGTTTCCGTGCGGCCGGGCTGTGGGGTCTTCGCGGATCAGCCTGCGTGTGAGGGGTGGGGGCGCCTGAGGGTCCTGTTCGGGTGTGGGGTTCCGGTTGGTCGGGGCCGGGCTGCAGCCGCGGACGCCTGGGACCCCCGGCTGGTGGTTGGGGGGCGCTGCGAGCTCGGCCTCAGGGCTAGAAGGCGACGCAGCCCGGAGCCGGTCGGTGCCCACGGCTCCCCAGGCCCCGCAAAGCCCCACGTGCGCTCCGCGAGCGGGAGGGACTGGGAGCCTGCAGAAGGGCAGGTGCGGAGCGGCCGCTCCCTCCGCCAGCGCCCGCGCGCTCCGTGGGCGAGGCGGTGGCAGGTGCGGTCGCTTGCCTCGCTGTCGGGAGGAGAGGCGCGGAATGGCGGGGAGGCAGTGCAGGAATCTACAGCCAGACCGCGTTTACTCTGAGCATTCAGCCCGCAGAGGTGGGGGACCAGCTGCCGGCGGGCTCGTGAGCCCCCGACCCCAGGGGCCGGGGCCGGGGCCGGGACGGGGGTCCAGGGGGTCCAGGGGGTCCCGGGGGTAGGGGGCAGAGGGGAGGGAATTCCTGGAACTGGGGGGCCTTGGGAACCTGGGGAAGAATGCACGGTGGGGTTGAAGGCGGTAGGGTGGGAGGCCCAGTTGAGGTTCAAGGGCAGGGGGTGCATTCCAGTGACGAGACCGGCTGAGGCTTGTCCTTGTGCCCTCACCGACAGGGTCTCCATTTGGTAAGAGCCCTTGTCTCTGGCGAGGTGACCCGCATCACAGTTTATCAGGGAGGTCTGGGTGGCCCGAGCCGGGATGGTGGCGCTGGTTCCCGGTGCTGTGACAAGCGCTGTAGCGATGGCTGCAGTTCTCACCGAGCACGCTTGTGTAGGCGAACTCTGCCTGGGAGTTCCCGGGGGACCATTTTCTCTTTGAAATAATAGGAGATTCCTGGGAACTATTTTTCTCATGTCGTTTATGATGTCTGAAAAGAGCCTTCATTTTCTGTCCTGCTTCGTCATGTTTGTAATCTTTTAGGCTTTCCACACTGACTCAGCTCTGCAATGCAAAGTAGGAAGTAGAGTGTTGGTGGGCATCCCTGTTTTGTCACCTCCTCATAAAATACACCTGCTGTTGTGTCTGGTGTTAAGAGCTTTCCCGGAGGTAGGATCATAAAATTATGAATTCATGTAGGATATAGAATTTAACGGCATAAAAATGTTCATAGTATGCTTTTAAGCTCCCCAAAAACTCCGTTGTATTTCAGTCAGATTATCTATTCTTTATATTCTTTACTTGCACCACTTCTCTCTTTTGACCTCTCATCACAGTTTGTAAGAAGTAGAATATTGCCAGCACCCTGGTGATTTTCTGTGAGGCAGTTTCCCTCCTCAGCGGTAATGACTGTGTTACTCTCTCTGGCGAGCACTTCTTGGCTTCACTCTGTAGCTTCACCGCATAACTAATCATTCCTAAGCATTATTAATTTGGCTTTGCCTGATATGAACTGTGTTTATTGGGATTATGCATCATTCTCTGTGTACGTGTCAGGCTTTTGCTCAATATTATGTTGGTGAGTGGTTTCCCTGTTAACAGCTCATAGGTGTATTTCCTTTGCTCTGTAACAAGTGTCGGGAAAGCTTACAGGACATAGTTTAGGATTTGTGAGCTACATAAGATCTCTTGAATATGCTTTTTGTTTTACAGTCCTTTAAAAACTCTAGGGGCAGTTGTTTGGTGCAGTGGTTCCAAGGCCCCTTGGGTAAGCCCAGCTCCCATGTGAGAGTCCCTAGTTTAATTCCGTCCCTAGTTCAATTCCCTGCTACTTCACTTCTGATCCGCCTTCCTGCTAATGTACACCCTGGGAGGCAGCTAATGTTATGTGGGTCCCTGCCACCCATGTGCGATACCTGGATTGGAGTCTGGGCTCCTGGCTTTGGCCTGGCCCAACCCTGGCTGTCATGAGCATTTGAGGAATGAATCAACACGTAGATCTCTTTCCGTCTGTCTCCTTCTCTGCCTTCCAAATAAACTGAAAATAAGTATATTAATTTTTTTTAAAAGTAATAGGATTCTTAACAGACTGGGCCAAAGATAGTAGTTTTCTGTCACTATCCGTTTAAATATGTGGCAATTTTTTTCCTGCTATTAATTATACTTGCATTGCTTATGGCTTGGATTATGAGTAATGCTGCTGTGAAACTTACCGTAAATGTGTTCTGTGCCTTTTATTTGGTGCAGGCAGGAAATGTATACCTAGACCTACATATTAGGGTGGGGTGGTATAACTGCGGTTGACACAGGTGCCGCCAGGGCCAGGTATTTGGTGCAGTACTTGTCTCTTGAAATGCCCTCACCACATATAGGAATGCCCGAGTTTGAGTCCCAGCCCTGCTTCCCAGTCCAGCTTTCTGCTGGTGTGCACATTGGGAGGTCGTGGTTCATGGCCCAAGTACTTGGGTCTCTGCTACCCACGTAGGAGATCTGGATTGAGTTTTACTGGCTCCTGGCTTTGGCCTGCCCAGCTCTGGCTGTTGCAGGCATTTGGGAAGTGAACCAGTGAATGGAATGGATCATCTCTCTTTGTCTCTCTGCCTTTCAAATGAAATGAAAATAAATTTAAAAAATATTTTTAAAATGATGATGCCAAGCTGTTTTCACAGTTCTCTAACAGAATATCATTTGCTTCACAATAGGCTTTACATGGACTCTTAAAAAATTATGTATTTATTTATGTGGAAATCAGAGTTAATAGAGGAGTTGAGACCAAGAGATCTTCCATCTGCAGGTTCACTTTCCAAATGGCTGCAGTGGCCAAGGCAAGGCCAGGCTGAAGCCAGGAACTTTACCAGGATCTCCCACGTGAGTGCCAGGGGCCCAAGAACTTGGGCCAACTTCCGCTGCTTTTCCAGGCCCATTAGCATGGAGCTAGATTGTAAGTGGAGCAGCTGACATATGAACAGGCTCCCGAATGGGATGCTAGTGTTGCAGGTGTCGGCTTAATCTGCTGTGCCACAACACTGGACCCTTTACATGGTCTCTTTGGAATATCATTCTATAGCCTAATAACATAGATTCTCCTGTGTATTTTCTTAGAACTTTATTGATTTGTCTCTCCCACTAATGTGTGGTGGAATGAGAAGGCCATGCCAAGATGGCCACTGGCAACAGAGCCTGCCTGGCAACAGGCTGTGGTTGGATGGCTTCGGAAACCACATGGTAATGGAGCCTTCCTGGCAACAGGCTGTGATTGGATGGCTTCAGAAACACATGGCAACGGAGCCTGCCTGGCAACAGGCTGTGATTGGTTAGGGCATAAACCGCCCCTTGACCAGATTGGCCGCCTCAGCTATATAAGCTGCTGTACCAACTGAAATAAACGGGTCTGTGGTCTGTTCGCCTCTGGCCTGCTTTCATCCTACTCCTGGGGTCTGTGTGGTGACTCTGCGCCTCTTGCCCCCACCGCGCTCCTCCTCTCAGAAGGAATCCACAGCAACACACTAAGATTGGCTCGCCTTTCCCTTTTGAGATGGTTTTTGTTGTAAGATGGGTTTCAGCCTTTTACCTTGTATCCTCTCTAACATGGATAACTGAATTCCTCTGCTTCGGAGGCCTGGTGCAGTGGTGGAGCTCATTCCCCACATTTCTTTGCAGTCTTCCCAGTGAAACGTCACAGAATAAAAGGCCTCCACCCCATTCCGAATGTTGGGCTTTACTGGCCAAAGGTCTGGCATCTTCTGGGGCACCAGATACAGGGATGGTCAACATTGGGCATGGGTGTTACGATGAGTGAGTAGGAGCAGACACTGTCCAGACCCAGAGGAAATGTACCACTTGAATTTTCTCTTTGACCCACAGGTCCTGAGTCTTCAGAAGCAAAAGACTCACATGTGGTGGGGGGGAGTCATGGGCTCTGGCTCTCAGTATTGCTGACAACACACTTGATTGAAGACTGAGATTGCTGAAGAGAAAGTTGAATAGATCTAGAGGACGCAAAGGCAGAGCATCCCAGTCGTCAGCTCTTTCCCACGCACAGAAGATGATCCAGGCCCAGGTAACTCACTTCTGGTTTTATTCTTTTCCTTCATCACCTAATGGATTTGTAGAGGTCTATAAAAAGTCAGTTGAGTTCATCTGAACAGTATAAATTTTAAAAAGCAGGATGTGGAAAGAAATAAACTTCATTTTTAAAACTC
Organism: Oryctolagus cuniculus; assembly: GCF_051225735.1. NCBI lineage: Eukaryota > Metazoa > Chordata > Mammalia > Lagomorpha > Leporidae > Oryctolagus > Oryctolagus cuniculus. The sequence continues at coordinate 7,725,112 of NC_142884.1, read as the reverse complement.
AGCATCAGGCAAAGTCAATAAGGAATACATGTGCTGTTCATAGGATTAACACTAAATGACTAACGTTGGGACCAGCATGACTGGAGGGTTCTAGATTACAGGAGCTGTCAGCTTGCATCTGATGTCTCTGATAGCCAGCAATACAGCAAGGTCATTGTAATTCACTGGTATGCACTGATTTTGAGAACACAGATCATTTTCTGGAGATATGCCAACATTCCATGGGATTTGGGTGTCAGGAAATTCCTCTCATGTTTCTCTCTAGAGTTTATTTGGATGGTGTCCCGAATGCCTGATGCAGGTTTCCCACTGCTGATTCTCAAAGGAGTTCTGCTAGGCCTCTGTATATGGGACTAATTCAGCAAACACAGGGAACCCACACAGGTTGGTTTTAGCCTGTGACAGTCTGGATTTGTCCAGGAATAAAACTTAAACATCCTGGGTAAATGAAAGGACTTTAAAGCAGTTCTCTGTTAACAGCTCACCTAGTGTTTGAATACAGATGTGGATGTCGAGAGTTGAACACTGTTGGCTGGTAAGGGCTTGGGTTTTTGGAATTTACAGGATTTGTTTTAGACCTGTAGCTCATCTTAGAAATTCCAAGTCCTTCCCCATTATGTAGAAAGAGTTGATCTTCTGCAGGAGGAGGTCTAGCCTTTGCCCTTAGGCTTCTGGAGGGATCTTTAGCCCTGGGAGTATCCTCCCTGATGGGAGGATCTTTGCTTGCCCCAGTCTAAAAATGTGACCTCTGGTGGCACTTTGAGCTGTACTCTGTCAGTTCTGACCTGTGGAAAAACTGGAGGCTGAAGTTACTAACCCAGCTTCAGGAGGGGCTGGACCTAAGATCAGCCACATGTGTTGGAGCCCCAATAAAATAGCAATGTGCACATATAAAAACAGTTTCTTCATACATCTCATTCTTTAGCCCTTTTATAAATAATTGGTACTATTTAATTCTTATCATTATATCTGTGTAGGTCTGTGTCTATATATGAATTGACAAAAGATATAAATATAGACATCTGTTATAACTATTTTACATGAATGGAATTATATTCCAAAGAACACAACAGCCAACTTGGAGGCACTCACTCTCCATTGACCTAAATGGTACATTTTGAGCATGCAAAGAGTAATTACTGCAACTGATTGATGAACATTAACTATATTAAAATTCTTGTAGTTCATAGTGATTCTTGAGAAAAGTAAAATGCATTTGCCACCACCAGAGGTTGGGAGAGAGCCAAGTATTTAATCTGAAAAATTATAAAAGAACATTAACATTTGTGCTTTTTTTGTGGGGGAGGGTATGACTTTTTAAAAATATAGCCTCGCAATCCTCTGCCTTGCGGCGCCGGCACACCAGGTTCTAGTCCTGGTCGGGGCACCAGATTCTGTTCCGGTTGCCCCTCTTCCAGGCCAGCTCTCTGCTGTGGCCAGGGAGTGCAGTGGAGGATGGCCCAAGTGCTTGGGCCCTGCACCCCATGGGAGACCAGGAGAAGCACCTGGCTCCTGCCTTCGGATCAGCGCGGTGCGCCGGCCGCAGCGCGCTGGCCACGGTGGCCATTGGAGGGTTAACCAACGGCAAAGGAAGACCTTTCTCTCTCTCTCTGTCCACTCTGCCTGTAAAAAAAAAAAAAATATATATATATATATATATCCGCTAATTTTGTCATCTCAAGAATATTGTGGAGGGTAGGTTTGTGGTGCAACAGGCTAGGTCATCTCTTGGGATGCCTGAATCCTGCATCAGAGCATTGGTTTGAGTCCTGTCTCCTCTGCGTTCAGTCCAGCTCCCTGCTGATGTGCCTGGGAAGCAGCAAATGGTGATTCAAGTAATTGAGTCTCTGCTACCCATATCGGAGACCCAGATAGAGTTCCTGGTTCCTGGCTTTGGCCTGGTGCAGTCCTGGCTGCTAGAACATTTGAGAAGTTAGCTGATGTATGGAAGACCTCTCTCCTTCTTCCTCTATCACTCTGCCTTTCAAATAAATAGATGAATATTTTTTATGAAAGGAATATTATGTAAATGAAAACATGCTCTCTGCTGTGGCCCGGGAGTGCAGTGGAGGATGGCCCAAGTGCTTGGGCCCTGCACCCGCATGGGAGACCAGGAGAAGCACCTGGCTCCTGGCTTCGGATCAACATGGTGCGCTGGCCACAGCGGCCATTGGAGGGTGAACCAATAGAAGGAAGACCTTTCTCTCTGTCCACTCTGTCTAAAAAAAAATATGATGGGAAAAGGTTCCTCTTTGCTCCAAGTGAGTTTTGTAAATTGGGACTCTGTAGGAATGATAAGATTGCAATTTGGGTGGTTTACAGGGCTCTGTCATTTATTAATGAGATATCTGGGGGCTGTGTCCTGGACCAGCAGCCAGGGACTCATGCTCCCTTGTAAGTGGAAATGAGGGCGACTCTGGCCATTCAGGTGTGCAGTGGCTAAGGCCCACTCCTGGACTTGTGCAGACTGGACATAACCCCTAGCCTTGAGGGCTGCTGAAGGGTTAAGTCGTCTGGACTGTGTAGAGCTGGGTCCCTGGGGAAGAGTGTCTGGCATTGCCAGCACGCCTTGACAGGGTCCAGTCCAATGGTCTCTTATCTTGGAGAACTTTAAGGTATACCCAGTCCCCAGGCCCAAGTCAGGTATGGGTGGCATGAGAAGGTGGGACCAGGCCTGGGGCTGTGTTGGTTTTGGTAGTGATTTATGACCTTTGTAGTTTGCCCTAGGGATTGGACACACTGTGCTGGGCAGTGGTTTTTGGGTTCTGACAGGAGGTCTGGCTGCAGGAAGTGTCTCTCATAGAGAATCTCAAACAGGCTGAGGCGTGTTTCAGATCTTGGGGAGAGACGGCCATGGCCGATTTACTTCTTGCGCTAATTTTGGGAGGGAGGGATCTGTGCTGAGGAGCAGGGAGGCTGGGACACATGTAGGTGGTTTTGGATTTGGAGAGCTCTGCTGACCGCTTGAGCTGTCTGGGAGATGAAGGCAGGGCCATTGAGTCCGCAGAGCACGAGGGAACCCAAGGCTAGGGGTGCTATGGTCAAGAAGGGTCACCACGACCTCAGAGACCTTTTGCATCTTGTAGGGGACACTCTACCTATCCAGTAAAAGTGTCCACACATAGCAGAAAATAGTCAAGCCTGTTGCAGGATGGATGTGTGTGAACTCGGCCAGGGACCCCGTCCCCCGTCTTTGGGTAGGTTGGAGGAGAGGGGCATGTCTCCAGGTACCCTCTGGGTTTATGTGGCAGTGGGTGGGCCATACCTGAATGGCAGCTGGAAGAGTTTGAGGTATACCCTTGCCTGTAAAGTGGGGTCCCACCAAGTCCCAGAAGGATTTTGGCCTTGGTGGAGGTTAAGAATTTTTTTTTTTTATTTTTTTTTATTTTTTTTTTATTTTTGACAGGCAGAGTGGACAGTGAGAGAGAGACAGAGAGAAAGGTCTTCCTTTGCCGTTGGTTCACCCTCCAATGGCCGCCGCGGCCGGCGCGCTGCGGCCGGCGCACCGCGCTGATCCGATGGCAGGAGCCAGGAGCCAGGTGCTTATCCTGGTCTCCCATGGGGTGCAGGGCCCAAGCACCTGGGCCATCCTCCACTGCACTCCCTGGCCACAGCAGAGGGCTGGCCTGGAAGAGGGGCAACCGGGACAGAATCCGGCGCCCCGACCGGGACTAGAACCCGGTGTGCCGGCGCCGCTAGGCGGAGGATTAGCCTAGTGAGCCGCGGCGCCGGCAAGGTTAAGAATTTTTATATGCCCATCTGAAGCCAGGATCCAGGAGCTTCTTCTAGCTTTCCCAGAAGGGAGCAGGGGTCAAAGGACTTGGGCCATCTTCCACTGCCCACCCAGGCTATAGCAGAGAGCTGGATCAGAAGTGGAGCCACCAGGACTCGAACCGGCACCCATATGGGATGCTGGCACTGCAGGTGGCAGCTTTACCCCACTACGCCACAGTGCTGGCCCCTAGCTGCTAAGTATTGCCAGGGTCTCCTGAGTTCAGCCTTTTGTGTCGCAGTGGTCCCCACTGGTGGGGGACCGCTAGGGTTTTTTGGCAAGAGTGTTCAAGTGAGTCTGGCAGTAAGGTGGCAGGGACGAGGGTTTAGCAGGATTTGATGTTCAGCTCAGGGGTCATAAAGAAAAATAGTATAATTCTATATTTGAGACCTTGGAGTTGAAGGTGTCAGTTATCTGGTGGGCGTAGAACAGCCCTTCCTCCACTCGGGGTCAGCTTTGCTGCCTCTTCAACTAGAAGGGCCTTGGATGCCAGTGCTTAGAAGCAGGGAGGCCACCCTCATGCAGCTGGGCACCGGGAGGGCCCTACAGCCTGAGGGGGACGCTCTTTCCTGGACAGATCAGAACGTGCTCACACCTGGCACGGCTGAAGCAGGAGCTGTGGTCCGAGTTTGAGCTTTCCATTTCTGGGCTCCAGTCCAAGGGATGCCTAATAAGGAGCATGGTTGCTGTTTTGTTGATGGGGCTTATATATGCAAAACAAGGCCTTTGCAGTGGTCCAATAGGTTCTTTGTTCCAGGAATGAAGCATCAGGCCCAGGAACTGGGCCGTAGAAGGAGAAACCTTGCAGTCATAGGAAACCAATTCTTTTTTAAAGATATATTAGTTTATTTACTTGAGAGAGGGGGATAGAGAGCATCTTCCAGCCACGTGTTCACTCCCCAAATGGTAGCAAATAGCCAGAGCTGGGCCAGACTGAAGCCAGGATTTTTTTCCAAGTCTCCCATGTGGGTACAGGAGCCCAAGGACTTGGGCCATCCTCCACTGCTTTCCCAGGTGCAACAGCAGGGAGCTGGATTGGAAATGGAGCAGCTGGGACTCAAACCAAGTGAGCATATGGTATGTCGGCATTGCAGATGGTGGCTTAACCCCCTGTGCCACAGCGCTGGCCCCAAGAAACCAATTCTTACTAGAATGGTATATTTGAATTTGAGGTTTCTTTGGCTACATGCAGTTTTGGAACAGTGTACTACCATAGGGGAGGTGGAGGGTGGATAGATCTGTCCAGATACCAGTGGGCTACCCCAGGCTGTCCGGGTCAGTTGCTCTGACAGGACCTGGGTGTTTATTGGGTACAGAAGCAGCTTCCTTGGGATCTAACCCGGTCTACCAGGAAGCTCTGGAGGGCATCAGGATCTACAGGTCTGAGCCATCGCTGAGGCAGTAACACCTGTACCAGCTGGTAATTGACTGCCAGAATGGGCGAGTTGCAGGGATGCAGCAAGCCAGTGGGGTTTCCTGGGAAGTAAGTGAATTCTTACAGGATTCACAGACGACAGTTGTCCTGGAATGGGGATACCCCAGACCTATAGTATGGGGACCAGAAGAGCCAGTCAAGGGCAGGTGAGTTCAGAGCTGAAAGTTAGTGCGAAGTTTTGTCATCTTGTCCCTGCTGAGTAAGGGGGGGGGGCAGTTTGGCAGGATGAGAAAGGAGTGGAAATAAAGGAAATGTCTCCCAGGGTGCATACTACAGGGAGGGCAGACCCTGTGCCCAGCGTGTCCACTATCAATTGTTACCTGCCACAGACGGGGTGATGGGGACAGGGGAGCCAGCGCAGTGTCCGGTGAGCCAGTCACCCTCGGTTTCAGGGGCTCCTTGAAGCCAAGGGATGGAGGAGGCACTGTCGTTCTCCTGGGTCACTGGGTGCAGAATGACCCCCTCACGCCGAGGACGAAGGGCAGCTTCTTCCACTGTCCCTGTTGCTTACAGATCGGGCAGGCCCAGGAGGGTAGGTTGTGCAGTACCGAGTCCCAGGTGCCCTGGCTCTCATGGGTCCCATAGCCTTGGGCCCTGATTTAACTAGTGATGGTGGCTGCCATGTTTTGGGCTGTCATCGGTGCTGCTTTCTTCTGTTTTCAGGGTCTCCTCCTGGTTGTTAAAGGCCTTGAATGCCAGGGAAAGGAGGCTGGGGTCTTTGGTCTAACTTTTCAAGTTTCTGTAGATGGTCAAAATGGACAGGCGGGATGGCAAGGTCTTCCTTTTGGGATCTAAGTATTACTTTTGCACTGCCTCAATAGGGCGGGGCTTTCATTAGGTTCCTGGGTAACAGTTTGCTGTAATTGACAGGTTTTATGATGGCCTCCATTGAGCATGCAATCATGTCATCTCAGCATTTCCTGCTGGGACCCCTGTCCTGATAACTTCGTGGGGGTTCTGAGGGGTGGGGGCGTGGGCCTCATTAGGCCAGAAGCCAGATGTGAGAAGGGTGTGGGCTGAAAGAGCCCAGTTTGCTGTCTGACATGGGGGTGGGACATGAACTCTGGTGGTCCCCATTTCCCCTTCCTCCACTTCACGAAGAGGCAAGACATGTTGAGGAACAGGAGGCTCCTCACAAGGAGGGGCCATCCGATACGTCAGGGTGGAACAAGGCCCTGTGGCAGCTTTTGTGTAGGTTGGGGTTTTGGAGGACAGTGAAGGCTTAGCGAGAAGGGACCTTGGCCATTTGCAGTGGTTGCGAGACCTCACCTGAAGGACAGAACTGTGGCTAAGAAGGGCTGGGAGACAGCATTACCGAGGAAAACTTGATGCTTTCTCAGAGTCTAGGGGTCAAACTGATACCAGCTCTTTAGGGTGCACCCAGGGGTCGGATGAGGGGTGAAGAGAGGTCTGCTTCAGCGGGGCAGCCTGCCCACCAAAGGAAAACTAATGGTACTCATTTGGTTTAGAAGGTTTGACAGTTCCTCCTCAGAAAGGAATGTCTACCTCTGGGGTAGGAGGGAGTTGTACTTACGTTGGAAGTGTCAGGTCTTTCAGCCCAGGATGGATGGGGTGGTGGGGGCAGAGCAGAAGGCTTTTGACCGTTGTGGAGGACAAAGGGAGGCTGGAGAGATGGAATGAAGTGTAGTCTTCACCCCAATGGCGATGGGTACTGGGCATCTATAAAAAGGGCCTTTGATTCCATGAGAGGAGCCTGGGTGTTACCCTGACATGAGCGAGCTTTTCCCTGGAGAGAGAGAGAAGGATGGGCGAAATTGATCAGGGGGCCAGGGGCACGTATGGACTTGCCTGGACAAGCTGCCACTACCTAACTCGCCATCCATTGGAGGTTGGCTTCCTGTGATGAAAAAATTCACCCGAGTGGTCAGCGTGGGCAGAGGTAGATTTATTGAACGTGCTGCAAGGGAGCGGTGGGCACAATGCCAGAGGCGGTCGTGAACCTCATACGTGTATCTGCCATGTCTGTTCAATCAGGGTGCGCTGCCCATGGTCCAACAGGTTTTCTCAGGGAGAGCCTACAGTGCCTTTGGCTTTGGGGTCTTCCCAGTGACCTGGGGGCAGTCCTCCACCTTTTTTACATGCGGTGCAATGTAGTTTCAATGTGACATGTCTGAAAGACTTACTGGCATCCCACATGAGCACTGGTTCGAGCCCTGGCTGTTCCACTTCTGATCCAGCTCAATGCTATGGCTTGGGACAGCAGTAGAGGATGGCCCAAGTCCTTGGGTCACAGCACCCACATGGGAGACCCGGGGGAAGCTGCTGTCTGGGGAGTGAACCAGTGGATGGATAACCTCTCTCTCCTCCTCTAACTCTGCCTTTCAAGTTAAAAAATGTATATCTATTTAAGACTAGTTAACCCCTAGACCAAAAGATGCTGGTTAAAATGGCCAGGTTCAACTTTAGCCCCAGCTGCAGACTCCAGCTTCCTGCCAGTGCACACCCTGGAAGCAGTAGGTGCTGCATTACGTGGTTGGATCCCTGCTGCTCAAGAGACCTGGTTCAGCTGGACCCAATCCTGGCCTCTGTAGGTATTGGGGAGTAAACCAGCAGATACGAGCTTTCTCTGCCTGTTGAAGCTTTTAAAAATTTAAGTCATGGTTACTTGTGGGAGACCCAGAAGAAGCTCCTGGCTTCGAATTGGCGCAGCTCTGGCCATTGCAGCCATCTGGGGAGTGAACCAGTGGATGGAGGACCTCTCTCTGCCTCTCCTTTGTTATCTGTTACCTCTCCCATCTGCTAGATTTTGGATACCTTTCTCGGATACATGTTCACTGTGTTTAGCATACTATGATATCATGGTATAAGAAATAAGTAGTTTGGTTTTTATCCCTGGTTCCTGAAGCAGCTTTGGAGGAGGAAGTGGGGTGGGCGTGTCTTATTTATAACCTGGTTTTATTTAAATGAGCTGATTTTTGGAAAGCTAAGGAGGAGAGGCTGCTCTACTGAACCTTGTCCTGCCCATTCCCACTAGGCTATTTCTAGTAAGAGCTGTGTGTTTGACTGTGAACTGGGAATAGTAACTAAACCACCTTAAAAATTTACTTATGAGGAGGTCTTCCATCCACTGGTTCACTCCCCCAAATGGCCAGAGCTGCGCCAATCTGAAGTCAGGAGCTTCTTCCAGGTCTCGCACGCGGGTGCGGGGTCCCAAGGACTTGGGCCATCCTCCACTGCTTTCCCAGGCCATAGCAGAGAGCTGGATTGGAAGTGGAGAAGCCAGGTCTCGAACCAGTGCCCATATGAGATGCCGGCACTGCAGGCGGCGGCCTTACCCACCACGTCACAGCACTGGCCCCCTGTGGGGAGCAATCCGGACTAGACTAAGTTACTCGAATTAGGACTTATTCTATGCATCTGCTCTCCCACAATATGGCGCTGGGAGAGAAGTAAACAGCTTCCGCACAGCTGCCTCCAGTTCAACCAATTAACTGTAGGACTTGCTCCTGATTGGAGAGCAGCGTACTCGGCGTGTGGGCAGCCGAGTTGGGATTGGCGGAGGAGGACTATAAAGGAGGAGAGAGACGGCATGCACCAGGAACATCTATGGGGAACATCTAAGGGAACCCGTGCAGCCCCCGAGAGAACCGGCCGGCGGTGTGCCGCTCCCCTGCGGAAGTGGGGAATGCGGCCAGGGGGAACTGCCCTTCCATGGAGGTGGAAGGGATAGTAGCCAACCCGGGAAGAACCAGCAGCAAACCCGGGGAGGGCCGAGCAGACGAAAAGAACAGCGCAGGGTTCAGTGTCGTTCCTCCACGAAGAGGGGGAGCGACAGCCCCCTAAACCACTTTCAAGTTCTGTGAATTCTTCTGGTACTTTTCAGACTTGAGGGGTCCATAGCAATGTATAGCTGGTCAGTCAGAAGTATGGAAGGCCCATATTATATATATATATCTATATATACACATACACTATAGACATATACACACAAATATGTGAATGGTGAAAGACATAACTTCTACACATTAGATAAATGATTCAATGTGTAATTATAGTTACAGTATGTTCTATTGGGATTTTATTAAACTAGGTATATAGATACAACCTATGGAGTGGGTATGAGCAGAAAAATTTAGCGTTTTCTCTGCATCAAAAGGAAAACACTTAACTAAGCAGAATTATTGTTACAGGAAGTACTCATGTTTGACGACGTGGCTGTGAGGTTTACCTGGGAGGAGTGGCAGCTCCTGAACCCTGCCCAGAAGGCCCTGTACCGGGACGTGATGCTGGAGAACTACCGCAGCCTGGTGTCCGTGGGTGAGGACAGCTGCCCCGTGCCGCCCAGCGGGTGCCCAGGCTCCGTATCTGAAAGCTCACAGGGCCTCGATAGACTCCTCCCTCCCCAGGCACACAAAGGGGGACATTCTCCCCTCTCCTTTAGAAACGTGAACACTGTCCGCAGAGGTAATGCGGAGCCCAGTTCAGTATGTCTGTCTTCTGTCATTTTCTGTGAACAGGATGGCGAGCCAGCAAACCAGATCTACTCTCCCAGTTGGAACGAGGAGAACCGTGGACCATAGAAGGTGAAAACCACTGTGGAACCCCGCCAGGTGAGTGAGCCCAGGCCAGGAGCAGGCCTCAGAAGTCACACTCGCCATTCTTGAGGGGGGTAAGGAGCCCCTGCAGCCATCTGCCTGCCGGGGGAGGGGCCATTGATCCTTTCTGGGAGCCGATTCCTCTATCTCCATCTGGGTTTTCTGTTTGCATAATTTTCCTCTTCCTAGGATTCCCGAATCTCCCCCTTCATCATCCCCTCCCTGCTCTCTTGCTATGGAATTCCACCTTCCTGGCCCCATGGGTTCTGCTAGTCCCTTCCTAGCACCCTCCATCCTGGATGCTGCGTCCCCGAGGCGACCGGCTCTTCCACAGTGCCTTACCCTTACCTTCCCATTACCTGCACTCTGGAGTTGTCCAGAAGTTCTCTTCCACGTTCTCATTCGTTTTCGCTTGGACACTTCCTTGAAGCGCCTTCTGTTTATTGGAGGGACTCCCAGACTGACCTCTTTCCAGGATGTTATCCCAGTGTCCCATACATGTGATCGCTACCTTTACTCCTTCTTTCAAGGAGTCCTCAGCATATACTGGCCTGTGGGGAAAACTAACAGCAGTGAGCAAAGACTAATAGACTAGGAGCTTTCATTATAGGAGAGGAGACGAAATACGACACCATCCGGGGCTGGGGTTGTGGAGCAGTGGGTTAAGCAGCCACTTGGGACATTGGTATCCCAGTTCGAGTTCTGGCTGCTCCATTTATGATCCAGCTTCCTGCTAATGTGCCATGCAAGAGACACAGGTGGAGTTCCTGCCCAGGCTTGGCTGTGGTGGGAGATGAAGCTCTGTCACTCTGCCTTATAGATAAATGAAGTCACCCATTCAGCATGGAACAGTGTTGCCACACCGAGGCTGCTCTCAGAAGAGGGAACAACGCTGATGGGATACCTTTGAGCCCCAAGATGAAGTCAGTAGGCTGCTGGGTTAGGAGTATTCCAAAGTAGAGAGCAGCAACTTTAAAAGCCAGGTCTTCCAAAAGTAACAGTTTCCTCCATTCCTCTCCATCTCCATCCTCCTGAAAACCACTTTGTTTGAAAGTGTGAAGCTCCATGAACCTGAGGATTACACTTGTGTGTGCTCAACACGAGTACTGTGCGTGGTACACAGTAGTCATTTGTAGAAGGAATGAATCTTTCCCTTTGGAGGAGGTGGCCGTCTCTGGTCTGTCATTCACAGGACATTGTATTTTAGCCTCTACATGTTCTAGAATAAGGCCTTTTAAAAAACAGCCAAGTCTAGTTATTACTTATCTCACCTCATTACTGCGTTGACCTTGTGATTTGTAGTTTTTCCAACGTGAGTACCTTTATTCCAAATCAATATAATGGAAAACTTTTTTTGTAGAAATCTGGAAAGCTGACGGTGTGCTGGAGCATTTACAGAATGGAAGCGTCATGAACAGAATGGAACAGCAGCACAAGCAGAGTGCATTTAAAGATGTTCACTGGAGCAGAACTCCGCTTTTGTTAAGGAAAAATCCTGATACATTCGACTTACATGGAAAGAGATTGAAATCAGATTCAGGATGTGCTGGCCAGAGCAGAAGCAATGAGAGAGAGAACCCTGCCGAGGTTCCTGGAAATGGGGACGCCTTCCTGCCTGCTGGTCAGAGGCAGTTCCACACAGAACCGGCATCCGCTGCAAGCCCAAAAGGCGTCAGCATGAAGTCCCAGCTCGTCAGTTCTAAGCATGGCTCAGCACACGCAAAGAAACCGCACATCTGCAGCGACTGCGGCAAAGCCTTCACTAAGAAGTCTGGGCTCGCGGGGCATCAGGTCACTCACACGGGAGAGAAGCCGCACGGGTGTGGGCTCTGTGGGAAAGCCTTCTCCAGGAAGTACATGCTCACGGAGCATCAGAGAATCCACACGGGAGAGAGACCGTATGAATGCACTGAGTGTGGCAAAGCCTTTCTCAAGAAGTCCCGGCTCAGCCTACACCAGAAAACGCATACAGGGGAGAAGACCTACATGTGCAGCGAGTGTGGGAAAGGCTTCATCCAGAAAGGAAATCTCACCGTCCATCAGCGAATCCACACGGGCGAGAAGCCATACACGTGTAGCGACTGTGGCAAAGGCTTCATCCAGAAGACGTGCCTGATCGCACATCAGAGGTTCCACACGGGAAAGGCGCCTTTTGTGTGCAGCGAGTGTGGCAGATCCTGTTCTCAGAAGTCAAGCCTCATTAGACACCAAAGAATTCACACCAGAGAGAAGCCCTTTGAATGTGCTCAGTGTGGGAAAGCCTTTATTTCAAGACCAAAACTCATTGTCCATCAAAAAACTCACTTGGGACAGAGACTCTATGGTTGTAATGAATGTGGGAAAGCCTTCGCGTACATGTCTTTCCTTGTTCAGCATAAGAGAGTACACACAGGGGGTACCCAGGGACATGCAGGGAAGGGCGAAAATCCTGCAGAGAGGCCCAGCCCACAGCCTACTCGAGATGTTGTGCAGGGAAAAAGCCCTGGTCACCCAGTGATGCCACAGGTGCCTTCTGTAGCCCCTCATACATCAATAAATGTCAGTGGCCTTCCAGCAAATAGGAATGGAGTTGTTGTGTGGCAGCCTGGGGGCAGGTGTGTACCCTCGGGAGGTAGCAGTGGATTTGCACAGGGAGGAAACCTGATGAATACAGTGAGTGTGGTGGTGCCTTCGGTGATCAATTTCATCTTATTTTATGTTACAGCAAACCCTTAGGAAGAGGCTCAGGTGCATTCTAATCAGAAAAGAGCAAAAATGTTCGTTGTATGGCTGTAAAGTATACAGAGAAACTGTATAACGCAGAGACTGGGGGAGTCTGATGTAGGCGCCTGTTTAAATATACGCTTCATCGCAGGCATACTGACGTTGATTGCCCAGTCCTATACATTGTCATCACATTTGTGTCAATTAAATGCGTGAAGGAAGCCTGAGCTTATTTATGTTTTTTATTTTATTTATTTTTGGACAGGCAGAGTGGACAGTGAGAGAGAGATACAGAGAGAAAGGTCTTCCTTTTTGCTGTTGGTTCACCCCCCAATGGCCGCTGTGGCCAGTGCACCGTGCTGATCCAATGGCAGGAGCCAGGTACTTATCCTGGTCTCCCATGGGCTGCAGGGCCCAAGCACTTGGGCCATCCCTCCACTGCACTGCCTGGCCACAGCAGAGAGCTGGCCTGGAAGAGGGGCAACCGGGACAGAATCCGGCGCCCTGACTGGGACTAGAGCCTGGTGTACCGGCGCCACAAGGCGGAGGATTAGCCTAGTGAGCCGCGGCGCCGGCCCTGAGCTTATTTACAGAGAGGAAATAAGTACTGTGCATGAAAAGCCAAGTAACAAGTAGTTGGTGGAGAGGATTAATACTCATGGATGTGGGGCATGTCTGTCACCTCAACTTCCCCACCCCAATGTAAAGGACTAGCTGAACTTCAGGGCGTCTTCCGACAACTTTATATTATATAGAAGGACCTATGAAACAGTAGCCTTACATTCATCCAGTCAATGAATAGATGACAGATGTTTGCTCTGTACCTGGTCCTGTTCTGGGGGCTGAGGGGACAGTGCTGCGGAGTGCAGGAGCAGTCTTGTCTGGGGTGGACAGCACTGAGTGGACTGGATCATCAAGTGGTATATTTCCACCAGCTGACCTAAGAGGATCTAAGTATCCACAGTGGGCGAAATGGACATGAGTAACGCGCTCAGGGGGATACGATGTGTTGTTCAAGGCCCATATTATGAAGGATGGAGAAAAGACTGGTCTTGGTACTTAGGCTCCATTAGCAGTTTTAATACCCATGATGCTTTATCTCTAAGAGATCAAAGATTCCCTGATAATTTTTATTACAACTGTAAAAGCATTCGAAGTAGTGGCATTTAACCTACTAATTAAAATACCAGCATTGCACATCAGAGTACCCAAGTTCAATTCCTGGTTCTGGCTCCAGACTCGCATCTTCTGCCGATGTAGACCTTGGAAGATGGCTCAAGTGATTGTGTTCCTGCCACTCAAATGAGAGGTCTGGTTATGGTGCCAGCTCCCAGCTTTGGCCCCAGCCATCATGAACATTTGAGGAATGAGCAGATGGGCAGTGTCAATCTTAAAAATTTGAGGGGAGAAAGCAGAATTTTAAGTATACTCACTCGCCACGTTTCAGATGTTCAGTAGCCCCATGTGAGCAGCTGTTGGCCTTGTGTCTCCCATGCCTAGGCCACTCATTCTACCCTGAATGGACCTGATAATATATTTTTTCCCTTAAAGATTTATTTGAAAGATATCCACTGATTCATTCTCCAATGGCCTCAACAGCCAGGTCTGGGTGATACTAAAGCCAGCAGCCAGGAGCTCCATGTGGTCTCCCACAAGGCTGGTAGTGGCCCAAACACTGCCTTCCCAAGTGCATTAGCAGGAAACTGGATTGGAAGTAGATTGCCCAGGACTGGAGTTGGTTCTCTAGGATGGCATGATGCACTCACTAGAGGAGACCTAACCTGCTGTGCCATAACAGTTTGATGTTAGCTTTTTTAAAAACAAAGCTTGTTTAATTTTGTCAACATTAGTTTCAGCTTGGTGATGTAAAACATTACCGTGTTTTTACAATACACTTTGATGTGTATTCTGGCTTATTGAGGCCTAGTAGAGGAGGGTGGTCCAAAACAGTGGTTTCCTATGATTTACCAGAAGATTGTTTTGCCGAGATTGGGCGAGCATCGTGCTGCAGGTTGAATGCTGGCACCCCATACCAGAGTGCTGTCCGCTTTCCTCACGATCCAGCTTCCTTTTACTGTACCTGGGAAGGCTGTGGATAATGGCCCAAGAGGGAAACCCAAAGGGCGGTCCACAGCCTGACCTGGACCTGGCTCTTGAGGCCATTTGGAGAGTGACTCAGTGGTTGAAAGCACTCCATCTCCTTCCTGTCACTCTGCCTTTCAAATAAGTCTTTAGAAATTTTGCTAAGATTTAAGTTCTCAAAAGCAATCTGAAAGTTTAGAGAAATTTCCAGCTAGTGTTTGTTTTGTAAATATTTTCAAAACACCTATTTTACAAAGGATATGTGGCTGTATTATATGAAGAACTCTCAAAACTCAACAGTAAGAAAAACTAAAGAGGAAAATAGTTGAATAGGTATTTCATCAAACAAGATAGCACAAATATCAAGTGACATTTGTGACATGCAAGTTTAAACTACAGTGATACTATACATGCCTATTAGGACCAGTTGTTTAAGAAGCAGAGAGGGCTCCCATCTGCTGGTTCATTCCTAATGAGCCTCAGCTGCTGACGACTGGTGTGGGGAATTCAGTGTAGGTTTCCCTCACGGGTGGCAGGAGTTAAATCCCTTGAGCCATCAGCCACTGCCACCTAAGGTCCGCATTAGCAGGAAGTTGGAATGGGGAGCCAGTGCCAGGAATCAAACCCACAGATGCCAGTGTGGATGTGAGCATCCTAATTGTATCAGCTGCTAGGCCAAATACTCACCAAGAAACGACAATTTTAAAAAATCAGTAATGACGAGGATGTATCCTAGTTGGAAGTCTCATACATTAGTAGAATGCAAAACACTACAGTTTGCAACCCTAAACTGTTCCCCTTTGTTAGATGCATTTAGTTTTTCTTAGTTTCGTCTGAGCTAATTTTTATTCTTATTAAAGTTGTGTTTGTGAAACAAATGTTATGCAAATAAGGAATGAGTGACCCGAATCTAGATCCAGATGTAAGCTTGGCGTCTGCTCCCTTCTCCCCGTGAGTCTCCCCACGACGTCTGCTGTACCGAGGCTCTCTGGGGAACAACCGTTCTGCTGTTCAGTCCCCAAACCTGCACAAGATGCTGCCTACAGCTTCTACAGAAGGCCACGGCCACACTGATGGGTTAGGAAGAGTCCGAGATGTGGCCGAGCAGGCACACTGCTCCGGCTGAAGCTCTCGGTGTGGTGCTTGCCCAGCGTGACCAGGAAGTAGGGCAGAGCCTCTGTGTGGTGGCCCAGGAGATAGGTAATGCCCCCTCCTGTGCATGGTTCATCTAGAAAGAAATTATCTTGGTGCAGCAGGTGAAGCTCCCATATTGGAGTGTTTGAGTCACAGCTGCTCTGCTTCCGGGTGAGCTCCCTGCTAATGTGCTCAATTGCTGGTGCCCCTGTACCCACATGGGCAACCTGGATGGCGTTACGGGCTCCTGACCTCAGCTTACACTGGCCCAGGCCCCATTGCAGCCATTCAGGAGTGGACGAGTAGATAGATGATCTGTCTCACTCAGCCATGCAAGTAAATAAATCTTTAAACACACACTTTCATTTGAAAGGCAGACAGATCTGTCATTCACTGGTTCATTCCCCAACCACCTGCTACAGCCCGAGCTGGACTAGGCTGAGGCCAGTAGCCAAGAACTTCCCACCACTTGAATCATCCCCTACTGCCTCCCAGCATGCACATTGGCAGGAACTTGGTTCAGAAGCTGAGGCGAGACTGGAACTCAACAGAGTCCAGTATGGCATGTGGGCATCCCAAGTGCCCACATGGGCATCTTTAAAAATGGTTAGTCCTGGTAAAACTGGTGAAAATGTTAGGAAGGCAGACATTGCCCTGTGTGTGTGAAAGAAAAAACTGTACAGAAATAATGGGAGGAACAAAGCAGACCGACATTTACCCGAAAGTCCTGCCCATCTGATAACCCTGTAGGGGGCCCAACCTCCTGTCATCCTCCAGAGATACCTCAGGCGTCTTCCTGACCTGGTGACAAAGCTATTGATAACGCTGAGCCATAAAACCTTGGGGAGAATTTCACAAACCCGAAGGCTTGTAAGCCCTTGGCCCAGCAATATCCCAGAAAAAGGGAGGGAAAAGAAGTGGTGGAAAGTAGACCCCACACCTGCAGAAACCCTTGTGTTTGCCAAGTCGCCCATCCGGCCTGTCAGATACACTATCTCACTAACCTTTGATAGCTTACTTAGCACCACCATCTCAGTCTACAAAAATCCATTCCAGTCACCCACAGTAACACCTTTTTGGTGGTCCAGCCAGGAGGGAAGAGTAGGGTGAGTCCTGAGTACCCTTCTGTTGGCCTGAGGGCTGCTCTGTGTCTAGCCCACTTCTACCCCTTCTCCTGCCTTCTCTGGTCCAGTGGCAGCCACCAGCTCCTCACTGCACCCGTGCAGGCCTGGGAAGAGCAGTTGCATGCTACCTAGGGCACCTGCCCGATACTCCATGTTAGGATAAGTCAGGTACAGGACAGGGCTGACTGCATCAGGTGCCCTGCTGGCCTGAAGGTAACTCCACACTTTGTAGGCACACTGTAACACACACACCCCTCTGGAACTCAAGATGGTCCAATATGGGATGTGGGCATCCCAAGTGGTGGATTAACCACTGTGCCAGATGCTCACCCATACATTACCCACACATGGGCATCTTTAAAAATGGCTAGTCCTGGTAAAACTGGTGAAAATGTTAGGAAGGTAGACGGTCCTTTTAGGAATCTTACAGCAACTGAGCTTGCCCTCCCCTTGGCCTTTCCCAACTCGCTTGCTTGATGTCAGCCAAAGTCTCTGCTGCTCCCACGCAGACACCCGCCCAGGAGTTAAATCCAGGGAGGGTGTTCAGTGCAAGAAGACTCCATGGTAGGATAAGCCGGGAGGGGAACAGAGAGATTGAGGTAGGCACCTGCTATCCTGAAGACAGGGTCCGCATTCCACAGGCACGCTGTGGGAATATGCCTGCCACTCCTACAGGACAGTCTGGTCATGAATACCTTACAAGGAACTGAGACCTACTCTCTCCTAAACTCGTTTCTCTGTCTCTCCTGGCCCTGCACTCTTGCGTTTGGCCTGCACAAGTGTCTGTCTGCCACCTGCACTTTTGTCTCGGATGTCAGGAGGAGGAGGGACACTGTTGCCAGAGCTGAGGCCCAGTTTCAGCCTCATTGATTGAGGCTCATGGGCAGCTTCCATCTTTCAAGTTCAAAGTCCATTTCACCTTATCGATAGACTAGTTTCCCTCATTTCCAAGTTTGCATTTTATTGGTGACTTCCTTGGCTGCTGTATCTAAAAAGTTGGTAACAGGTCTACTTGATTATCTTTTTTCTTAAATACATTAAAGTTCTTCCAAGTAATGGGATGATGTCACATGCTAAACCCTTATTCAGAGTTTTTCTTTGCTGTCATAACTGACCTGAGAAATAAGGTTTTTATGCATCATGGAGGATTTTTGTGTTCTGTTTTTTTGTAAGGCTTATTTGAAAGAACAGTTAGATACAGATACAGAGAGATCTTCCATCCAGTGGTTCATTCCCCAAGGCCACAATGGTCAGGGCTGGACAAGGCTGAAGCCAGGAGCCTCATCTGAGTCTCCCGTTTGGGTGCAGGGGCTCCGGCACTTGGGCCATCCTCTGCTGCTTTCCCAGGTGCATTAACAGGGAGCTGGATTGGAGGTGGATCAGCTGGGACATGTGGGATGCCAGCATCACGATTGGTGGCTTAACCTGGCTGCCCCTCCCTGTTGTCTTTGTCAAATGTGGAAAGAGCTTTGGGAGAGCTCGCTCTTGAAGGAGTTAAGATTATCTGCCTCCTTTTACATATTCCAGTGACCTTCTTACAACTCTGATTCATTATGGCTCACAGCTCTGGTTAAAATTCCCTTGAGTGGATTATTACTTTTGCAATGATCTAAAGACCCTGTTTTTATCACATGTTTTAAATGCCTGATAATTTTTTGTTTTTGATTTTTTTGACAGGCAGAGTGGACAGTGAGAGAGAGAGAGACAGAGAGAAAGGTCTTTGCTGTTGGTTCACCCTTCAATGGCTGCCGCGGCCAGCGCGCTGCAGCCGGCGCACCGCGCTGATCCGAAGGCAGGAGCCAGATACTTATCCTGGTCTCCCATGGGGTGCAGGGCCCAAGCACTTGGGCCATCCTCCACTGCACTCCCTGGCCACAGCAGAGAGCTGGCCTGGAAGAGGGGCAACCAGGACAGAATCCGGCGCCCCAACCGGGACTAGAACCTGGTGTGCCAGTGCCACAAGGCGGAGGATTAGCCTATTGAGCCGCGGCGCCAGCTAAATGCCTGATAATTTTTTTAGCTTCAAAGTTCTAAATTGAGTTTTGGGATTTGAGACTTTCCATCCAGGTCCCAGAAACCTCAAAGGGTGTGGCTCTCACCCTGAGGAGACAACAGCTATGTGAGATCCTTTGGATCATGTGAAGTGCAGTGTTTGGTTCTGAGAGGATGCCAAACCTATGTGGTGTTTACATGGCTGTGCATTTGCTGTGACATGAGTATTCTGATTTATCACATATGTAAAGATACATCCCGTACACCTGGCTCAGTGACCTCTGGTGGGACCCTTGGCTTTCTACCAGACACGACCGGCCCCGCCCCCTCTAACATTTCCACTGCGAGCTCTGCAGAGAATAAGAAGGCAACGCAGGAGGGCTCAGGCTGGGTTGCTTCAGTGCTTGTGAGAAACGGCAGAGGGGGGCGCTCTTTCCCATCCCTGGTCCTGACCACGGCCAGGTCAGCTGGAGTCACATGTCCAGCACCCTCCCCTGTCCCCTTCAAGTCCTGGCACAGAAGTCTGCATCCCACGGGGAGGAGGCTGTTACCTGCCCATCTAGGGGTTGAGATGATGGGACCATGTGGCTGGAGTTCAACCCCTGGGCAGGATGCCCCTGTCGGAAAGGGGTAGGTTACCCAGCAGCCACACCCGTGCTGTGGCACACAGTTGTGTGTTCCTGAAGCTGGTGGAGTCAAGAAAAAAGGGATGCCACACGGGGACTCGGGCCATTGTCCGCTGCCTCCCAGGGCATGCATTAGGAGTAACAGAGGCGATCTTAAGCATTAGAAATTCAGAATGTTCACACACTACAATAGGTCCTCAGTATCAGTGCGTTCTGAATCTGCATCTTGAACTAATGCCAACTGAAAACATTTGAAAAAGACACCGTGCCGAGATACAAGAGGGCTGAGCAGAGAGAAGCCACAGTCACCTCCACCACAGGAAAAAAACCAGCACAACAAAGGAAGGATCACATCGCCGGGGAACTGACTGAGGAACATTTTCAGTAAAATACAAACGAACAGCAAAGAGACTTCCTAAGACAGGAGAGGACGGCCATGTTGCTGGCAGCTGCGGCTAGTTGCCACAGCATGTACATGCCTGGTTTATGGCCAGGGAATGCCATCTTGCCAGCAAAAGGAAGGCACTGTGGCCCCTGCCATGAACACCACTAACTGGGAGAATCCCACAGGCCACACCGACTTCAAGATCAAGCCTGGGGATCCGACTGTGGTCCGAGTGACTACTTTGCTCTGACAATGTCTCCCTGTCCCCAAAGTGCCAGAGTCGGTTTGCTGGGTGGAGCTGCTGGTGAACTCTTAGTTTTGGAAATGACAAGCAGTCCTGCTGCTGCCAGAAGCCACCAGAGCCAGAAAGGACACTTTGAAGAGCAGGCCCCCTGTGCCCTCCACAGGTGGTAGTTCTGGGTAAGCCCAGAGCTCTGCGCACTCATGCTGCATGATACACGATACGGGCTCTGGGGATTCTTGGCTTCTTGAGGGTAGCACCAGTAGAAATCAAACATATCTGAGAGGACCAGATCTGGGGAGTTCCCTCTATGCTACATGGCTCTTGGTGCTGGGAGCTCATGGCACTAGTCGTAGTGTCACCCTTGTGTGCTGGTGGGAACTGTTGGAAGTTCCATCTGTTTCTTGCAGATCTAGGAATGTTAATGTTGATATTACAGTCTCTGGAGTAACACTCTGGTGGTTATCTGGAGAGCTCCATCTGCATTGCTGTACTTCAGGTGGGCGCCTATCATAATCCAACACAGCTCGCTCTTAATCTGTGAAACCTGGGTAATGACTCCACTGAACTGCAGAACCAGGACTGTGATGAGTAGTACTAATCTCAAGACTCATGCAAATATATCTATGAGACTTGAAGAACCTGCCTGCATTCCACCTCTGGACCCATACCTGCCCATGCAAAATCCCAGTGTATCTTATAGTCACCCAGCAGGACTGGGCCAGGGTCCTCTTCACATCCCCCAGGTCTGGGACTAGGGGTTTCGGTGTTTTAAGCCCCAATGCCACTTACACTTTCCCAGCAGCACCTGAGGAAAGTTCTATCCACAACTCACAGTCCTAGAGCTACAGTTACTGGAGCCACAAGCTCCATTGTAACTCAGGTGTGCCCAGTGGACAAGAGCACAGCCCTGGGTGTCCCCCAGCATCAAGAATGAGGTTTAGGCTGTTGCAAACCCTAGTGTGAAAGCCCGCATTATAACTCAGGTGTGCCCAGTGGACAAGAGCACAGCCCTGGGTGTCCCCAGCATCAAGAATGAGGCTTAGGCTGTCACAAACCCTAGTGTGAAAGCCCCATTATAACTCAGGTGTGCCCAGTGGACAAGAGCACAGCCCCTGGGTGTCCCCAGCATCAAGAATGAGGCTTAGGCTGTCACAAACCCTAGTGTGAAAGCCCCATTATAACTCAGGTGTGCCCAGTGGACAAGAACACAGCCCCTGCGTGTCCCCCAGCATCAAGAATGAGTCTCAGACTATCCCAAACCCTAGTGTGAAAGCCCCATTATAACTCAGGTGTGCCCAGTGGACAAGAGCACAGCCCTGGGTGTCCCCAGCATCAAGAATGAGGCTTAGGCTATCACAAACCCTAGTGTGAAAGCCCGATTGTAACTCAGGTGTGCCCAGTGGATAAGAGCACAGCCCTGGGTGTCCCCCACTGGGTGTCCCCAGCATCAAGAATGAGGCTTAGGCTGTCACAAACCCTAGTGTGAAAGCCCGATTGTAACTCAGGTGTGCCCAGTGGATAAGAGCACAGCCCTGGGTGTCCCCAGCATCAAGAATGAGGCTTAGGCTATCGCAAACCCTAGTGTGGCTGACAAACTCTCTAGAGAGGAAAGATACACGCCCTAGAAAACCACATCTGCTTCCAGGTCGTACTTCCACCTGCAGAAGCTGCAGCAGACAACACAGCTGTGGCACTTGTGGCCACTGCCGACTTCAAATACGCTGAGGAAATCACTCAAATTACACTCCTGGGCTCATCTAGAAGCAAAGCCAAATCAACAAGCCTATTGATGCCCTGCATTCCATCTAAACAAAAATATTTTCCAACAAAACCTAATTAATAAGAAGGGGGTGGAGGATCCAAGATGGCGGAGTAGGGAGGGAGCTTACTGCTCCAGTCTAGGAGAAGATAGTTTAAAAGTAGTGGCGAGAGTGCAGTCTCGGGGAAGAGTTAGGGAGAAGATGGCAGAGGAAACTCCACGCAAGTTAGAGGGACACTGTGGACCTACGTGGAGGGTGTGGACATGCACAACTCAGGACCCCGGCAGCCGAGAACCTCAGCACCAGCTTTGGAATGAGGCAAGACCAATCTGCAGCTGTCCAAGCCACTGGTGATAAAGCTGCAAGGAAGAGCCTGGCAGGAATCGCACTTGGAGCCCAGTGCAGGGAGAGCACAGTATACCTGCCAAACTAGAGGAGGGAAAGGGGGGGGCATTTCTCCCAATCACCCTGCACTGATGTCCTGTAACAAGCTGAGAGAGGGCAGGCACCATACTGGACATCAGTAACAGCTGTGCCAACTTGTGTCCCCATGCCCAGCAACCAGCCAAGCGGAGACACCAGAGTCTGGCTGGGAGCACTGACAGGGAGCTGGGTGCTCATGACTGTGCGAGGCTTGTGTGCCAGGACTGTGAGAACACTGGCTGTGTGGGAGGGCTCAGGGTGTGGCAGGGACTTTGGGCAGTCACTGTGGGAGGTTACATACACTCGGGGCTTGATTCCCTGGGGAGGGTCATTGCTGTGGAATCCATGCTTACACTGAGGACTGCGTGGATCCTTTGTGTGGTTCTTGGGCAGCACAGATGAATATTATACCCACTGGGGCTGGCACCAGGCATTGGTCTCCTCTGAGAGGAGGTGAGCGTGAGAATGCATCAGAACAGAACAAACCTCCCCACTGATAAAGGCTTACCATACCTTGGAACCCCCCCACTCACCCTGGAGCACTGAACAGAGCTTCCTGGCTACGCCCACCACACACCTCTAGGTATTCACTGAAAAAATAGACACTCTAGTAAGCCACATAGTCCAAAGATAAAAGCCATCACATGGAAAAAACAAGATAAAAAAGAAACCAAACATCTCCACAAATGCAGAATAAACACAGCAATTCAAGAAACAAGAATAAGGAAGACAATATGACACCCCCAAAAGAACACATCAATAGTGGAATGTGAAGATGAAAAGATTGAAGAAATGCCAGAAATGGAATTAAAAAAATTGATTGTAGGATTACTTAGAAGTATGCAGAAGCAAATCCACAAACTAATGAAATCTGTACATGACATGAAAGAAAATATCTCAATTTCATTGGAGAAATTAAGGAGAAATCCAAATAAAATCTTGGAAATAAATCAGTAAAACAAATTTAAAAATGTGGTAGAAAGCCTTAACAACAGACTCAGTGAAGCAGAAGAAATAATATCTGAATTAAATCGCAGGAAATTTAAGAGTCAGATAAAAAAAAAAAAAACTAAAACACCATTGGAGATCTATGGGATACTATCAAATGACCCAACATCTGGGCCTTAGGAATTCCTGAAGGTGTGGAAAGAGAATGGATTAGAAGGAATTTTTAGTGAAATAATTACAGAAAACTTCCCTAATTTGGAGAAACAAAGGACTATCTAAGTACAGGAAGCACACAGAACTCCTAATAGACATAACCAGAAAAGATCCTCACCACAACACATAGTAGTCAAACTCACCACAGTACAACATAAAAAGAAGATTCTAAAATTTTCATGAGAAAAATGCCAGATTACTTTCAGAGGATCTCCAATTAGCAGACATCTCATCAGAAACCCTACAGGCTAGGAGAGAATAGTGAGATAGATTCTCCAAGTATTTTTTTTTTAAATATTTTATTTGAAAGGCAAAGTTAGAGAGGCAGAGGCAGAGAAAGAGGTCTTTCACTGCTGGTTCACTCCCCAAATGGCTGCAGTGGCCAAAGCTGTGCTGATCCGAGGCCAGGAGCTTCTTCTAGGTCTCCCATGCAGGTACAGGGGCCCAAGGACTTGGGCCATCTTCTACTGCTTTCCTAGGCCATAGCAGAGAGCCATATTGGAAGTGGAGCAGCCGGGACTCAAACCAGCAAGCACCCACATGGGATGCTGGCACTGAAGGCAGCAGCTTTACCCACTATGGCAGAGCACCAACCCCTATTCCAAGTCTTAAGAGGAAAAAAACCTGACTCCAGAATACTATACCATGAAAAGTTCTCATTTATGAATGAAGGTGAAATATCTTCCATAACAAACATAAATTGAAAGAATTCATCACTATTTGCCCAGCTTACAAAAGATGCTTAAAGATGTGATGCACACAGAAACATAGAAACATGGTCATCACTATGAAAGAAGGTGAAGGCAGAAAATCTCCCTGTATAAGTACAAAGGAAATCCAAAGTAAACACTAGGAACATTTATGGAAAAATGCCAGGGCCAAGTCATTACTTATCAATAGTCACCTTGAACATAAATGACCTCAACTCTTCAGTTAAAAGATCCAGACTGGATGAATGGGGGAAAAACAAACCCATCTATTTGTTACCTACAAGAAACATCTCTCCAACAAAGATACAACGCGAAAGGATGAAAAATATTCCATGATAACAGAAACCAAAAGAGAGCTGCTGTAGCCATCCTAATATCAGATAAAAACAGACTTTAACACAAAAACTGTTAAGAGAGACAATGAAGGGCATTATGTAATGATTAAGGGATCAATTCAACAGGAAGATGTGACTATAATAAATGTATGTGCACCTAATTACAGATCACCTGGCTATTTAAAAGAAATGTTAATGGATATAAAAGGAGACATAGACTACAATACCCTGCTTTCAGCAATGGAAAGATCAAACAGAAAATCAGCAAGGAAAAACAGCTAATTGACACTATAGCCCAATGGACCTAACGGATATCTACAGAACTTTCCATTCTACAGTTGCAGAATACACATTCTTCTCAGCAGTGCATGGAACTTCCTCTAGGATTGACCACGTTAGGCCATAAAGCAAGTCTCAGCAAACTCAAAAAAATCGAAACCATACCATGCATCTTCTCTGACCACAATGGAATGAAGCTGGAAATCAACAACTAAAGAATCTCTAGAATATATGCAAACACATGGACAACATGCTCCTGAATGACAGTGGGTTACTGAAGAAATCAAAACAGCAAATTTCTGGAAACAAATGAAGATGACAACACAACATATCAAAAACATATGCGATACAGCAAAAGCAGTGTCAAGAGAAAAGTTTACAGCAGTTGGGGCCTACATCAAGAAACTGGAAAGACACCAAGTGAGCTATCAATGCTTCTCAAGGACCAGGAAAACAGCAGCAAACCAAACTGAAACTAGTAGGAAAAATTAAAACTAGAGAATAAACAAAACCAAAACAAAAAAATACAAAAGAAAAGCAAAATGAAAAGCTGGTATTTTGAAAAAACAAAATTGACACACCATTGGCCCAACTAACCCAAAAAAGGGATGGAGAAGACCAAAACCAATAAAATTAGAGATAAAAAAGGATATGTAACAATAGACACAGAAATAAAAACCAGAAATTACTACAAAGAGCTGTATGCCAACAAACCAGGAAACCTAGAAGAGAGAGATTCCTTGACACATACAAGCTACCTAAGACATAGAAAAACAGAAAAAGACATAGAAAACCTAAACAGACCCATAACCAAGACAGAAATTGAATCAATAAAGACCCTCCCAAAAGTAGAGCCCAGGAGCTGAATTCTAGACATTTAAAGAACTAACTCCAATTCTTCTCAAGCTATTCAAAACAATTGAAAGGGAGGGAATCCTCCCAAATTCTTTCTACAAAGCCAGCATCACCTCAATGCCTAAACCTAAAAAAAAAATACATCAGAGAAAGAACTACAGACCAATTTCCCTGATGAACGTAGATGCAAAATCCTCAAAATACTAGCCAATTGAATCCAACAACACATCAGAAAGATCATTCACCTGGACCAAGTGGGATTTATCCCTGGTATGCAGGAGTGGTTCAACATTTGCAAATCAATGTGATACATCACATTAACAAAGTGAGGAACAAGAAGCATATGATTATCTTAATAAATACAGAGAAAGCCTTTGATAAAATATAACACCCTTTAATGATGAAAACTAAGCAAATTGTGTATAGAGGGAACATGATTCAACACAATCAAGGCAATTTAGGACAAACCCAGGCCAGCATCCTGTTGAATGGGGAAAGATTGGTACCTGATCTCAGTGGGAATGCTTCCAGACAGGGATGCCCATTCTCATTCTATTCAATATAGTCCTGGAAGTTTTAACCAGAGCCATTAGCCAAGATAAAGAAATCAAAGGGATACAAATTGGGAAGGAGGAAGCCACACTATCCCTTTTTGCAGATGACATGATTCTGTACATAGGGGAACCAAAAAGACTCCACTAGACTATTGGAACTCATTGAAGAGTTTGGTGAAGTGGTAGGAATAAAATCAATACACAGGGGCTGGTGCTGTGGCTCAGTGAGTTAACACCCTGGCCTGAAGTGCTAGCATCCCATATGGGTGCCAATTGAGTCCCAGCTGCTCTCTGCTATGGCCTGAGAAAGCAGCAGAAGATGGCTCACATCCTTGGGCCCCTGCACCCACATGGGAGACTAGGAGGAAGCTCCTGGCTCCATATCCGCACAGCTCTGGCCGTTGCAGCCAATTGGGGTGTGAGCCATCAGATGGAAGACCTCTCTCTCTCTCTGTCTCTCTCTCTCTGCCTCTCTTCTGTGTAACTTCCAAATAAATAAATCTTTAAGAATATAATCAATATACAAAAATCAATAGCCTTTGTATACAGACAATTCATGGATGAGAAAGAACTTCCAAGATCGATCCCATTCACAATAGCTACAAAAAATCAAATACCTTGCCATAAATTTAGCCAAGGATGTCAAAAGAGCTCTGTGATAAGACTTATAAAACATTAAAGATGCAGGGCTGGCGCCGTGGCTCTCTTGGCTAATCCTCTGCTTGTGGTGCTGGAATCCCACGTGGGTACCGGGTTCTAGTCCTGGCTGCTCCTCTTCCAGTCCAGCTCTCTACTGTGGCCCAGGAAGGCAGTGGAGGATGGCACCTGCACCCACGTGGGAGACCAGGAGGAAGCAACTGGCTCCTGGCTTCAGATAGGACCAGTGCCGGCCATAGCAGCCATTTCGGGAGTGAACCAATGGAAGGAAGACCTGTCTGTCTGTCTGTCTCACTGTCTAACTCTGTCAAATAAGTAATAAAAAAGGATGTAGAAGATACAAAAAAAAATCTTCCATGTTCATGGATTGGAAGAACCATCATCAAGATGTCCATAACACTGAAAGCAATTTACAGATTCAGTGCAATACCAATCAAAATACCAAGGACATTTTTCCCAGAGAAAAAATGATACTGAGATTCATATGGAAATACAGGAGACCTTGAATAGCTAAAACAATCTTAAAAACAAACCTGGAAGCATCACAATACCAGATTTCAAACCATACTACAGAGCACTTATAATCAATAGCCGGGGACAAAACAGATGGATAGACCAATGGAACAGAATAGAGACACGAGAAATCAATCCATGCATCTAAAACCAACATATTTTGACAAAGGATCTAACATCAATCTCTGGAGCAAGGACAGTCTCTTCGACAAATGGTGCTGGGAAAACTGGATCTCCATGTGCAGAAGTATGAAGCAAGACCCCTACCTTACATCTTACACAGAAATCCACTTAAAATGGGTTAAAGACCTAAATGTATGACCCAATACCATCAAATTATTAGAGAACATTTGGGAAACCCTGCAAGACATTGGCACAGGCAAAGAGTATTTGGAAAAGACCCCAGAGGCACAGGTAATCAAAGCCAAAAATGACAAATGGGACTATATCAAGTTGAGAAACTTCTGCATTGCAAAAGATACACTCAGCAAAGTGATGAGGCAACCAAAAGAATGGGAAAAATTACCTTCAAACTATGCAACTGATAAAGGATTAACAACCAGAATATAAAAAGAGATCAAGAAACTCAACAAAACAATTACAACCCAGTTAAAAAATGGGCAAAGGTCTCAGATATTTTTCAAAAGAGGAAATCCAAATGACTGACACATGAAAAAGTAATCAGGATCACTAGCCATCAGGGAAATGCAAATCAAAACCACAGTGAGGTTTCGCCTCACCCTGATAGAATGTCTCTCATACAGAAGTCAACAAATGCTGGTAAGGATATGGGGGAAAAGATACCCTAGTCCACTGTTGGAGGGAATGTAAACTTGTATAGCCACTGTGGAAGACAGTGTGGAGATACCTCAGAAATCTGAATGTAGACCTACCACATACCCAGCCATCCCACTCCTGGGAATTTACCCAAGGAAAATGAAATCAGCATATGAAAGTTAACTTTACCCCATGTTTATTGCAGCTCAATTCACAATAGCTAAGATATGGACTCAATCCAAATGCCCGTCAACTAAAAACTGAAGAAATTATTGGGTATGTACAGCATATGTACACAGTAGTAAAATAAAAACAAAATCTGGTCATTTGCAACAAAATGGATAGAACTGGAAAAATGATCATACCTAGTGAAATAAGCCAGTCCCAAAGGGCAGATACCACATGTTCTCCCTGCGCAGTGATGACTAATAGAGCACCTACAAGGAAATCTGGAGAAGTGAAATTGATACTTTGAGAAGCAATGACTTTGTACAGCCCTTGTCTTGACTGTTGAGGAACAGCTCCCCCCCCCCAATTTGTTGAACTCTTTACTTAACATAGAGTTAAGCATATGTGTATAAGGTTAATTGAAAATAGATTTTAGTAAAAAATTAAGAGTTGGAATAGGAGAGGGAGTTGGAAGAGGGGTGGGATATTGGGTAGGAGGGTAGGTACAGTGGAAAAAAAATCACCATGTTCCTAAAGTTGTAATTCTGAAATGTATGAAGCTTGCATTCCTTAAATAAAAAGTTTCTGGGGAAAAAAAGAAGGGATTATTTATAACAGATGCACAGATGTTAACGTGGGGACACAGCAAATTTGAAAAAGCAAAAAAGCATGACACCTCCAGAAAAAACATTAAATCTCCATAAATAGATCCTGATCTGAAGGAAATATGAAAAGCCTGAAATAGAACTCAAAATATTGATCTTAAGGAAACAATGAGAGAATACAGGTAACTTAAATGAGGAAAATATTAGGTGACATGTATGAAAAATTAACCAAGAAGATAGAAATTGCGGAAAGAACCAAACAGAAATGTTGGAAGTGAAAACTTCAATTAATGAAATAAAAGACAGTTTCATCAGAAGAGGCTAAGTAGAGGGAAGAGTTTCTGATCCAGGGACTGGCATTGTGGTGCGGTAGGTTAAGTTGATTCTGCTTGTGATGTCAGCTGCTCTGTTTTGATCCAACTTCCTGCTAACGCACCTGGATAGGCAGCAGTACATGACCCAGATACTGGGGCCCCTGCCACCCATATGAGAGGCCAATGGAAGTTCTGGGCTCCTGTCTTTCACTTGGCCCAGACCTGGAAGTTGCAGCCACTTGGGAAGTAAACCAGTAGATGAGAAAAAAAATCTGGCCTTTAGAAAAAATTGAACGAGTTTTAGAGAGGGGAGGAGGGAGAGCGAGTGAGAAAGCACACGCCAGTGAGCACTTCCATCTCCTGGTTCACCCCTGAGATGGCTGCAACAGCCAGGACCAGGCCAGGCTGAAGCCAGGAGCTTCTTCCAGGTCCCCCATGTGGGTGCAAGGGCCACTGCTTTTCCCAGGCAGTTAGCAGGTAGCTGGATTGGAAGTGGAGCAGCTGGGTCATGAACCAGCCTCAATACGGGATGCCAGCATTGCAGGCAGGGGCTTTACCTGCTATGCCACAATGCTGGCCCCTGTTGCCCTGCCTTTTAAAGAGGTAAGTATTTTTTATAAAGAATCTGATCTAGAGTACACAACTTTTGAAATAAGCCTGTAGGACAAAATTAAAGGAGAATGAATTTAAAAGACTACAGAGCCTATGTGAGATATGGGGTAAAATTAAGTGACCAAATATTCATATTGTGAGAATTTCTAAATAAGAAAAGGGAAAGGCACTGAGAACTACTAAATGGGAAAATAGTTGAAAACTTCCAAGTCTTGAAATTTGAGATTTGGACATACAGAGATGGGAAGCTCAAAAGACCCCACACTCAGCCAAAACAAAGACTTTTGCCAAGGCATATTATAGTCAAATTGTCAAAAATTAAGGACAAGGAGAGAATCCCAAAGACAATAAGAGAAGAGCCGGCACAGTGGCCTAGCAGGTAAAGCCTCCACCTACAGTTCCAGCATCCCATATGGGGCTAGTTTGAATCCCAGCTGCTCCACTTCCAATCCAGCTCTCTGCTATGGCCTGGGAAAGCAGTAGAAGATGGCCCAAGTCCTTGGGCCCTTGCACCCACATGGGAGACCTGGAGGAAGCTCCTGGCTTCAGATTGGTGCAGCTCTGGCTGTTGTGGCCATTTGGGGAGTGAACCATCAGATGGAAGACCTCTCTATATCTCTACCTATCTCTGTAACTCTTTCAAATACATAAAATATTAAAAAAAAGAAACCACCCAGGCCAGAAGAGAATGAGATGATACATTCAAGGTCTTAAAAGAAAAATCTTCCAGGGGCCCAGCACTGTGGCTCACCTGGCTAATCCTCCACCTGCAGCACCGGCATCCCATATGGACACCGGATTCTAGTCCCGGCTGCTCCTCTTCCAGTCCAGCTCTCTGCTGTGGCCCGGGAGGGCAGTGGAGGATGGCCCAAGTGGTTGGGCCCCTGCACCTGCATGGAAGACCAGGAGGAAGCACCTGGCTCCTGGCATTTGGGGGGTGAACAAACAGAAGGAAGACCTTTCTCTCAGTCTGTCTGTAACTCTACCTGTCAAATAATAAAGAATAATCTTCCAACCAAGAATACTATACCCAGTGAACCTATCCTTTAGAAGTAAAAGAGGAATAAAATATTTTCCAGTTAAGGCCGGCGCCGCGGCTCACTAGGCTAATCCTCCGCCTAGCGGTGCCGGCACACCGGGTTCTAGTCCCGGTTGGGGCGCCGGATTCTGTCCCGGTTGCCCCTCTTCCAGTCCAGCTCTCTGCTGTGGCCAGGGAGTGCAGTGGAGGATGGCCCAAGTGCTTGGGCCCTGCACCCCATGGGAGACCAGGAAAAGCACCTGGCTCCTGGCTCCTGCCACCGGATCAGCGTGGTGCTCCGGCCGCAGCGGCCATTGGAGCGTGAACCAACGGCAAAGGAAGACCTTTCTCTGTCTCTCTCTCACTGTCCACTCTGCCTGTCAAAAAATAAAAAATAAAAATAAAAAAAATATTTTCCAGTTAAGCAAAAACAGAGAATTCATCACAACCAGACAAGCGTTACAGGAAATTCTGAAGAGAGTCTTACATTAGAAGTCAACATCACAAAAGCATATGATACCACCAGATTTACTAACAGAATAGATACAACTAGTAATCAACCAACAAAATGGCAGAGGTTATGGCTACTGTGTCTGGAAAAGTAGTGGAAGATGGCCCAAGTGCTTAGGTGCCCACACCACTGTAGGAGACCTGGATAGAGTTCCAGGCTCCTGGCTTCAGCCTGGCCCAACCCTAGCTGTAGCAGCCATTTGGAGAATGAACCAATGGATGGAAGATCCCTCCATCTCTCTGCATCTCCCTTGTTCTCTCTGTAAGTCTGCCTTTGAAATCTTTTTAAATGACATGGTTCAGTTCTTACCTATCAATACTAAACTTAAATGTAAATAGATAAAATTCCCCAGTCAAAAGATACAATTTGGCTGGGTGGATTAAAAACAAAACAAAACCCAACTATATGCTGTCTACAAGAAATTCACTTCACAATTAAAGAGACATGGGTTGGGGCCAGCACTGTGGTGCAGCAGGTTAAAGCCCTGCCCTGCAGTGCCAGCATCCCATATGGGCACTGGTTCCTGTCCCAGCTGCTCCACTTCTGATCCAACTCTCTGCTGTGGCCTGGGAAAGCAGAAGATGGCCCAAGTCCTTGGGGCCCTGCACCCACAGGGGAGACCTAGAATAAGTTCCTGGCTCCCGACTTCGGATCGGCGCAGCTACGGCCATTGCGGCCATCTGCAGAGTGAACAAGCAGATGGAAGACCTCTCTGTTTCTACCTCTTTGTAATTCTGTCTTTCAAATAAATAAAATAAAAGTCTTGGGTTGAGAGGGAAGAACTGGAAAAAGATACACCAGAACAGAAACCAAAAATGAGCAATAGTAGCCATACTCATATAAAACAAACTGTACATCAAATATTGTGAAAATAAAGGACATTATATACTAATAAAAGGATTTGGCAAGAAGATATAATCAAACACATATGTAGCCATACAAGACCACCCAGATATATACAGCAAATATTAGATCTGAAGGAATAGATAGGATCCAATACAATAATAGTGGAGAACTTCAACATCCCACTATCATCAATGGAAAGATCATCCAGGCAGAACATCAACAAAAATACCTCAGAGTTTAACCATACCTTCGAGCAAAAGGACCCGATATTTACAGAAAACGTCACCTAACAGCTACAGAATACACATGCTTCTCCTCAGCACCTGGAACATCTCACAGGTTAGACCATATATTAGACTATAAACAAGTCTCAGTAAATTTAAAGAGATAGAAATTATACCATGTATCTTCTCAGATCAAATAAATAAAACTATAAATCTACCACTAGAAGAAAAAATGGTACATTTATAAATATGTAAGTTAAACAATGTGCTATTATGAATGGGTCATTGAGGAAATTAAAAAGAAACTAGATTTTCTGAAATAAATGAAAACACAGCATAACAAAACCTGTGAGATACAGCAAAAACAGTATTAAGAGGGAAGTTTACAGGAATAAGTGCTTACAAAAAATTCTCTCAAAATAAGATCTAATGATGTACCTCAAAGACTTACAAAAAAGAGAACAAACCAAATCAAAAATTAGCAGGAGGCATGGAAGAATAAGGAGTGGAAATAAAACAAACATAGATAAGGTCAACAAAACAAAAAGCTGGTTTTCTGAGAAGATGGACAAACCTTTAGCCAGACTACAAAAGAAAAAAATGAGAAAAATCTCAAAAATTACAGATGAAAAAGGAAACATTACAACCAATATCACAGAAATACTAAGGATCATAAGAAATTACTGTGAACAACTATCTTCTAATGAATTGGAAAACCTGGAGGAAATGGATAAATTTCTGAATACATGTAATGTGCCGAAATTAAATCTAGAAGATACAGAAAATGTAAACAGACCCCTAACAAGCAACAAAATTGAAGCAGTAATTAAAAGTCTCCCATCAAAGAAAAGTCCAGAGCTGATGATTTTAAATGTTTCGTAGAATTCAGTAGTAAAGAGGAACCAATTCTAATACTTTTTCAACTATTCAAAAGAATACTGAACAGGATGAAACTCTGAAAAGCTCTTTTTACAAGGCCAGCATCACTCTGACAATAAAACTAAAGATACTACACAAAAAGTTACAGACCTATATCCTTGATGAACATAAACACAAAAATTCAAGATTCTAGCAAACTGAACCCAACACCACATCAGAAAGATCATACATCATAGTCAAGTGATGATCAAAGGTGGTTCAACATTTGCAAATCAATAAGCACCATAAATCATATTAACAGAATAAAGAACAAAAACCATATCAACAGATGCAGAAAAAGCATTTAATAAGACTTAACACCCTTTATGGCAAACACACCACAAATTAGGTATAGAAGGAATATCACAGTGAATAGGGAAAAGCTGAAATTATTTCCTCTCAGATATGGAATAAGACAAGGATGTCCTCTATCACCACTGTTATTCAGTACATTGTTGGATGTATTATCAAAAGTGATTACAAAGAAAAAATCAGACATTGAAGTTAGAAAGGAGAAAAATCAAAATAGCCTTGTTTCCAGATGACATGATGTTGTACAAGGAAAACCCTAGACACTTCAATTTATAAGCCAATTCAGTAACAGGTCACAAAGTCAACATACAAAACCAGTAGCTTTATTGTACACCAATAATTAATTCATTAAAAGGGAAATCAAGAAAGAAATCCCACTCACAATAGCTACAAAAGTCAAATATTTAAGAATAAATTTAACCAGAGAAGTGAAAAATCTCTAATGAAAGTTATAAAGTACTAATGAAAGAAATTATCAATGATACAAAGAATAACCTGGAAAGTTATTTCTTGCTCATGGATTGGAAGAATTAATATCACTAAGATGTACATATTATCTAAAACAATCTACAGATGCATTGTAATTGCTATCAAAATAACATTCTTTGATTTAAAATATTCTAAAATTCATATGGTAGCACAGAAAGGACCCAGAATAGCCAAAGCAATCCTGCAAAAGAAAAAAAAAAATCAAGCTGGAAGCATCATGATACCTGACTTCAAAGCATACTACAAAGCTATAGTACTTAAAATACTGTGGTACTAGCGTACAGACACAAATCAATGGAACAGAGAGGCCAGAAATTAATCAACACACACAGAGCCAACCGATTTTTGACATAAGTGTCCAAACCATACTTTGGAGAAAGGATAATTTCTTCAATAAATGGTGCTGGCAAAACTGGATGTATATAGGTAGAAGAATGAAATTAAATTCCTACCTCTCACAGTAGACAGAAATCAACTCAAGATGGCTCAAAGACCTAAACTGAAGATGTGAAACTATGAAGTTGCTGGAAGAAAATGTAGGAGAAACACTTCTAGAGATTCCTATAGGTGATGACTATTTGGGTAAGACCCCCTAGAGCACAAGTAACAAAAGCCAAACTAGACAAATGGTGTCATACCAAACTCAGAAGCTTCTGTACAGCAAAGAAGAAACTATAGAGTGAAGAGACAGCTGACAGAACAGGAAAAATATTTGCAGGCTACCTATCCAACAGAAGATTCATACTCAGAATATCAGCAACTCAAAAAGTTCAACAAAACAAATCCAGTTAAGAAACAGGCAAAATACCTCAACAGATAGTTCTCAAATCAAAATGGCCAACAAATATATGTGAAAAAAAGCTCAATGTCCCTAGCCATCAGAGAAAATGCAAATCAAATCAGAATTAGCTGTCACCTCACATCTGTCAGATGGCCATTATCCAAAAGACAGAGAATGAATGGGGTTCGGATGTAAAGAAGGAGGAACTTTTATAGACTATTGATGGAATGTATGTTAGTATAGCCACTATGGAAAACAGTATCACAAAACTAGAAATAAAACTGCCATGAGATCCAGAAATGCAAATAACGAGTATAAACCAAGAAGACGTGAATTGTTATCAGAGTTACTTGCAGTACCATGTTTATAGCAGCACTGTTCACAACAGCCAAATCAATCAACCAGCATGCCCATCGTCAGGTGAGTAAAGAAAACGTGACAATGACACACGTAACTAGTCATCCCATAAAAAATGGCATTCTAGCATTTACAGCAAAGTGGCTGGGACAGGAGGACACCATGTTGAGTGAAATAAGCCAGACACCAAAAGACAGATATTGCCCGTTTTCCCTTTTATATTGGGGAAAAAAGTGTTTTTTTAAAAAGACAGAAATGCCCACATGTATCAATTTTGCTGCAAATACAGTATTTTCCAAATGTTGCTTTAGATCTTTAACAAATTGATGGAAAATATATAGTATTTAGTTTTTATGATTTTGTGAATATTTTAAAATTTATGAGTGAAATTTAACACCTTTTCATGTGATTGTTGTTTATTGCCTGTTTTCCTGCTGGACTCTGGTATCTGTACCTCTTATTTCTTGAACTCTTTAGTAGAGCCACAAAGCCCATAACATAAATTAAAAACATGTAGTCTCAAAAAATAAAGTATTAAGTTGTAAAGAAAAGGAGGGGGGGGATGAGAGTATCCACCCTCCCCAAGTGGGATGCTCTAAATCATATGGAAAGTGTAACTGAAGATGATTCATCAGTATCCCATACGATGAGTGGGATGCTCAAGAATTGGCCACAGTCTGACCAGATTTTTTAAAGAAGTGGGTAATGTTTTTGTCGGACACTGCTTGACCACAGTGTAAATGAAGGGAGCAGGAAACCCTGGCCAGAAAACAGGGCCTTAAGGTAGAACACTACTTTCCAGGTCGACCTGTTCTGCTGCAGAGTGGATACATAGCTGTCCCTTACGTAGAGGCCCTTGGAGCACTCAGAAAATCGTGAGCTCTTCAAGAGTTGCAAGCTGGAGCCAGCCACGCCAGCTTCGCTTACTGAACCAAGAGCTCACTGGGAGGCAAATCCAAAAGAAATACCACCACAGGAAGGTGCCCCTACAAGAACTGAAGACTCCCTCTGCCCTCCCCTTCCTGAAATGGGGTCCGCTCTCCCTTACTTAGGGGCTTGGCCCTTGGTCCTCAGCATGGCCTTTGAAACACACTTCCTTCAGGAGGCAGAAGGACCAAGTATCTCTATCAAAATACAAGTCCCATTTTCACTTCAGGATTTAAGCCAAGTTAAAGGGGAGATGGAAAGTCTTACTGCTGATCCTAAGAAATTTATGAATGGATGATGTAAGAATAGTTTTGTTCCTCAGCACCGTCTTAACTCATGGGGAAAGAAACAGCGACACTACATGCTTCGATTACACGCATGGTTTACAGAAGCAAAATGAAATGTACCCTTCTTGCAAGAATAGCACTGCTAACAAATTACCCCAAGTGGAACTTGAGTGCTCCTGTGGACAAAGTAGCAGGAGCCTTATGCTGATTTGTATACCGGCAGGATTGTGTGCTAGCAAGACAGTGAGTAGACTTTAAAAAACTTGTAACCACAGAATAGGAATCCCAGGAAAACCCGATCACCTTATTAGAGACTTAAAGAGGGCCTTCCAAAACACAACGAAGCAAACCCTTGCTCTACTATGAGAGCCATTGAGCTAAAGGATAGATTTCTACCTCAGGCTGCTCCTCATATTAAGAGGGAAGCTTTGAAAAATTCTGCATGGGAACAAGCACCCCTGACTTCCATGCTAAAGGCTGCCTCCACGAAACCAGGAGGAAGAGCAGAGAGATAGAAGAAACAGTGAAAGATAGCAGCAGGCTCAGTGGCTAACTGCTTTAGCTGGTGATCCGCCCCCGGAAAAGCTTGACAAGGCCAGTCTGCTCACAAGTAGCACCTGCTATCCGTCGGGGAGGCCAGGGCATTGGGCAAGCAGCTGTTGCCAAAGTTGCTGGCCCCCACAGAAGCCTTGCCTGCTCTGCCCCAGTGGTTAAACCCTCCACCCGTAATTAAATCCACGCAGATAAAGGAAGTTTGCCTTGGAGAACACTGGCAAATGAACTTTACTCAGACACTGCCCTGTCAAAGCCATTCCTGCTTGTTCTCATGGATACCTTTGCTGGGTGGGTAGAAGCCTTCCCAGGAAGGACTGGAAGAGCCCATAAAATGGCCAAAATACTCCTAAATTGTGGGTCCCCACAGTCACTACAAAGTGATAATGAGCCCTCTTTCATTTGCTGGGTTACACGAGGGGTTTGCAAGGCCCTAGGGATCGCCTGATGTCTTCACTCTGGCCCTTTCTACTTCACTGGAAGACTGAGGTCTCCAGGTAATCAGATGACCCTAAAGAAAAAATGTGGAAAAACTCTGCCAGGAAGCAAAACCAAACTGGCTTTTAGGTCTTCCAATTGTCCTGCTCAAAACTTGGACAGGGCCCACCTTACAGGTCTCTCTAAGTTCTGAGTTCTTTATGGAAGGTCTTTCCTCCATTCAAGACATTCTGATAGATGTAGAAGCAAATAGTGCCTGGCCGGTGCCACAGCTCACTTGGCTAATCCTCCGCCTGTGGCGCCGGCACACCGGGTTCTAGTCCCAGTTGGGGTGCCGGATTCTGTCCGGTTGCTCCTCTTCCAGTCCAGCTCTCTGCTGTGGCCTGGGAAGGCAGTGGAGAATGGCCCAAGTGCT
Source organism: Oryctolagus cuniculus (assembly GCF_051225735.1). Lineage (NCBI taxonomy): Eukaryota > Metazoa > Chordata > Mammalia > Lagomorpha > Leporidae > Oryctolagus > Oryctolagus cuniculus. The sequence continues at coordinate 7,687,261 of NC_142884.1, read as the reverse complement.
TGGGCCCTGCACCCGCATGGGAGACCAGGAAGAAGCACCTAGCTCCTGGCTTCGGATCGGCTCAGTTCACCGGCCATAGCGGCGAACCAACGGAAGGGAGACCTTTCTCTGTCTCTCACTAACTCTGCCTGTCAAAAAAAAAAAAAAAAAAAAGGCAAGTAATGCCATCAAATGCTTTTCTAGCTCAATTTTAAAAGGTAATCTGAAGCCTTGATCTTCAAACAGGCCAGGATGCCAGCCCATCCCACTTATAAGAACCCAGAACCTGGGCTGGCATTGCAGCACAGTGGGTTAAGCCCACTGCCTGTGAAGCCGGCATCCCATATGAGTGCCGGTTGGAATCTTGGCTGCTCCACTTCCAATTAAGTTCCCCGCTAATGCTCCTGGGAAAGTAGAAGCTGGCCCAAGTACTTGGGTCCCTGTACCCACATAGGTGACCTGGATGGAGTTTCCAGCCTCAGCTTGGCCCAGCCCCAGCCGTTGTGGACATTTGGGGAGTAAACCAGCAAACAAGATTTGTGTCTCTGTATTTGTTACTTTGCATTTAAAATAAATTTAAGAAAAAAAAACCTAGAGTCCAAGTTCTACTTAAAACCTGGAAGGACAGCTCTCTCAGGTCCCAACTTACTACTACATGGGAAGCCACATACCCTGTCTTACCTTCCACGCCTATAACAATCAAGGTCCTGGCATCCCCAGCTGGATCCACCATACCCGGGTAAAACCATACTACTCTGAAGACCAAGACAAGTCTGGACCAAAGTGGATTTGGCCCACAGAATCCCTGGAAGACCTGTGCCTACTCTCTAAAAGGAGCCCTTGTAAGTTAAAACATTCTCCAGAGTCTTCATTTTCTCTTTTTGATAACATGCTTCAAATCAGTGCTCCTAGCTAATGCCTCTCCAATCATCAGGCACTTCAGGTTGAGGTTAATGTGCCCATCACTACGTCCTATGGCCATTCTTGTTGGATTGATTTAGAGGTACAAGGTTCATCCATAGAGGTGTGGCCGATCCCTCTGAGGGAATGGGCTCAGAAGGTTTCATATATTCTTCAACTTATACCAAGCATCAGTGAGCACATGCATCAGCCAAAAAGGCCAGCTTCTCATACCTTATTATGCAACCTTTTATACAAAGGTCAACATAGAGGCTACAGGCCCCCCTGCCTGAGTTCTCCCAAGGATATCCTGTGGGATCCCTAAATAACTCATCCTGCAACTTCATGGTCACACTATACACTAATAATCAGCTACTTTTCCCAAGCCCCTCTTGCTCTTATCTCTCATTCCTGCCAAACGTATCCGTAACAGTGGCTTAATTACACCGGGAGCTTTTGCTGGGGTAAGCCCCCCATCATGTGGAGACCTAACACTGATGACCAGTGTAGGGATAGATAATTCATGAGGATGGCTAAATGACACCACCTGATATATCAAATCCTGGGAACACCAGATCAGTAATGCCTTCCACACAAGCCCTTTTAGTCTGCTAACTGCAACACTAATGTTAATACACCTTTCATCAAAAACTCGTGTTTTTTTTTTTTTTGACAGGCAGAGTGGACAGTGAGAGAGAGAGAAAGGTCTTCCTTTTTGCCATTGGTTCACCCTCCAATGGCCACCACGGCTGGCGCACTGCGGCCAGCACACCGTGTTGATCCGAAGGCAGGAGCCAGGTGCCTATCCTAGTTTCCCATGGGGTGCAGGGCCCAAGCACTTGGGCCATCCTCCACTGCATTCCGGGGTCATAGCAGAGAGCTGGCCTGGAAGAGGGGCAACCGGGACAGAATCCGGCGCCCCGATGGGGACTGGAACCCGGTGTGCAGGCGCCGCAGGCGGAGGATTAGCCTAGTGAGCCACAGTGCCAGCCAAAAACTCCAATTTAACGTACATCACATCAGGACGTCTCTCATGTAGAAGGGGTGTACTCTGGAGCTTCAATCAATGCTTGCCCAGTCTTGGATGGGGCTGTGCACACTGGTTATGTCATAGCCACTGTATCACTTGTTAATTCTTCAGCCCCCACACCAATCCCTTTACACACTTCAGTTTTCCAAAAGAATTCTGCCCCCTCCAACTTCCACCCTGTTGGGAATTAGCACCCTGAAAGAGGTAACAGGTCACCGCAGGAATAGCTGGGGCAGTCTCAGCAAACAAGATCTTTGTGAGGTTCTCCACCAACTTAGCTGAGCTTAGAACCAAGATCGCAGACCCCCTCTTCACGCTTGAAAAGTCAGTTCAACTCTGTGCTCGTCCTTCAAAGAAGGCAGACCCCAAACTAACTGTTGCCCAAGAGGGCATCTGTGCCATGCTCCAACGATTTGAGTCAAACTGGACAAGTACAAAACCATATTAAACATTTCTTGGATAAGGCCAGACAACCGCGGGACCAGAACAAACATGGTTGGAAGTTTGGGCCCAAAACCTGCTCATGGAAATTCTTGACCCTATAGCTTTTTTTTTTTTAAAAGATAAAGATGTTTTATTTGAAAGGCAGAGTCATAGAAAGGCAGAAAGGTCGTCCATCTGCTGGTTCACTCCCCGAGATGGCCACAATGGCTGGAGCTGCACTGATCTGAAGCCAAGAACTTCTTCCTGGTCTCCCACATGGGTGCAGGGGCCCAAGGACCTGGGACATCTTCTACTGCTTTTCCAGGCCATAGTAGAAAGATGGATTGGAAGTGGAGCAGCCAGGACTCGAACCAGTGCCTGTATGAGATGCCGGCGCTGCAGACTGGGGCTTTAACCCGCTGCACCACAGCACCGGCCCCAGTCCTATAACTTATATACTCTTACTACTTTCTTTGGGCCATGTGCCTTTAATTCCCTTGTTCATCTTGTCTCTAACAGACTAGAAGTCACCTGGCTCCAGATGGTCAAGAGGCAGGGCTTCCAGCCTATCGCCTTGGACACAACCAGTCCTTTGGACCAAGCAGTGCAATTTTTGCCCAGAAACCCTTCAAACACCCCAGGACAGACAGCAGGAAGAACATCAGTCAGCTCTACATTCTCACGCCAGCTGACACCACAGAAGGCCTTTGCTCATTCTACTCCTCCACGGTTATGTGTCAATTCCCTTGATGGGGGATTTAGGTAGGAAGGTAGACATTAGCTCATGTGTGCTAGAGAGGCCAAAGAAAGAAGGGAGATACCAGGGGGAACACGAGGGAAGGACAGAGCATTCATAAACATTTCCCAGAAGCAGCCCAGTATTTATGTGCCAAAGTCCTGCCCGTGTCTGCTGAATCGTGTAGGTCCCAGCCAATCCCCCTTCCCCGTGTGCATTCTGGAAGAATATTCCTGGACCAGCATGGAGGGGGTTATTTTGTCTGATAACACTGGGTAATAAAACTTTGGGATAAATTTCACACCTGTAAAGCCCTCTGCATAGCAATATTACAAAGCGGGGGTGGTGGTGGTGGTGGTGGTGGTGGTGAATAGGTGGGAAGAAGTAGACCCCAGGCTCAAAGAAGTCCCAATCTAAATGTGGACTGGGCACTCCATTTCCTCTGAGTAGTTGATCAATCCTGTAGTATGCACTACCCTCAAACTTTGCTAGCTTGCTTACCATCACTGACATCTGAAATTATTTCCTTTCAGGGACAAGAACTATTCCAGCCAACCGATGACAAAAAGGGCTCAGCCTTATCACCTCCCAAAGGCCCTTAGAGCAAAACCCCCATGCTTGCAAGACTCACCGCTCCTGTGAGCTGTTACAGAGTCTGTGCCTGGACAGATGTACCTCAGGAGTCAGACCCTGGAGCCAAGGTGCCAACGGTCTCTGGCATGCTGTCAGGGGTGAGGATGGTGGGGCCAGTTCCAGAGTAGGGGCTCAACATGAGATGGCATTGAGAATCACTATTTCTCAGTCACCGCTCTTTCAGTGATCTGTGTTATCAGGTTTTTTTTTTTTTTAAGAGAATAGTCAAGGTGTACGACCTATTCCATCACAAAGGCCTGAACCGGGTAATCCAGTTACCTGGAAAGACACCTGTGGCTATTGGCGGCTGCTACTGCACCTGTTCATGGGCACAGACTGGGCAGGGAGTTGGAGCCATGGGTGACAGCATTAGTGAAACTTGAAGGGACAGCAAGGAGAATGTGCAGGAGGGTTGGAGGGTTCGGGAGACCCGTGAGGGTCATTTTTGTCACAGCACATTTCTGCATCCACCCTGAGACATAAATCCAGTAGGCCACCATCAACCCTCACTTCCGTCTACCCCCTGTAGCCTCCTGTTGTACCCCACCTCCATTCTGTGACCTTTTTACCATGCATCCCTCTGACCCCATTGCAAGAGCAAAGATCCTCATCTTCAGTTACTCTTGCCCACTGCGATCCATGTTCTCCTGCTTCCTGCCCTGTGTCCGTGCCACATTCCAGGATGCCAGCCCATTTCCCAAGTCCTCTGCACCCAGTAGTTTCAGGCACCTTCAATTTCCCCATGAATCTAATGCTTGCCTCTCACCTGCTACACACAACCCTGTAGCACCTGCTCTTTTCCTCCTGGGCCACTTAGTCAGGCGACAGCCAGTCTATCCCTTGCAGCTGCCTGCATTGCCCTCTGCCCACGTCACCTGTCTCCACCCTATTAACTTCCTCAGGTTCCATCTCCTTCACCTACACCATCTGCCTCAACCCACTGCAGTTGTCCGAGGTCTGCCTACCCATCCGTATCTCCCTTCCCTTACACCATAAGGAGTCCCCTTTCTCATTCCCCCCACCATTAACCATGTATTGCAACTATCCCTTTTGTTTCCATGCCAACCTCGCATTCCTTATCCACCCAGATCCTAGTATCTCCAATGCCTTTAACTTCCTGCACACAAGCATTGCTCTAGAACACCTAACCAACGTTTAACACCTTTCCCTCTTGTCCTCCACATTCTCTCCTGCACTTTCTACCCCACTCTCTGGGCTCTCTCCACCACCACCTCATGCCCAGTCTCCTGCCTTTCCTCATGCCCTTGTCTCTCGTCTATCACACGTACACCGTCACTCACCTAAACACCAGTGTTAAATAGCTGTGGCTGACTGGTTTTGACAAATGCACTATGAGAGCATTCATGTGGCTCCGGCCCTGAGTCAGTACAAACAGAAAAAATAGGAATTGGGCTTTTCAGTAAACCAATGAGGGCAACTTAAAATGCCACATGTCTTGTATGTGGCCGTGGCTTTAAGCTGTCTGCCCCAGGAAGGGAACCCGCTGGTTTTTAGCCAGGCCTTCAAAACTAGGCAAGGCTGCACAAAGAGAATTATACCCTCTTACCTGCACTTTTTTTTTTGACAGGCAGAGTGGACAGTGAGAGAGACAGAGAAAGGTCTTCCTTTTGCCCTTGGTTCACCCTCCAATGGCCGCCGCACCGTGCTGATCCGAAGCCAGGAGCCAGGTGCTTCTCCTGGTCTCCTATGAGGGTGCAAAACCCAAGGACCTGGGCCATCCTCCACTGCCCTCCTGGGCCACAGCAGAGAGCTGGCCTGGAAGAGGGGCAACTGGGACAGAATCTGGTGTGCCAGCGCCGCAGGCGGAGGATTAGCCTATTGAGCGATGGCACCGGCCACCTGCACTTTCGTTCTGTGGTTTTATTTACCCACAGTGAACTGTGGACTGAAAATGTAAGTCAAAAATTCCAAAGAGGGAGACACTCTGCCTTAGGTGAGCACAGACCTAAAATCCAAGCTGCCCAAAATGTTTCCAAAGAATTTACTTTCACAGAAAAATCTCAGTGATCCATGGAGCCTTTGTTAAAGGATTCTAATGGCCAGAAAATTCTAGGGCAAGTTATTTCATTTCCTCTTACAGTAGTTTCTTGTCCAAGCTCCCTGTAAGACGCTCTGCCAGTGAGGCCTCTCACTTCTTCCTCTTCTACCTGTGCAGTGCCCCACTCCTGGTCCTGCTCTCACCTGTCCCATACATATCCCTACCTCCCACAGTAGCTTGCATTCTTCTATGGGGTACATACCAGTTGGTTCTCCCAAGAATACACCTTAACCCGAACACCCCGACTAGTTGGATTTTGAGAGTAGTCAATCCAACTCTAATAGAACTGCTAGGGAGCTATCTAAGTTTTGAACACCAATGGTTACTTCTAGAAACCGAAGGTCTGAGTCAAGCCTGCAACTCATTCACAGATCCTTGCAGAAGAACTTTCTTAGGTTGGAATCTAAGATCTTCATTTACTCCTGACACAACAGGCAGTACAAAGATTCTGATTGCTACACCTTCCCCTGCCCCACCATGCCCATTCCACTCAGGGTGGCACGGTGAGGCCTGAGTAGGTACCTATTACACGTGCAGTGAGTTTGCATCATACCCAAGCATCCCCAAGTGTAGGAAATTCCAATCTTTTAAAGGCAAAAGCTGACAAACCGGTCACACCCTTTACCCCAAAAAGAGAAACTATATTTTAATACATAGGAAAAAATCTGCCCACTGTTTCCATCTTCCCAGGCTACTGCTTGCAAAAACACCCAAAAAAGGACAGTGTCTTATGAATAACTTGTGTTCTGCAAACATGAGAAGTCCATGAAGAACTGCCTTCCGGCATTTCTCTTCACTATGTTTGCTCTTGGAAATTTTTTCCTCCACAAGTATACCACTTCACCAAACTGGCATTGGAGGACTAAGACTCGATCCATTCAACATTGCTCAAGCAGCACATAACTAAGATGATTTGCATGGAGCCTCTGGACCAGATTATGGGCACAGGATAGCATGAGCGACTGGGGGCAACCTGCTATAGTCACCTTCTCTGTGTCCACCTAGGTCTCACGTTCAACCAGTACTCATCAGAGCTCACCCTAGAGGGACAAACAGTTCCCCCGTAAGTTTCTGTATGGATGTTTAAAGGGTGATGAGTGACTAAGTCAATTTACACGTTTATGATATTAGGGGATTTTGTGTTCCTCACCCAGTGAAAGCAGAGTCTGAATACCTGGGAGTCACGGCTCATAAGAAAGGGGCTTACAGTTGGAAAACACACAGAAATTAAGGCATTGCTGTTTGCCAACCACCAACTGGAATTATATGAAACAGCAACACATGCATTCAAGATGGAAGAGAGGGTATAGAAAGACACAAAGGTGCACACCAGAGCAAGGATATTTTGGGTGGCTCTGGATTCAGGGGACAATCTGGAGGAAAGATGAGCGCTGTGAATGTGTTGGACCTGCTGCTTGTGCCTGTACAGAATGAGAGTCATGGAGCCACTGGACCAGATTATGATCACAGAAAATAACACTTCAGGGAATACCAACAAGGCTGTATATAGCGAGTCACTGATTTTGTCACGGCCTGTAGAACAGTATTCTAAGTCTCTTCTCTTTGTGACATTTTTGTTCCATTTTCCAGAATGATATATAGGAAAAATTAAGTTTACCACCATGTACAGGATCCAGCAGAGATAAATGGAAAAGGTGATGTATTTTGTGGCTTTCACTTTGAGATCCTTCCAAGTGGAGTTCATGGGGCAGATCTTGATGGCCTGGAAGACGCTCAGGAGGCAAATGATGCTAATGGACACACTTCTGCCCACTCTCTGAATGTACAAAGTAAGTTTGCATGTAAAATCATTGAAGAGATGCTTGAGCCTGAAGGCTGTCATCGTCTGGGGAACTCCAGTAGAGAGAAGGACCAAGGTGTTGGCCATCATGAGGTGCTTGAGAATCAAGTCTGTAGACCTCAGCTTGTGTTCAGTGTAGGAAAGGAAAACATAGCAGTAAACAAGCGAGAAGTTGCCCAGGATCCCGACAGCAGTCTGTGCGGAGAAGATCACTCCTTTGGAGAAATCCATGAAGATCATCCCTTCACTCACATTTCCCTCTAAGTTATGCCAAAGCCTTTTTCCTGACAGAAATGATTACCAAGAGTGACTTTCCTTACATACTCCTGTGGGATTGCCAAGATATCAATACGCACTTAGTGGTGGAGAGGAATACCAGTGTCTGTCATTCAGATTCGGGAGTATGAGGTGGTGTTCACCTGGGAGAAGCAATGGAAAGTGAACAGAGAAGCCATAATCCAACACTGCCAGCATAAACCGATATTTGCTAGTCATATCGAGATGACAGACCACAGCGGCATCCACAGACAGACCAGTTCTGAGTGGAGTGCCGATCAGATTTTAAAGATAAATAATGAAATTTTTACAGAATATTTATGTGGTCTTAGAATTTAAAAAATGATGCTTAAATAGCCCAACACATTAAATATGTGGTTGAAATGATAAATTAGATCATGCTAAATTATGAGCTGGCTTTCCTCAAATGATATACCCATACAATCTTCTCTGTGTACGTAATATATTTAGTGCAAAGAATAGTTAAAGAACACAGGATACAGTACAGGCAAAGCTTTCCAACAGAATCTTTGTTCAATGAGCAAATATGGGGGACACGTTCAGTGTTCTTGGTAATCATGAAAATCCAAGTGAAGTCACTACCTGATACCACCATACACCAATTAGAAATCTAAACAGAAATGGCATAGGACAGGTGATTGGGAAACTCACATTCCATGTTAGAGACCTGGCTTTGAGTCCCGAGTGCACTTCAGAGCCAACTTTCTAATGCGCACCCTAGGAGGCTGAAGCTGGCTCAAGTACTTGGGTCCCCCCAGAGGAGACCTGGCTGGTGTGACAGGCTCCTGGCTTTGGCTTGGTTCAGCCCTGGCTCTTTGAGGTGAGCCAGCAGATGCAAGATGCCCCTCCTCCTTCCCCCTGCTTCTTTTGGTCATTCTGCCTTCCAAATAACGTCTTAAAATTAAATTAAAAAATGGCAAGAAGGATGGACATGGAGCACAGTGGTCAGGATGCTGCTTGCCTCCCATATTGGAGTTCACGTCCCAGCTCCACTCCCAGTTCAACTTCCTGTTAATGTGCACTGGGAGATAGCAGATAATGGCTCAAGTACTTGGGTCCCTGCTACCCATGAGGGAGGCACAGATTCAGTTTTAGCCTCTTGGCATTGGCCTGGCCCAGCTTGGATTTGTTGGGTATTTGGGGAGTAAACTAGCAGAAGAGAAATTTGTCTCCATGCCTTTCAAATAGATAAAAATTTAAAAGTTTTAAAGATGGTAGGAAATACCAAGTGGTTTTTTTTTTTTTTTGACAGGCAGAGTGGACAGTGAGAGAGAGAGACAGAGAGAAAGGTCTTCCTTTTGCCATTGGTTCATCCTCCAATGGCCGCCACGGCTGGTGCGCTGTGGCCGGCGCACCATGCTGATCCGAAGGCAGGAGCCAGGTGCTTTTCCTGGTCTCCCATGGGGTGCAGGGCCCAAGCACTTGGGCCATCCTCCTCTGCCTTCCTGGGCCATAGCAGAGAGCTGGCCTGGAAGAGAGGCAACTGGCACAGAATCCAGCGCCCTGACTGGGACTAGAACCCGGTGTACCGGCGCCGCTAGGTGGAGGATTAGCATATTGAGCCGCAGCGCCGGCCGAGGAAATACCAAGTTTTAGCAAGAACGTACATAAAACCAAAATCTCATGCACTGATGATAGGTGTTAAAGTTGGTACAAACATTATAGACAACCGTTTGGTAGTAGCTACTTAAGCAGAATAGATAAGCCTATATACCAACAATTCCATTTTTACTAATATACTCAATTCATAAATATATATCAAAGATAAATTCCAGAACCTATACACCAGTAATAGTCATAATAGCCCCAACCTTAAGACCACCTACACTCCCATTAACAATAGAATGATTCCATGGGGCTGGCACTGTGGCGCAGAGAGCAAAGCTACCACTTGTAGTGCCAGCAAACCCTATGGGTGCCAGATCAAGTCTCGGCTGCTCCACTTCCGATCCAGCTCTCTGCTATGGCCTGGGAAAGTGGAAGATGACTCAAGTCCTTGGGCCCCTGCCCCTGTGTGGGAGACCCAGAGGAAGCTCCTGGTTTCAGATCAGCTCAGCTCTGGCCATTGAGGTCACTTCGGGAGTGAATCAGCAGATGGAAGACCTGTCTGTCTCTGCCTCTGCTTCTCTGACACTGCCTTTCAAATAAATAAGTCTTTAAAAAAATAGAATGATTAAATTCATTGTTTGATATTTACACAGTGGAATCCTATACATATAAAATAACCTGATACACATACAATAATCCTATAATGCTAATAAGCATCAACAATGCATTCACAAAAAAACCATACAGGATAGAAGCAAATATAGAAGAGATTCCTGATACACAGTTCCATTTATATACAGATAAAGCAAAACTGATCTCTTAAATGTTCAGATAGATGTGAATTATGTCCCAATAATTTCAGTCCTACAAATAAACCCAACAGAACTGTATTTTTGGGAGTAGTAACTTAGAGGGGGCACAAGGTGGCAATATTTTGATTCAGGTGTTGCATACAGTGTTTTGTTTGGGAAATTCTAGTGAGCTGTGCAATTCATATTCTCTCTCTGACACACACACAGAACTGGAGAAAAGGTTTCTCTGGTTGTGTTTGACCAGCTGCTTGTGTCTACATAGAAGGAAACTTAACGCAGCCTCAACCTGAAACATTAAGCATAACAGCGCAGCACACTGTTGTGGAATTCAGAATTCTAAAGCTCCCCCCTTTGATGTTTTCACCACTCCACATGATAACCACACACACAGGAAGAGCAACACCCACCATAATGTACAGGTCCAACAGAGGAAATGGAAAGCCCAATATACCCAGGAGCTGGATTCTACCCACCTGGATTCTCGGTGTTTATCAAGATGCCTGGAGACACTCACAAGGAGGCAGCTGCCAATAGGATGCCTGCTGACTCTGTAGGACAGAAAAAAGTCACTTCTCAGTCTTGGAGCAAAGGTTTCAACCTAAACGCCGCCACAGTCTTAGGGGCACCTGTTAGGAGGAGGATGTGTAACACATGCAGTCCCGTGCTTGCAGAATAAATGGCCATCAGCCCAATTCCCTACATCAGAGGAGAAAACGGAAGACACGAAGAGGAGAGATGCCCAGGGTCCCGACCACTCCTAGGGACTCGTAGACGTTCCTGTTAGAGCCCCACGGGCTGTTCTGCCAGTGTCCAGTGGCTGAATTTTCAGAGCCAGAGTGGCCTGCGTGGGAACACGCACTGTGGGCCAAATTTGTTGTAGCAACTGAGATTTAGTATCTCATGGAGAAATAAACTTTAAGAGGCTTTCTGGAGTTTAATATATGCACTTTAAATAGCACCATTTGTGAGTGGCTGCTAGGATCCTCTACGCCTGGTACCTTCGTTGATTTTCCTAGTTATAGGATGTGGGCACCGGTATCGCTTTTCTTGGGAAGGCAATGAGATCTTAGCAAAGTGGAGATTCAGTGACCTAAATTCACAAGCTAGTTTGGCAGAGTGGAGACTTGAACCTGGTTAGTCTGAGTGCAAAGATCTTATCCTGATCATTGTACTACAGCAACAAACCAAGCCAGTGGTGTTTAAGAAACCTCCACTTCTAGTTCACTTGCTTTTGTAATTTTTATTTTATGCTGATGGTATGTCGTCATTGTCACAAGTTTTCATTCTGGTGTAAAGTTTTATCGTATAGGCTAGTATCAAATATGAGTGATGCTTCAGAGAACCTAAAACATTAATACACTCTAAGCTAATCCACAGGAAGCTTCTGTGTCCACGTTGGATTTAACGAATGGGAAACTGATTCGGCATCAGTTCACCAGTAGGCAGAACTATAGTGGCACCTATCAAAGGCATTGAGCATTGCTTTGTTGCTAGACTATGTAACATAAAATATTAATGTGCAATTAAAAGACTGTACAATGGAAACTAAGTCACTCCTTATGTCAGGCTATATAATTGTATTTATTAATGCCTAGGTTAAGACAGACTACCAGTAATGAAGCAAGATTTGAAGGATATTAAAATGCAAGAGAGGCACAAGAAATCTTAAAATAGGAGATCTTGTGTGTTGTGGAAGTTGCAACAGGAAAATATATTCTAAGCTCGGATTGATATTAGATTATTAAACAAGGGGAAACAGCACAAGATACATTTGGCCCTGACGTCTGCTGTTCAGTATCCACGATTATGCAGCTTTTCCTCTAAGGATGTGTTCCTAACCTCAGTAGTTTGGGAAGCCGTCTCACTGGAGTTGTTAGAACACAGGTGTTTCAGTAGAGACATAATCTCTGCCTCCATTGAGTGAGTCATAATCAGGGCTCCATAAGAACATCTTACAAATTTCAGAAACAAACTCAGGTCACAGTTCTTATGCACAGTAGATAATTTTGTATAATTCCACTCTGACTATAAGCATGAGGTATGACAGGCATACCTACACGAACACTGAAGTTGACTAAGATCTGTGCAGGGTACTGGGAATAGCAGACTGATTCCATTACTACATCCTTATGCACCTTCAAGAAGAATCAGTCTCGTTATCACGGGTTATTCGTCAAGATCATCCTCAGTGAAGATCTGATTAAATTGCATTGGGCACCATCAGGGACCGGCAGAGGACTTGGGACCCTTCCCCTTACACACGGCTTCTAAGGAATGCCTCCCCCCCCACCTCCCCACTGCATCGTGTCTGCTACGGGCTCCGGTGCTACTCCCGGAAGAACACCTTTCCCACCACGTGCACCTGCTCAGGTTTCCCTTCTTTACCGACTCCGTCAGACCACAACACAGAATACTCACTGGACTCCTTCCATCAGCTGGCTGGCAGTGCAGCAGTGAGGGAGGCAGCCAGGCCTCCAGATAAAGGTTTGTGGATCCATGAGTTTCCTTTCCCCTCAGAATTGCAATTAGCATTTCACCCGTGGTGGCAGTGACAAGGCAGCCTTGGGGAACCCGAGAACACTTTGAGAGACCGTCCCAATTGCCAATTACCAGCTCTCGTGAGTATCTTCAAAGGGATTGTCAGAATGGCCGAGAGCCTCTTTACATGATCCCTCGAAGCACACGAGGCCCCACTCGGGAATGAGATCTAAGTGTTGGCTTACAGGGAAGTTTTGTCTCATTGGAGTCTAAGCGTCCCCAAGTTCCTTTAGCCTAAATCAAGTTAATCCTTAATTTCCAAGTCCCACGCTGCACCAATTTTGAGGATTCAGAAAACAAGCAGAATCAGGCAAAGTGCCCAAGGAGGAAGTCTCACAAGATCAAAGTAAAAAGAACATGATGTGAACCATTTGCAGTAGAAATTATTGCATCCACTTGTACAATGGGATGCAGATGAGTCCAGAAATACAGAAAGATTTTAGGAACATGAACTCTGTCAATACGGACCACAGCAGTGACAGGGAGTCTCAAGGGAACTCCGGTTCTATAGGGAAGAGAGAAGTCTAGGATCCCCTCACAAGGAGAAAGACACCATCGTGAGGTTGCTTAACCGAAGAGTCTGTTAGCTGTCAATCACGTGAGCCAATGGCACCTCTTAGTTCAGCAGTGCCCCATGACTACCAGAACTATCTCCACTTGGCTTTGCTAAGGAAAAATCCGAAGCACTCATTGGTTTCACTGCTCATCTATAATATAGATGACCTAGTGGTCAAAATCATCCTTTGGCCCTTGCGTCAGGCAAATCCATAGTTTGGACCAGGTCCAGTACCTTCTCCCAAAAGGATTTGTAGGCCACTGCTTGGAGGGACGTGGCCCACTGATCTCCCTCACTTTGACACCAGCTGCAGGTCGGGAGGCCCAGGCTGCTCTCAGTTTTGCTCATTATCCAGGCCCTCACAGCTGTGCCAGCTCCTGCCCTGGCTGCGGGGTCATCACAGGGGACGGCCATGGACTGATAGCAGCCAGGGAAGCCATGCCCAGGGCAGAGGTCAGGAGAAGCATCGGCCACCGAGTGCCCCTCGGCCTCTCCCGAGCCACTCCTTTCTCAGCACTGATACAAGACCATGCTCACAGATGGCGTCAACCAGAGACGTCGCCCAAGTCTCCGCCCCAGAGTTTTTCCTGGCGCTCCCTCACATGGAGCTCACATGGGTGGGGGTGTGATGAGAAAGTTGAGCGTGTAGGACAGAGAGTGGGCTAAGAGGGTACAAGGGGCAGAGGTCACGAGGGCCAGCTGGAGGCACAGGAAGCAAGAGTGGGGACTGAAGGGCAGGACCTGTCTAAAGCACATGGCGCATTCGCGGGCAAGGAGGAGCCAAGTTCATAAGGAACTTCAGGGCCTTGAGAACAGAGTAAGGCAGTGAAGGGGTAAAGATTGTGGGAGAGACAACGGGCAGGAAGTAAGAGGCCCAGGAGAGGCCCTGTCTCAGTGGGCCCCGACCCTGGGCTCCTATATCACCCGTACCCTCGCCCCTGTTCCCCACCACCCCATCCAGCCAGCTCCACTGCTGAGCTAAAATGCCCCAGGAATTCCACGTTCGCCCAGGGTTCACCCTCAGGCCTTGGGGACACAGTGAAGGGGAGCCCAGGGTCAGCCTCACTGGGAGGAGCCAGCGTTCTGGCACGCACTTTGCAGAGGGCTCTGGTGAGCTGTGGCCGTGCCTGGTTCCAGAGGGCGCACAGAGTAACCTCACTAACTCCAGAGAAACGCGCCCCAGAGCCCGACGCGGAAAGACCTGAGTCTCCCTTACTTACCGAAGCGAGCGGGGACGGGCAGGCAGGCAGGCAGCTCACGCTCCCCGGCCTTAAATAGCGAGCCGCAAGCCTGCGTGATTGGAGCGTGATCAGGGCGCCCAGCTGAGCGCCCTGGAGTTCTGCTGGGTATCAGATCAAGGACGCAGCCGCAGCTGTCTGCCTGCTACCATCGTCCTCCCCAGCAGATCCTGCTTTAGGGGTTTCTCGCGGAGAAAGGGGGGCCACGCTGTTCTGGAGACCACCGCGCCTTCTCGTGGGGGCAGGGCCCCGTTGGGTGCCTTCTCCACGGAGTCTCAGCCCAGCCACAACGCTGGTGCTGTAGCAGCATTGGTGGGTGTCAAACAAAAATAGGTGTTTAAACCGTTCTAAAAGATTACTTATTTTTTTTTAAAGATTTATTTATTATTTGAAAGTCAGAGTTACACAGAGAGAGAAGGAGAGGCAGAGAGAGGTCTTCCATCCACTGGCTCACTCCCCAATTGGCTGCAACAACCAGAGTTGCACCAATCCAAAGGCGGAAGCCAGGAGCTTCCACGCAGGTGTAGGGGCCCAAGGACCTGGGCCATCATCTACTGCTTTCCCAGGTCCCAGCAGAGAGCTGGATCGGAAGTGGAGCAGCCAGGTCTCGAACCGGCACCCATATGGATTGCCAGCACTGCAGGCGGTGGCTTTACCCGCTATGCCACAGCGCCGGCCCCTGAGATTACTTATTTTTTAAATGCTGATTTACTTGTAGAGCAGAACAAGAAAGAGAGCTATGAGCTAGTCCACTCCCCAAATATCTGCAACAGCCAGGATTGGGCCTGGGCCTCCACGTGGGCCTCCCACATGGGTGCAGGGGCCCAGGCACTTGGGCCACCCTCTGCTGCCCCCCAAGACGCATTGGCAAAGATGCTAGCACTTGAACGGGCACTGGGATACAGGATGCCGGTTTCCTGAGCGCCGGCTCCACCTGCTGCGCCACCGTCCCCAGTCCTGGCGGGTGTTTCCTGCGGGGGCGCCCCCTGCAGACTGGGGAGGAGAACTAACCTCCTCCAGGTGAGAGCTGCTGGCTCCTCGGTTCTTCCTGCGGCGGGGGCCAAGGAAGCCAGTGCCCTCTGCATCTCCCTGTCCTCCCAAGTGTGGGGAGGAGGTACAACCTGGGCCATCCGGAGCAGAGTTCCGCAGACTTCCTGGGCTAGGTGCACGGTCGCACAGAGCTGGGGGCCCTGGTGTCACGGTGTAGTCGTGGTGCTGTCTCTGGGAGCTGCAGAGGGAGACCTGGTCTGGGCTGCTCTCCTAGCTCGCTCCTTCTTGTCGCCGCAGTACCGCAGTCATTGCGCGACCTTCTCCCTCTGCGCACCGCCAGAGCCCGACCCTGCTGTTTTTCGAGGCCTCCCATCATTTTGGGTTAGGGCCCCCCTGCTCCAGTGTGACTTCACCATGTTCTCAAGGGTGTCGGTAGAATTCATTTCCTCCATATGGCGTCTTCTTGTACCCACGTGTACCCCATCTTCAAGGCCAGAAATAGCACGGGAAATCCCTCTCATAGTTCAAATCTCCATTTCTTCTTTGACCACAGCTTCTGCCCATGAGGAGTTCTTGTAATTATCTTGGCTCCACCTGTGAGCCAGGGCACTATCGTTAATATCAGCTAATTAGGAAGCTTAATTACAAAGGCAATGTTTTAGATGAAACATTAAATAATCACTCAAGTTATGTTAACTCCAGGTTTGGAGCTCTGCCTATGGTATTATGAGAAAATAATTTGTAGCAGTGGAAAAACTTAATTGTTAAAAATTAAAAAAACTTCTAAACTAGTAGCACTTGTTACCATTTGTGATGGTTTCGTGTAAGTAAAATGGTATTCCAAAAGAAAACAGCAAACGCTGAGGAGTAATCAATGTGGAGTAACACCCTGACAGTAGGGACTCCATTTTGGAGCGCCTGAGACTCCATCTTGAGAAAGCACACCACCTCCCCCCACTTCTCCTGCCCCATGAGACTCTGGCCTGAAACTATGATCTAAAACACTCAGGCCGGTGCCGTGGCTCACTAGGCTAATCCTCTGCCTTGTGGTGCCAGCACACCGGGTTCTAGTCTTGGTTGGGGCGCCGGATTATGTCCCGGTTGCCCCTCTTCCAGGCCAGCTCTCTGCTGTGGCCAGGGAGTGCAATGGAGGATGGCCCAAGTGCTTGGGCCCTGCACCCCATGGGAGACCAGGAGAAGCACCTGGCTCCTGCCTTCGGATCAGCGCGGTGCGCTGGCCAGAGCGGCCATTGGAGGGTGAACCAACGGCAATAGGAAGACCTTTCTCTCTGTCTCTCTCACTGTCCACTCTGTCAAAAAAAAAAAAAAAAAAGATCACTGTTGCACAGGGGTACAGACAAGGGCTAAAAACAGTAATTAAATCATAAGATATCAGTTTACTTCTTGTAGGTTGTTTTTTACCCTATATTAATTACCAGATATCAGAGAAAACATAAGATATTTGTCTTTATAAGACTGGCTTATTTCACTAAGTATAATGGTCTCCTGTTGCACCCATTTTGTTGCTAAAGATAGGATTTCATTGCTTTTATGGCTGAGTAGCATTCCATTGTGTATTTGTTTCCTTGCACTCTGAATGTGAGTGTCAGCATCTGGGATGTGACAGAAGGTGGTCCACTGATCTGAAAATAGGCATTATCTCCTTATCCCAGACCATACTTGAGATCCCAGGGACTCTCTCTTTTCTTTCTCTTTGTCATAATTTGCTTCAGTGGATGTGGTTGAAAGTGCACAGAGCTGGTTCTCAGGCTCCTGACTCTTGCCAGTGCCTTGACACTTCATTGTGAACATGTCCTCCGCACAACGGAACATCCTCCACACAACGTTCAGGCTGAAACATTTCCTCAGAGATTTCGCATGCACAGTTGTTCCTGGATTCAGTGTGGCCAATGGCATATCCTTTGACAGTTGTTGAATAACTTACAGGCCAACTAGATCAGTGTGAAAAATTCCACATAGACAGTTTAAAATAAAAGTTCCAAGTTCACTTATTTTCCATTTACTTGTGCTGGATTTTGCACATGCTTGTACTTGTTTTTAGACACCAGAGCCCTTTAGGAAGTTCATGAATAGATGCAATTAAATTAGTTTTGGTACAAAAAAGAAAATCTGTTAATAGTTTTTTTTCTTTCTTTTTTTTAAAAGATTTATTTATTTAGTTGAAAGTCAGAGTTACACAGAGAAGAAGGAGAAGAAGAAGAAGAAGAAGACAGAGAGGTCTTCTATCCGCTGGTTCACTCACCAATTGGCCACAATGGCCAGAGCTGCACTGATCCGAAGCCAGGAGTCAGGAGCTTCTTCTGGGTCTCCCATGGTGGTGCAGGGGCCCAAGGACTTGGACCATCTTCTACTGTTTTTCCAGGCCATAGCAGAGAGCTGGATTGGAAGAGGAGCAGCTGGGACTAGAACTGGTGCCCATATGGGATTCCAGTGCTTCAGGTCAGGGCATTAACCTGCTGTGCCACAATAGTTTTTTCTTAACACACATTTCCGATGAGCTTTTCGAATTATCTTCATATATACACAAAACACAGAGGATACAATTACCCATATATAAATAGTAAGAGTTTATCTATTAATAATTACATTGCATATAAATGAATTAAGCTCCTGAACTGAAAGTAAAAGAAAGCAAAAACAAAAAGATACGACTATATGGCATCCAAAAGATACTTTACATATAAGCACAAACATAGACAAAGTGAGAGATGGAGAAATAAATTCCATGCCAATGGTAACTAAAATAGAGCAGAGATTGCTGTATTTGTGTCATACAAAACAGACCTTAACTCTAAGTTGTTATAAGACACAACAAGTTTATGAAATAGTGATAAACATGTCAACTCAAACAGGAAGATAAAGCATAGAAATATACATATGCACCCAACACCAGGGGTAGATAAAGCCAAATATAGGCAGATCTGAAGAGACAGCAGTAAAATAGCAGCAAGAAACTTCAATACCCCACTTTCTGTAGACTTTCCAGACAGAAAGTCAATGTGCAAACAGCAGAACAAACAACACTGCAGACAAGATAGGCTTAACATACACCTTCCCACACCAGAGTAGAAAATCTACATTCTTCTCAAGCACACACAGCACAATCTCCAATATAGGCCAAATGTTAGATCACAAAACAGGTCTTAAATTGAAGACTGAACTCAACCCAAATACCGTTTCCAGCCACAATAGGATGAAACTAGAGGTTAATAATAGTAAGAAAATGGTAAAATTCACAAGTATGTGGAAATTAAATTTCATGAAAATCATTAGATCAAAGAAGAAGTCAAGGGCGTGTTAGGCACAGCTGTTAAGATGCTGTTTTGGACATCTGCACCCAATATCAAGTGCCTGGTTCAAGTTCTGGCTCTGCTTCCAATCTGGCTTCCTACTAATGCACACCCTGGGAAGTCAACAGATAATGGCTCAAGTCCCAAGTCTCTGCCATCCACATGGGAGACCCAGATTGACTTTCAGGCTCCTGGATTCAGCCTAGCCTAGTCTTGCCAATTTGGGCATTTAAGGAATGAACCAGCAGATTGAAGATGTCTGACTCTATTTCTTTGCCTTTCAAATAAAATAAAAATATATTTCTAAAAAGTTAAAAAAAAACTGGGGGTGGGAGTCAAAAGGAAGTCTGAAAAAATGTCAAAATAATTAAGATAAAGATGCATATAGTATAATTGTCAAACAGAGCAAAAAGCAGTAATAAGGGGGAAGATTACAGAGGTAAACAAGTACATTTTTTAAAAAGTTCTCAAATAATCTAATTTTACATTAAAGACCAGAAAAACAAGAAAATAAGCCCAAACATGACAGAAAGGAGATAATAAAGGTTGGAGGATAAATAAGTAAAACAGAAAATAGAAAAGCAATATACAAAGTGCAGAAAATAAAAAGTTGGCAAAATGGTACCTGGACTTAAAAAAACACAGAAATTATATAAATAAAAATGTGAAGAGAAATTACGATATCTCAAAAATAAAAAGAACCAGAAGACCTACCCTGAACAATACATAAACTGGATGCTCTAAAGTAATGGATACACACAGAGAAGCACAAACTCTGATCAGAATAATAATGTAAACAGAGATTCAGGGTGGGCATTGGGCAGAGAAGACACTGCTTCAGATGCCCACACCCCATGAGACTGCCTGGGCTCAAGTCCTGGCTCTGCCTCCTATTCCAGCTTCCTGCAAATGCAGATCCTGGCAAGCAGCAGGTGATGACTCAAGCACTCGGCTCCTTGACACCCACATGGGAGACCTGGATTGAGTTCTGGGTTCTTGGCTTTGGTCTGGTTCACTACCCAAATGGGCCACGCTGAATCCAAGAGTTTCATTCCAGTCTCCCACATGGGTGCAGGGGCACAAGTACTTACGCCATTTTCAGCTGCTTTCCCACGCATATTAGCAGGGAGCTGGATCAGAAGTGGAGCATCTGAGACTCAAACCAGTGCCCACATGAAATGCTGGCACTGCAAACAGAGGCTTAACCTTCTGCACCACAGCACTGAGCCCTGAAATTTTTTATCCCATTTGTAAAATGCTCTTCCAGTAAAACTTATAAAATTGATTATCTCACAGTCATTTCTGTGTTTTAATGCAACTCCTGAAAGCAGTATCTCAAAAATGTGTTCAACAATTGTATTGGGAGATGGAAGCCAGTGTGCAGAAGAAAGGGAATATGACAAACTTTTTTTTTAAAGATTTATTTATTTGAAAGTCAGACTTAGAGTTAGAGAGAGAAGGCAGAGAGGTTGGTCAGTCTTCCACCTGCTGGTTCACTCCCCAATTGGCTGCAAGAGCTGGAGCTGTGCTGATATGAAGCCAGGAGCCAGGAGCTTCTTCCGGGTCTCCCATGCGGGTGCAAGGGCCCAATGACTTGGACCATCTTCTACTGCTCTCCCAGGCCACAGCAGAGTTGGATTGGAGTGGAGCAGCTGAGACTGGAACCAGGGCCCATATGGGATGCCAGCACTGCAGGCAGTAGCAACTTTACCTGCTACACCACAGCGCTGGCCCCAGCTTTTGACAAACTATAAGCATGAAGAAAATTGTACTCTTCCCTAACCAAAGTCAAAAGTATAAAGAGTAAAACATTCTCAGTTGTACTGTGGAGCTGAACTCCACGTTTTGTTTAATTATTGACTTTTAAGTCTCATTTCTTCCTCTTTGTATTCTCACCACTGAGTCAAGGACAATAAATTCTTTGGCAGCAACTGGAAGATAAAAACACACCTGGAAAAAAAAATCTGGATCCCTGCACTCCAGTCCCACATTGTCACCACAGTGACATAAGCCAGTCAGCTTTCCTGCTCTCATGCCATTACTAGACCAGTTTAGAAAGTACTCTTTTGTGGGGAGCAGCCCGGACTGGACTGAGTTACTGGAATTAAGACTTATTCTATGCATCTGCTCTCCCACAATATGGCGCTGGGAGAGAAGTAAACAGCTTCCGCACAGCTGCCTCCAGTTCAACCAATAAACTGTAGGACTTGCTCCTGATTGGAGAGCAGCGTACTCGGCGTGTGGGCAGCCGAGTTAGGATTGGCGGAGGAAGACTATAAAGGAGGAGAGAGACGGCATGCACCAGGAACATCTAAGGGGAACATCTAAGGGAACACCTGTGCAGCCCCCGAGAAAGCCGACCAGCGGTGTGCCGCTCCCCTGCGGAAGTGGGGAATGTGGCCAGGGGGAACTGCCCTTCCACGGAGGTGGAAGGGATAGTAGCCAACCCGGGAAGAACCAGCAGCAAACCCGGGGAGGGCCGAGCAGATGAGAGAACAGCGCAGGGTCCTGTGTTGCTCCTCCACGAAGAGGGGGAGCGACACTCTTTCCTCGGAAAGCCTTTTTACGTAATAAACACTCACTAAACACTTTCAGTATACAACACCAGTATACAACATCACAAACAAAACTTTTGGTTATTGTTCAATTCAGTTCCTGTGGTCACCAGTAAAAATTATCAAAAATGTTATGTGGATTAACCTATTAAGTTTCTAGATTTGGAACAAAGATCCCATCTTGTACATCCATTCTCATGAGGAAATTCATATCTTTTCAAATTATTTATTTATTCAAAAGGCAGTTAGAGAGAGGCAGATAGATGTCTTCCATCCACTGGTTTGCTCACCAAATGGCTGCAATGGCTGGAGTTGGGCCGATCCAAAGCCAGGAACCAGGAGCTTCTTCAGCGTCTCCCAAACTGGTGCAGCAGCCCAAGGAGGACTTAGGGCCATATTTTATTGCTTTCCCAAGCCATACCAGAGAGCTGGACTGAAAATGGAGCAGCCAGGACTTGAACAGGCACCTATATGTGATGCTGGCACTACAGGCAGCGGCTTTACCTGTTACACCAAAGCGCCAACCCCTCAAATTATTTCATCAAATACTTCAAGGATGAAAAAGAAATATTTTTGTCCTTAATCCCCACATTTACTTTACTGTATGTAAAATAAGGTGGATTTCATGTGTTTTTAATGGTGTACCAGAGAAAGGCATTTAGAAATAAATACAAAGCATGTTCATCAACACTGTTGTAGATCTCAGAGTTTGAAACTACATTTCTATTAGATTTTCCATTATACCCATATATTTAACCTTTGGCAAACATGGAGAGAATAACTCAAGGGCAAGACTTGATCATATGTTTTCCAAATTATATGTTGCTTGGTTCCACTATGGGAAACCATTACAATAGATCCTTCAAAAATCACATGAACCTAATGGTGGCATTATCAGTATCCACCATGAAACATCCTAGTGAAGTGGGACAAACTATGTTGGTTTTAAGGAAGAACATGATTCAATTGGCTATGAAAAAAGATTAAATTTTATTAAGACCTCATAATCTGAATAAAGCAGTAGGAAATACAATGCTAGCAGTTGAATATGATTCCTGATCAAGAGCATACTTTGCAGTTGATTAAATGCTACTCTCCTGTAACCATTCTCTCTTAAATTTCAAAAACAAGGCTAATTTTTCATCAATCTTGTTATACATTAGCTTTTGCTATTCAATATAGGTGACCACCATTTCACTTGTATTTCAACCACATAATCAACCCTTAAGAACATATCACTTGCTTGCGCCGTGGCTCAATAGGCTAATCTTCTGCCTGCAGCGCTGGTACACCAGGTTCTAGTCCCCGTAGGGGTACCAGATTCTGTCCCGGTTGCTCCTCTTCCAGTGCAGCTCTCTGCTGTGGCCCGGGAGTGCAGTGGAGGATGGCCCAAGTGTTTGGGCCCTGCACCCACATGGGAGACCAGGAGAAGCACCTGGCTCCCGGCTTTGGATCAGCATGGTGCACCAGCCGCAGCGGCCATTGGGGGGTGAACCAATGGAAACGGAAGACCTTTCTAACAATTTTACAGGCAAGTGGCAGAGCACTCCTTACCTAAATCCCTGTTGGGAAAATGGCAAACTGAATGCAATAAGCAGGATGACTGACATCATAGTATTAGCATTATTCTCAGCCCCTTGCAAATGTTCTCAAATACAGATATTAAAATGTAAAAGGCAGTATTCTTTTTATCCAGGAACAGCAATAAGAACTTTCCTCACCTGTGGTGGAATGAGAAGGCCATACCAAGATGGCCACTGGCAAGGGAACATCAGTTACTCAGGTATGGCTTTGAAACCCACCTGGCAAACGGAGCCTGCCTGGAACAGGCTGAGATTGGATGGCTTTGGAAATCACATGGCAAATGGAGCCTGCCTGGCAACAGGCTGTGATTGGTTAGGGCATAAACCACCCCTTGACCTGATTGGCTGTCTTGGCTATATAAGCTGTTGTACCAACTGAAATAAATAAGTCTGCAGGCTGCTCCCCTCTGGCCCACTTTCACCTGACTCCCAGGGTCTGTGTGGTGACTCTGCGCTTCTTGCCCCCACCACGCTCCTCCTCTCAGGAACGAATCCACAGCACCATCTGGCATGCCAACGTGACTGAGAAAGAGACAGCGTGTCGGACTCCCCCTTGGATTTCGGCAAGTAGGCCCCTCAGTGTTCTGTGTGCTGTTCGGTTCTGTGAGGGTGAGCATAGAACCCCCTCCTAAGCCCCTTTCCTTGTCCTTGGTCTAAGTGACCCCAGGTTAGGCACACACCACCCAGAAGCATAATTATGGCCTTTTTCCTTCTTTCCTATACACCACAAGACATGAAAGGAAGGCATAACATCAGATTTCTAATTTCATTTTAAAAGGAGAAAATACTAAAAAACTTTCCAAGAAACCTCAAAAAAAGGAATGTTTTAAAACCTGAGGATTTAGTTTCCAAGTATCTTTGCACCTCTGACATTTTAACTTAATTCCTAACATATTCTGACTTGCAATTATTCTGCAATGTATGACATCAAAAGTTAGTCTTGAACAATTACAATGTACTCACTTTATGAATTCTGATGTGGAATGTATTGTCAGAGTTGGCTAATTTACCGTATCACTACATTTATAAGGGTCCTTTAGAGTATGAATTCTTTGGTGAATCCTGGGGACGCACTTTGACTAGTGAACATTCCAGGTTTATCATTTTTGTCTGGTTTCTCTCCTTGATAAATCCTCTCATGACTCCAGGGTCATTATTTTTGTCTGATTTTTCTCCTTGATAAATCCTCTCATGACAACAAAATCATAAATGTTTTGATTAAAAATACTTCTTATACTCATTACACTTGTAAGGTTGCTCTCTGGTTTGAATGCTGCTCTACAGTTTGGATGCTAGACAACATACTCAGTATGCAAATTACATTCCTATGGTTTCATTAGAGATGTGCTGTTTGGTGCTTAGTGAGTTTCTGGGTGTGGACGTCTTGGACACACATATTAGTTACACAACTCTTCAATACAGCTTCTGTGATGTTGGTTAATGCTTGGACTCACAATGGCATGCCAGACTTATCTGCAAGGTCTCTCCAGTGTGAATTATCTGATAATGTGCACAGTACGGACTGTGTGAGAATGCTCTGTCACATTCATTACATTTCTATGGTTTCTCTCCAGTATGGATTACCCAATGGTTACTGAGATGCGAGTACCGAGACGATTTTCTACAGACACAAGCTTTGTATGATTTCTCTCCAGAATGGAGTATCTGTCTAGTGAGGCCTGAATGGATACTTACATTCTCCACACTCTGGGCATTGTGCAGATTAAGCTGCTGCCCATGACCCTGGCATCCCATGAGCACGAGTTGTGAGTCTCAGCTGCTTCACTTCTGATCCACCTCCCTGCTAATACACCTGGGGGCGCAGCAGACAGCCCAAGTACTTGGGTCCCTACCACTCATGCGAGAGACCCAGGTGGATATCCTGGCTCCTGATTTCAGCCCGGCCCAGCCCCAGCTGTTGAAGCCTTTTGGGGGAGTGGAACAGTGGATCAAAGATCTGTCTCTCCCTCTTTGTAAGTCTGTCTTTTGAATAAGTGAATCTTTTCCTAAAATAAGATTTTGTACTCTCATTACAGTTGTGAAGCTTCTAACATGAATTCTTAGGTGAATACTGATGTGACTTTCACCTTAAGACCTTGTCACAAAAAATACATTGGCAAAGTTTCTCTTCACTATGGATTAACTAATAGTAAGCTTTCAACAAAAACTAACAGCTTTCACACATCCATAACACACATGTAAAGCTTCTTTCCAGTAGGAATTTTCCTATGGTTTTGCAAGGTTTGAACACTGAAGACTTTGCCTCATTTATCAGCTTTCCAATAAAAAATCTCCAGTGATTCTGAAGTTATCAATTCTCATTGAAGACCCTTCCATTTTCACAATATGAATTTCACAATGGGGTAGGACTGAACACACACTAAAAGCTTTGCCATACTTATTACATCTGTAAGGTTCCTCTCCACCATGAATTCTCCAGTGTACAAATGTCAATTATGACTGAAGACCTTAACACAGCTATTACATTTCTAAGGCTTCTCTCCAGTATGAATTCTCTGATGATGTGCTAGGGATGAATGCAGACTGAAGACTTTGCCACATTTATCACATTTGTAAGGTTTCTCTCCAGTATGAATTCTGTGATGACATGCAAGATATGAATTCTGGCTGAAGACTTTGCCACATTCATTACATCTGTAAGGCTTTGCTCCAGTATGAATTATTAGATGTTCTGAAAGATACGAATTGCGACTAAACACTTTTCCACATTCGTTACATTTGTAGGGCTTCTCTCCAGTATGAATTCTCTGATGATGTGCTAGGGATGAATTCAGACTGAAGACTTTGCCACATTTATCACATTTGTAAGGTTTCTCTCCAGTATGAATTCTTCGATGACACACAAGATATGAATTCTGGCTGAAGAGTTTGCCACACTCGTCACATTTGTAAGGTTTCTCTCCAGTATGAATCCGACGATGACATGTGAGGTGTGAACTGCGACTAAAGACTTTGCCACATTCATTACATCTGTAAGGCTTTGCTCCAGTATGAATTATTAGATGTTCTGAAAGATACGAATTGCGACTAAACACTTTTCCACATTCGTTACATTTGTAGGGCTTCTCTCCAGTATGAATTTTTTGATGATTTGCTAGGGATGACTTGTGACTGAAGACATTGCCACACTCATGACATTTATAAGGTTTCTCTCCAGTATGAATTCTCCGATGTTGTGCAAGGTGTGAAACGTGATTGAAGACCTTGCCACATTCATTACATTTGTAGGGTTTCTCTCCAGTGTGAATTATCACATGCTGTGCAAGGTAAGAATTGCGACTAAACACTTTGCCACATTCATTACACTTGTAAGGTTTCTCTCCAGTATGAATTGTCCGATGTTGTGCAAGGTGTGAAATCTGATGGAACACCTTTCCACATTCATTACATTTGTAAGGTTTCTCTCCAGTGTGAATTCTACGATGACTTGCAAGGTGTGAAATCTGATTGAAAACTTTGCCACATTCATTACATTTGTAAGGTTTCTCTCCAGTATGAATTCTCTGATGATTTGCAAGGTATGATTTATGACTAAAGACCTTTCCACATTCATTGCATTTGTAGGGTTTCTCTCCAGTATGAATTCTCCGATGTTGTACGAGGTGTGAAATATGATTGAAGACCTTTCCACATTCATTACATTTGTAGGGTTTCTCTCCAGTATGAATTCTCCGATGACTTGTAAGGTTTGATTTTTGGTTGAAGACCTTGCCACATATATCACATTTAAATTGTTTCTCTCCAGCATGGATTAACTCATTTACAATAAAGTGTGAGCCTCGATTAAAAGTTTTGCCATATTCATTCTTTTTGTAAGATTTTGTACTAATGTGTGCCTCCTGTTCTTGTGTGAATAATAAAGAATCCATAAAATCATTTTCAAATTTATGAGAAATATGGGTTTTGACACTGGGAGGAATTCTCAGGTGGGGCAAAACCAAGGAACCACTATTAATAGACTGCACAACACACTTATATTCATAAATTTTTCCATCAGCTTGAAACAGCTGCAATTCAGGTAGATGTAACTGAAACCTTGTTCCAAGTTGATTTTTAATATGCTTCTTTTCTGTAGCCCTTCTACCATACTGCTTTTGTCTATCAGTGAGATGTTCCTTTTGAGTCATACACACTCCTTTATGATGTCTTTCCTCATTCGTCCAATAACACTTAAAGTCATGTACATTTTTCTGGATGTCCCTGAGATGAAATTCTTCAATTTCATGGCTTTCCTGTGCTTCTAACACCACTGTTTGGAATATTTCTTCTAAATTACTATTCCTTTCTGGTGGCAATTCCTTGGTGACATATTTAGAAAAGATATCTACAAGATACAAAGAACCATACATGTCTGATTAATTTCAGATAATAATTAAGTATATCCTGTTGAAATACATATTACACCAAAAGTAATGTTTTAAGCAATTATGAAACTTGAAATCACTTAATTACCTTTTCAAAAAGATATATTTATATTTACTTATTTGGAAGTCAGAGTTACAGAAAGAGAAGGAGAGGGCCAGCACCGTGGCTCAATAAGCTAATCCTCCACCCTGCATCGCCAGCACACTGAGTTCTAGTTCTGTTCAGGGTGCCGGATTCTGTCCCGGTTGCCCCTCTTCCAGGCCAGCTCTCTGCTCTGAACAGGGAGTGCAGTGGAGGATGGCCCAAGTGCTTGGGCCCTGCACCCCATGGGAGACCAGGAGAAGCACCTGGCTCCTGCTTTTGGATCAGCATGGTGCGCTGGCCGCAGTGTGCCAGCAGCGGCAGCCATTGGAGGGTGAACCAATGGCAAAGGAAGACCTTTCTCTCTATCTCTCTCTCTCTCACTGTCCACTCTGCCTGTCAAAAAACAAAAAACAAAAAAAACAAAACAAAAAAAAAGAGAGTCAGAGACTCAGAGACAGAGACAGAGAGATATCTTGTATAAATAAAAGACATAGAAATATTTGGAAGCCTAGTTTCAGACGAAGTATAACCAAAACACTCATTGTATATACAACACTCAATACACTAGAAATACAAGGAATCTATCATAATAGCATAAAGGTCATAGAGAAAAATGTCAGACCAAAAAGTAGATGCAATGTTGAAAAATTGTAAGATTTTACTGAATACCAGGAAAAAGGCATGGAAGCCCACTTTCACTTTCTATTCCACACAGTACTGGAATCTTAGCCTTATTCTAGATAAGAAAAAGAAATGAAAGCTATGAAATTGGAAAGGTAGCAATAAAATTATGTTCATGCATGACATAATCTTGAATGTAAACCACCCTAAAGATTCTACAAAATGATATTAGGACTAATGGATGAATTAAGTCAAGTCTTAACTTGCTCCCGATTCCAGCTCCTGCTAATGTGTGTGCACCCTGAGAGGCAACAGTGATGGCTCAAGTACTTGGGTCCCTGTCACCCACATGTGGGAGATGTGGACTGAGTTCCTGGCTTTTGGCTTTGGCTTGGCCCAGCCCCTGCTGTTGTCGGCATTCGAGAAGTAAGCCAGTGGATGGGAGATCTGTTTGCCTTTCAAATAAATAAATAAAAATAATAAATAAAAATAAATAAGTAAAAATTATTTTAGAAACCCTCACATGTATCATCAAATAATCTTCAAGAAAGGTGCCAAGGCTATCTAACAGGGAAAGGTCACTCTTTTCAACAAATGGTGCCAGAAAAATTGGATGGATACATGCAGAAGAATGAAAGTGGATCCTTACTTTATATCATATGGAAAAATTAGATCCATGACCTACATGGAAGACATAAAGCTATAAAATTCCAAGAAGAAAGCATGTCACCCATGTTTTATGACATTGAATTTGATGATTTTCTTGGACATAACATCAAAAATTCAGGCAATAAAAGTAAAAATAGACCAATACATCAGTATTTAAAAAAACTAAGCACCAAAGGAAATAATCAACAGAGTGAAAAGAAAGCCAATGGATAAGGCAAAAAAAAAAAAAAAAGTGAAAATAATATTATTTGCTAAGAGAGTAATATGAGAATACAGAAAGAACTCTTATATCTCAACAACAGCAACACAAAAAACAAGTAACTAATAAATGGGCAAAGACACTTAACAGGTATGTCTTGAGAGATGATGCACAAATGACCAACAAGCATATGAAAAAACAGAAAACAAATCAGTAACCACTACAGAAATGTACATAATAAACACAGTAAGATATCACCTTATATTAATATATTTTCTGTCAAAAAGAACAGAAAGTAAGTATTGGCAGATATATGGAGAAATCAGACTTGTGCTCTATTGGTGAGAATGTAAAATTGTGCAGCTGCTATGCAAATGAAGTATGACATTTCCTCAAGTAATATGAAACTGAATTATCCTATGAACCCTTGAGTCTACTTCTGGGTATATTCTAAAAAGAACTGAAAACTGACTGCTACATCCATGGCTGCCGCCACTTCTATACAGCAGAAAAACCAAATGTGAGACCTCAGGAGTGTGTACATCAAAAGCAAATTTCACAGTAAAATCACCCAAATTTAAGAGAATACAAAATCAGGAAGCAAAGTTTTCCTGCACTCATACAGTAAGAGCAGTAGAAAAGAGGTAACCATGAAATGCGGTGTCAGCCTTGGTGGGATCTGGACGTAGGACTCAGCTCTGCACACAGGCCCCATGTAGAGAACTTGAAAGACTGAGGTATGCATCCACTCCAGGAATGAGGATCCAAGAGGAATTTCCTGTTGCCTATCCTTCTAGTTCTGCTGAGCAATCTCAGAAGTCTCTCACAACCAAGAAATGTGGATCGAAGCAAAACTGAAAAGAAATGGCTGAGGAACCTCAATAGGCAGAGGAGCTCCAATAGCTCCTGGTGGCTACTGGGGTCTTGGGTGCAAAGGAACAGGTGACATTCCCCACTTCCTTGGAAGGCTGGGTTTTCCACGCCTAGACATGTGATGGAACATGGATGGATCATGTCACACAGCATGGTGATGGAGGCCTGAGTTCTTTTCTTTTTTTCTTTTTTTGACAGGCAGAGTGGACAGGGAGAGAGACAGAGAGAAAGGTCTTCCTTTGCCGTTGGTTCACCCTGCAATGGCTGCCATGGCTGGCACGCTGCGGCTGGCGCACTGCGGGGATCCAAAGGCAGGAGCCAGGTACTTCTCCTGGTCTCCCATGGGGTGCAGGGCCCAAGCACTTGGGCCATCCTCCACTGCCTTCCCGGGCCACAGCAGAGAGCTGGCCTGGAAGAGGGGCAACCAGGAAAGAATCCAGTGCCCCGACCGGGACTAGAACCCGGTGTGCCAGCGCTGCTAGGTGGAGGATTAGCCTATTGAGCCGCAGCGCCAGCCGAGGCCTGAGTTCTGATCTAACCTGACTGAGAACCAGGAGAGTAGAGGGTGGAGACACTTCTGAAACAACTGTCCCTGCGCCACTGAGTCCAGGGAGCACAGGGCTCACAGAAGTCACACCATGATAAAGACTCTTGTTCTCTGGTCCAGCTGTAGCACTCCCGGAGGGCAAGAGGACAGGATATCAACTTTCGTTTTCCCACAACCCCCCTGCACTCTCAGAGTTTCTCAAACAGTATTTAATGGGGTGTCTCCTGCCTGCCCATCTGAGCTGGGACTTGCGATCACACCTTTGACACATTCCCACCTGCTTGGTTTTCTTGCCATTTTCACTTGGCTCCCCACAGTCCAGGGCACTTTCCTTTGCTCCAAAATGAAGATAACATTCAGGTCAAAAAGAGAGGTCCCTACTCATAAAAACAAAGAAATATAATATGCTATGGGGTTTTCTAGAATCTCAGTACTATGCTCACTTGAGACAGAACATTACAGATGAATCTAGAAAAATAGTTCACTTTAATATCCAAGAACCACTAAATCAAAAGCATAGGGATAAAAGACAGAGAATTGAATACTTTAAAGGTTGGCCATGGAACTTTACATATCCTTCAGCCCTGGAATCACACAAGGATGTGTAATAAAGGGAAAAGAACATCTGAAGAAAGGGGACAACTAAAGTGCAGATGCCACCTTGCGAAGCTTTTCTTTCTGAGTCCATACAGCTTTAATCAAATCACAAAGGGATGTGTAAGAGGTACACAAGAAAAAATGCAAAGATGCGCAAGGGTGGATCCCGACTTCCGGAGCGAGGTCATCCTCACCGAGGGACAGCAGGGTCCTGTAGTTCTCCAGCATCACGTCCCTGTACAAAGCTCTCTGAGTAGGGTCCAGGCAATCCCACTCCTCCTGAGAGAATTCTATGGTCACGTCCCTGAATGTCACCTGTTCCTAAAATGAAAAACACATTTCACTAAAGGGCTATGGGGAAGGTTATAATCTTCATATAAAGTGAGGAGGAAACTCTAAAGATCAGCTTGATTAAAATAAGCAAGCCAGAGGCAAGCTCTGATATTATAAAATACATGTTTGGTCTTTGTCTACATTTCTAACACAGCTCACTTGTAATCTGATTGTAATTTCTATCTATGGTAGCAGGAGGCTCCTTGACAGCTTTAAGAGGGGGCTGTCACCAGAAAGACCTAGGCAGGATTAGAGGGGTTGTGACACTCAGTTGTACCCTTTCACCCTGAGGGGAGAAGAGCTGAAATCTGGATTGCTCATCAATGGTCAGTGATACAAGCAGTCATGCATACATGATGAAGCTTCCACAAAACTCCACAGACAGCATTCAAGGGAACACCCAGATAGCTGAACAAATGGAGGTTCTGGGAGGGTGGAGCAGCCAGAGGACATGGAAGGAAGCACTGCACCTCTCACCCACACCTCACCTTATGCATCTCTTCCATCTCAGTGTTCATCTGTATCCTTCACAATAAACCGTGAGGGTAAATAAAAGTGTTTCTCTGAGTTCTAGTGAGCCATTCTAACAGATTATTCAAACAGGAGGAAGGGGTCTTGAGCTGCCTCACTCAGAGCTGGTCATTCAGAACTTCAAGTCACTGGCATTTGAAGTGGGGGCACTTTTGTGGAATTGACCCTTGAACCGGTGCGATCTGATATTATCTCTGTAGATAGTGCCAGAATCAAAGTGAATTAGAGGACACCCAGCTGGTGTCCGATGCAGAACTTCTTGCTTTGTGTAGAAAGATATCCACCCCACCCCTAAGCTGGGTCACAGAAGCATTCTGCGCAGTAAGAGTACAACAGGGGAGGGGCAACCATTTGGAACAGTGGTTAAGATGCTTGGGACACCCACATCACATATCAGCGTTCCAGTTCCTTCACTTCTGATCTAGCTTCCTGCTAAGGCACACCCTGGGAGGGTACAGTACAAGTGCTTGGGTCTACACCACCCACAGAGGAGACCAAGATGGAATTACAGGCTCCTGGCTTTGGCCTGGCTGTTGTGCATATTTGGGGAATGAACCAGTAACTGGAAGATCATTCTCTCTCTCTGCTTTTCAAATAAAGAAAATAAATTTAAAATAATAAAAATAGTATATCATGAAAATATAAATACTAAAACTTGAACACAATGTCTATTAAAGATCTACACTTAAAATAAAAATAGAATTTTATCCATTTTAATTTAGTTATTTAGATGTTAACGGCAGGTGCCGCGGCTCACTAGGCTAATCTTCCGCCTTGCGGCGCCAGCACACCGGGTTCTAGTCCCAGTCGGGGTGCCGGATTCTGTCCCGGTTGCCCCTCTTCCAGGCCAGCTCTCTGCTGTGGCCTGGGAAAGCAGTAGAAGATGGCCCAAGTCCTTGGGCCCTGCACCCCATGGAAGACCAGGAGAAGCACCTGGCTCCTGCCATCGGATTAGCACGGTGCGCCGGCCGCAGCGCACCAGCTGCGGCGGCCATTGGAGGGTGAACCAGCGGCAAAGACCTTTCTCTCTGTCTCTCTCTCTCACTGTCCACTCTGCCTGTCAAAAAAAAAAAAAAAAAAAGATGTTAACAACACTGCAATGGAGTTCATTAGCTTATTTCACTAAAAAATCATAATGTAAGATCAGGAAATTTAAAATAATAAACATTAACAAAAAAGATCAAAGAAATATATATTGGAACACTACATACTGAAAGAAATAATAATTAAAAATCAGGTCAAAAAGGTAATTTAAAGAAATAATCAGGGTCAGTGCTGTGGCATGGTAAGCTAAAGCCTCTGCCTACAGCACTGGCATCACATATGGGCACCAGTTCATGTCCTAGCTACTCCTCTTCTGATCCTGCTCTCTGCTTATGGTCTGGGAAAACAGTAGAAGATGGCCCAAGTACTTGGGAACCTGCACCTGCGTGGGAGAACCGGACGAAGCTGTTGGCTCCTGGCTTCAATCAGCCTACTTCTGGCTGGTGAGGCCATTGGGGAATGAACCAGTGGATGAAAGAGCTTTCTCTCTGTCTCTCCCTTTCTCTTTCTGTGTAACTCTACCTCACAAATAAAATAAAAATCTTAAAAAATAAACAGCCAAACGTGGTATTAAGTAAGATTATCTCTCCAAACATCATGATCAGCAGTAAAGAGTGGGTACATTTCCTCTAAATTAAGGAGGCATAGAGGAGGCCGGCGAGGGCCAGAGCCACTCACCCCTGTGCAGGATGCCTGATAAGGGGCCAGTAAAGAGGGAAAAGATGAGAAAGGAGGGAGAAAGAAGAAAGAAAAGAACTGTATTTGTTAAAACAGTTGGCTAAATGCTACAAAAATAATGTCATTTAAATGTGGGAACCAACAACAATATCCTGAAGACAATCCTCCTCCTTTAGTAGATCTCATTAACCTTTCTCTCTCTCTCTCTCTCTCTCTCTCTCTCTCTCTATCTCTCTATCTCTCTATCTCTCTATCTCTCTATCTATCTCTATTTCTCTCTCTCAGGAATATCTGATGTTTCCATTGGCAAATATACCATGACATCAAAATTAAAAGATATCCCCAGATCTATGAAATTATAAAACTATTGAAGGAGTACTGTCAGCAAGACAGAGGAATAGAAAGTCCCAAATTCTATCTATCTTTTGGAGAAACAGAATTAGCAAGAATACATGAATCAAATTGCCTTTGTGAGAAATCTAGAAACCATATAAGGCAATTTGCCTCGTAGGAAAATTTCGTGATGTGGAAATCATCAATTCCCAATTTTCCCCAGGGCAAGAAAATAGCCATCCATTATTCTTACTGACTGCCTAAGGAACTGGTCTCTGTCCTGTTAATGCATTGAAAGTGACAGGGTACCGAGTCAGGGGCCCCTGAGAGCGAGGGCCATGATATTATCAATGTCTGCAGTTAACACTAAATGGAGATGCAGGCCACAACCTACTGAGACTCCATGAATGGGCCAACATGCAGGCAGGCAACAGGGACACCCTGAATAGACATCAGCAAACTCGCTCAGTCAGGAGGTTACAGCAACACACTGAAGAGAACCTAGGCCCAGAAAAGGTATGAGAGGTCTGAAATCCCTCAAGCCTGGACCCCTGGCGAGTGACCCACTTAAGGAAGTCAGAAACCAGAAACTAGGAGAACTGGCTGATTTCTGAAATGCCAAACCATCAACCAAGACAACCAGATCCACAAGAAGAAAAGGAAACATAGCCCATACAAAGAAACAAATTAAATCACAAAAATAAAAAACATGACAAAAGGGAGATATATTAACTCACATGGAGAGGTCAAAGGCTAAAGAATCCACCCAGGATATATCTAAAACCTACAGAGGACACATCATAATCAAAGCATCAAAAGTGAGACACAAAACAGTCTTGGCAACAGTAAGAGAAAAGTGACTTATGACCCAGGAGTATCAGATTTATCAGCAGAAACATGCAGGCTACAGGGGATTGATATGATACATTCAGAGTGCTGACAGAAACCAAATGTCAACTAAAAACACTATAAACACTGGTAAAAACGTCCTTCAGAAAAGGAGAATTCAGGAAATTGAGACTTTGCCCCATAAACCAAACTTGAGGGAGAACATCATGACTACACCTGTCCTACAAGAACTTCTACACAGATATTCGGGTTCAGATGAAATTATAAACTGAAAAACCAAAGTTTACAAAAACATAAAACTTGCAGGTAAAGTTAAATATAAGTATATACAGAACTCGTTACATTTTAACACAGGTGTGTGTACATCACTTTGAAATCAAGTACAGAATCTTTTTAATAAAATAATAAGTCCATATGCAGTATAAAAAGAAGGAATGTGGGGCCTGTGCTGTTAGTGCAGAGGGTTAAGCTGCTGCTTGGGATGCCTGCATCGCACACTGGAGGGCCAGTTCAAATCCTGGCTCTCCCACTTCGGATGCAGTTCCCTGGGAGCCAGCAGACAATGGCCTGATGCAGTCCTAGCTCTAGGCTTCTGGGGAGTCAAACAGTGGACAGCAGACCACTTCTCTTTCTCTTTCTCTCTCCCCCTCCCTCTCTTCACCCTTTTTTTTTTTTTTTTTTTAAAGATTTATTTATTTGAAAGTCAAGAGTTACACAGAGAGAGGAAAGGCAAAGAGAGGTCTTCTGTCGGATGGTTCACTCCCCAACTGGCCACAACGGCCGGAGCTGTGCCGATCCGAAGATAGGAGCCAGGAGCTTTCTCCAGGTCTCCCACACGGGTGCAGGGGCCAAGGACTTGGGCCATCTTCTACTGCTTTCCCAGGCCACAGCAGAGAGCTAGACTGGAACAGAAGTAGCCGGGACTAGAATCGGCGCCCATATGGGATTCTGGTGCTTCAGGCCAGGGCATTAACCCACTGCGCCACTGCGCCACCCCCCCCCCCCCCCCCCGCTTTCAAGAAGATGAAAATAAATAAATCTTTTTTTAAAAAAAAAAAAAGAAGAGAGGTCATTTGTATTGTAACATGGACTGGGGTGGGGGGATGGTTTCAGATGTAGAAGAGTAGAATTTCAGTTGTTCGAAAGATGGGAAAATGGCCGGCGCCGTGGCTCACTAGGCTAATCCTCCACCTAGCGGCGCCGGCACACCGGGTTCTAGTCCCGGCTGGGGCGCCGGATTCTGTCCCGGTTGCCCCTCTTCCAGGCCAGCTCTCTGCTGTGGCCAGGGAGTGCAGTGGAGGATGGCCCAGGTGCTTGGGCCCTGCACCCCATGGGAGACCAGGAGAAGCACCTGGCTCCTGGCTCCTGCCATCGGATCAGCGAGGTGCGCCGGCCACGGCGGCCATTGGAGGGTGAACCAACGGCAAAGGAAGACCTTTCTCTCTGTCTCTCTCTCTCACTGTCCACTCTGCCTGTCAAAAAATAAAAAAAAAAAAGAAAAAGAAAGATGGGAAAAGATATCCCATGCAAATGGAAGTCTAAATAAAGTAGTGCTGGCTATCCTTGTATCAAAACAACAACAACAACAACAACAAAAAAAAAAAAAAACAAAAAAACAAACACCTTTAAAGATAAAACTGTCACCAGAGAAGGGTTCTGTATAATGATAAAAGGGACAATTTTCCATGAAGATATGACAAGTATAAGTATACACCTGACATTAGCACTCCTCAATGTAAAAAGGAAACATTAAAAATATGAGAGGGAAAACTAGTCTGCCGCACAGTAAGACTAATGGTAAGAAACCCCACTGCTACAAACAGAACGACCAGACTGATCAGCAAGGGCACAGAGCACGTCTTGGTCTGGGTGTTCTTGTTGTTCACTATATTTACCTCTTTACTTTTTTAAGATTTATTTATTTGAAAGGCAGAGTTACAGAGAGGCAGAGGCAGGAGAGACAGAGAGAGAGAGGTCGTCCATCAGCTGGTTTGCTCCCCAAGTGGCCCCAACAGCCAGAGCTGGGCCAGTCTGAAGCCAGGAGCCAGGCGCTTCTTCCAGGTCTTCCATGTGGGTGCAGAGGCCCAAGAAGTTGGGCCATCTTCTACTGCTTTCCCAGGCCATAGCAGAGAGCTGGATCGGAAATGGAGCAGCCAGGACTCGAACTGGCACCCACAAGGGAAGCTGGCACTGCAGGCGGCAGCTTTACCCACTACACCACAGCACCAGCCGCTATATTTACTTATTGTGACAGAATATAGAAATCATTAGCAGAAGCCAAAAAAAGATCTACAAGTATGTAGAAATCAACTCACTTTTAAATAACCAATGCAGGTATGGTGTTGTGGTGCAGTGCTGGCCTCCCATAAGCACTGATTCGAGTTGGAATGATCTACTTCTTACCCAGCTCTGTGATAATGTGCCAGGGACAAAAGCAGAAGATGGACCAAGTGCCTGGGGCCCTGTCACCCACGTAGGTGACATGGATGGAGTTTCAGGCTCCTGGCTTTGGCCTGCCATAGCCCCAGCTATTGAGGTCATTTGGGGAGTAAAGCAGTGGATGGAACACCTCTCTCTCTCTCTCTCTCTCTCTCTCTCTCTGTTTCTGTAACTTTGCCTTTCAAATAAATAAATCTTTAAAAAATAAATAAATAACCAGTGGGTCAAAGTAGGGGAAAAAAAGAATTGAGAAAATTTCTGCAGTAATAGTGAAATAAAAATATAATACACTAAAGCTAACGGGATTCAATGAAAGCGGTAAAGGATAAGTGAGTGGTAATAAAACTGTTAAGAATGAACTCCAATCAACAGCCTAACCTTCCACCTCGATACAGAAAGGACTAGAATAACATGAGCAGAAGGAAGGAAATAATTAATATTAACAACAGACAGGAATTATATGGTGGACAGAAACGTTCAACAAAACAATTACGAACATTTTGTAAAGATCAACAAAATGACACATGTGCCCCATGCCCACACCCTGTGGAGCATCTTCAAGTTCACAGTGAGATGGAATCTAAGCGGAAATGAGAGGGACCAGGGCAGGCGTGGGTGTGTGTGAGCCAACAGGTCAGAGAAGATTCACCGCCCCAATGCCTGGTGTGTCAGAAAGGAGGGCGACAGGACAATTCACCCAGAACACAAGTACCTGCGTCAGAGCCATCCCTGACTGCTTTTCTTCCCTCTTCCTCCTCTTCAGGTAACACGAGAGTCCTTGGAAGTCAATCTTGAATGTCAAGGTTAGCTGTTTGATGCTTAGAATTAACACACTCCGTGCCAGGCCACAACCACACGCACAGGGAAGGCCTCACCATGTAGAAGACGGTCCTCTGCTGCCCACTGCACCTGCAGGAACATAGGGACAACAAACTTCTGCACACAAACCAATGCATGAATCTTTTCCTATTTCTTCGGAACCCACTCTCCTCCAGGTGAAGCCCACACATGTGCTCAG
Organism: Oryctolagus cuniculus; assembly: GCF_051225735.1. Classification (NCBI taxonomy): domain Eukaryota; kingdom Metazoa; phylum Chordata; class Mammalia; order Lagomorpha; family Leporidae; genus Oryctolagus; species Oryctolagus cuniculus. Next base: position 7,649,071 of record NC_142884.1, on the reverse strand, counting down.
CACTGGGGAGCTGGGCTGGACTCAGCCCAGTTCCAATACCAAACCCTGACCAAACGCCATGCAGAGCACAGACCCCCAAACCTCTGTGGATCCCAGGCTGACCTCAACCCCTCAGGAATGCAGGACACAGAGCCAACCCGCTCAAGGCCGGTCACAGAGTGGAATCAACTTTAAATATTTTAAGGCAGGGTCCCAAACTATGTGAATGGAAATTTACTGCTACCAGGCGGCACAAGATGCCGCTGCACTCTAATGGGAAGCCAGGGTGCAGCACTACTCAGAGGGAAAAGCCCAACATACCTCCCCAGTTCTGGTTCTGAGCAGAAGTGGGGGGTGGGTGTGGCTGGAATGTTAATGAGGCGGTGGGGGGGAGGTCACAGAAGTCTCCATGGAGAAGATGACACTGGAACAAAGACCTGGCCAGGAAGGACATTTGCCACCTGCAGCTGAGGGTGCAGAGTCCTAGGCAGAGGTAGAGCAAAAGTGGAAGCCCCCAAGCAGGAGCGACCCTGGGGGCTGCATGGCTGGAGTGGAATGAGGGAAGAGGACAAAGCAGGCAGGGAGGTCAGAGAGGGACCGGGGGCACAGCAGGTTGGATCAGGAAGAGGACGAAGCAGGCAGGGAGGTCAGAGAGGGAACGGGGTGCACAGCAGGTTGGACCAGGGCCTTCTAACATCTTACTACCACACCTCAAAAAGACTTCTGAAAACCACTTCCTCACCCATTTGGTGTACACATGTAATTTTTTCTATTTAGATTAAAGCATGTACTAATATCACATGTATTAGATACAGGCAGTGATGTTCGGTGAAACCCTAGAAAGTACAGGGTCGCAACTGCCTGAGAACAGCAGGGCTGGTGCAGGCATGAATCCGGGGAGCTCAGAGAGGCCCATGAGGACACGCAGAGGTGGGGATGCACGTTAGACGGCCCAGCAGAGCTGCAACAACTGGGCGTCGACTGGACCGGGATCCTCTGCCTGAGGGGCGAGGACTCCAGGGGAAATGAAGAGGAGCAAGTGGTGTCAAGGCCTTGATCAGAGATGACAAAGTCAGAGGGTGTGGCAGAACTAGAAAAGGTTCAGGGACTCAGCTGTGGGACTCAGCAGACAGCAGGAGAGGAAGTGAGAACCAACCAGAGGGGTCACAGGAAAATCCAAACAAGTCGATTTTTAAAAGTGAATGGGATGTCCTCGAAACCAAGAGAAAACAAGAGAGAGTATGCAACTGTGTTGCATATGTTGCTGACAGAACAAGGATGAAGACAGAGTATTACACACTGGATTTAGAAATCAGGAAAATACTGGCTACTCTGAGATGGAAAGCAGCAGTAGAGGGTGGATATGAAACCCAACTGGGTTCACACCAGAGTTAGGAGGCTGAATTAAAGACAGAGTAAAATCAAGTTTTGGGCTCTTAAATGGAACGCAGAAGAGGGTACTTACAGAGAAATGTAGTTACTGCAGAATTTTGTTTCGAATATGGAAGAGTGGAAAGAAAATAAAGTCTTCATTCAGTGCGTGTGTGTTTAATGCACGATACACTTTTGCAGTACACTAAAATAAAACCCTGGGTTAACCACAGTGGCACAGTGGAGGAAGGATACACACCGTTCTGAGACGGTGAGGAGGGCTGACAGCGGTGCACAACCACAGGGTGGGCAACAGCCAGTTGCAAGGATGGGTCATTGCCAGTCAGTACTGAGCTGACAGCTGACACGGGAGGAGACGGGTGGGTGGCGCAGGTGGAGGTGACTCTTCCTTTCACTGTTTGAGACAGAAAAAAACAAACTGTTGTCCACGCTCTCAACTCTACACCCCATACTTCACCTCCGGTCAGCGACTTGTGTAGGCGGCTTTTCTCACACTCCCACAAGAATAACTCAATTCTGACACTCTCTACAGGGGAAAAGTGTCAGATTCTGGGGGTTCCTGGCTCATTCTCTAGACACTTCCTCACCTCCGAGGCCATATGCAAATAGCAGCCGCCACCTACTCTTCTGCCAGACCAGGTGAACATCAAGCTTCCTAGTCCCACCCACCTGTTTGGCTAATTGGCAAGGACAGCTCTTCCGGCGGGCTGCTCACCGCTTTCCCTGAATTCTATGAACTAGGTGAAGTACTCTGTCGTGCTCAGCGTGTACTAAGTGTGAGGAGGGGACACACTGGTTTTCCCTGTTATCTCACAGCCCCACACTTTACTCCCTGCCACGCGAAGGGAAGACGGGGCCCACAACCCAGAGACAAATCACCACTCTTGGGCTCACTAATCACAACGGGGAGCGATCCTCTGCCAAGACTTGTGCCCATGCCTTGCAGGGTGGGGCTTTTGCCATTCTCAATCATGTATCATCGAACACACATTTAATGTGTCCGACAATGACGGCAGACGTCAGAATTTCACAGCCTCGCCACCCCCACCCACTGGGCGCCGCGTTCTCCTTGTCTTCACTGGCTACTTCCGGCCCTCATCGTCGTGCACGGGCCCCCCACTCCCTAGCTGCTTTCTGGCTCCCCCTGGGCTTCCGATCCTCACTGCGGGCCTTCTCCTCTCTGCCTTCACCTGTTCCATCCTTGCAGCCTGCCTCGCCTCTCGCTACGCTGTCTCCTGTCTCCTGTCTCCAATGTGCTTATCTTTCTTCCCCAATTTCTGCTCTGCCAGATAAACTGTTAGACCCCCTTCCCCTACTCTCTCTCCCCACTCTCTCTGCCAGTCCCTCACTATCTGGTTAAGGGTCTAACTCACTCTTTTCTTCCTCAGTTTTCCTAGTTTTTTTTCCTCAGACCCCCTCAGCCCGCACAGTCCTGGGGAAGGGGAGGGGGCGGCGTAAGATGGCCGACCGCGGAGGGGCTTTCTCCACCGGGTGGAAATCGGGCCCGAAGAACCAGGGTGTCCTTACCCAGGCCCTGGGACCTCGCGGGGACCGGGGAGGCTTAGGGGCGGCAGCGGGCGGACAGGGAGCGGCTGAGGAGAGGGGTGGGGCCCGCGCCCCCCAGGACTGGGGAGGACGCCCCCTCTCCTGGACCGAGCTGCCGAGCGCCCAAGGAATGCTCGTGGCTAGGGGTGGGGAAACGAGGCCAACAACGGACTGTAAATCGACAACCGGCGCACGAGGACGCGTCTACACCGCCCCGAGGGACGGAGACGCGGGCAGAGCCGGCCTCCGAGCGACTTTAACCCCAAAGGCGGCGGGACCCTAATGTCTACAGGGACTCCCCACTCCGCAGGGAGGGAGGCGTGGGGGGCCGCGAGGCGCGCATTTTAAGGGTAACAGAGAAACTCACGCGCCCCGGAGTGCCCTTCACTAGACGCGATCCCTTCCGGGTCCGGGGGAACTGCGCGCGCAGCCGGGGCGGGGCCAGCGCGGTGGGCGGGGCCGGGGCGGGGCTTGCGCGTCGCTCTCCTCCCGCGCTCCTGCAGGCTCCAGTGGGGCCCCGGGTCTCGCCGCAGGGTTCCCGTGGGGGCGGAGATTAGCTGGAGCGGTTTAAAGCCCCGGAGTTGTCTACGAGCGTGCAGGATCCTGGTCTCGAACCAGCACTCATATGGGATGCTGGCACCTCAGGCAGATGCTTAACCTACTACCCCATACAGCCAGCCCCCCAAAAAACACATGTCTTAAAATTTATTTTTAGGTTGGCACTGGGTGTAGCAGCTCGGGTGCTGGCATCCCATATGGGCACTTGTTTGAGTCCCAGCTGTTCCACTTACCATCCAGCTCCCTGCTAATGTCCATTGGAAGGCAATGGAAGATGGTCCTAGTGCTAGGGTCCCTGCACCCATGTGGGACACTGACAGAAGCTCCTGGCTCCTGGCTTTGGACCTGCCCTGCTCCAGCCATTGTATCCATTTGTGGAGTGAACCAGCAGAGAAATTTCTCTTATCTCTCCCTCTCTCTAAATCTGCCTTTCAAAAAATTAGTTAAATGAATAAAATCTTCTAAAAATTTGTTTTTATTTTCACATACTGTTTGGACATAACTGTATTACATCAAAAATTAATTTTTCAAAAAATATTTATTTGAAAGTCTGAATTACAGAGAGAGAAGAAAGAGAGAGAGAAGATCTTTCTCTTTAATTTATTTATTCACATGCATTTTATAAATACAACCTTAGGAACTCAGGAATTCTTCCCAACGTGACCAACCTCCCACTCCTCTTCCTCTTCCCTCTCCTGTTCCCAGTCTTATTTTTTGCTAAGCTCTACTTTCATTTTTCTTTATACACAGAAGACTAACTCTGTTCTAGGTAAAGAGTTTAACATGTTGTCTGAGAAAGAAAAACTGTTCGTCAACAGTCCAGATGAGAGATACATCTGCTCCTTTGCTCCCCAAATGGCCACAATGGCCAAGGCTGGGCCAGGCTGAAACCAGGAGTCAGGAGCCTCTTCCAGGTCTCCCACACAGGTGCAGGGGCCAAGGACTTCGCCATCATCCACTGCTTGCTGGCCATTCACAGGGAGCTGGATTGGAAGTGGAGCAGCTGGGACTTGAACCAAAGGCCACAAGGGATGCCGACACTGTAGCCAGCAGCTTAACCCACTGCACCACAGCGCTGGCCACAAACATTGAATTGAATTGAATTGAATCACTTGCCCCTTGACAAAGATGTGTTTTACAGTTTGGGTTCACATGCATGCTCTGCCACCTAATGTCTGCAGAGAATTATGATAGAGCACATGAGGATTTCTGTTGTGCACTTGTGTGTGTGGCCATGGCCTGCTGGGTCACGTGTTCACAGCGACTCCTCTGTAGGAGATGTCACCACAATGTTTTCCAGGATGTGGCAGCTAATTTCAGTCTAGCCCCGCCCTGAGCACAGAGGCATCTACCCATTCCCTCAGCACTGCCGTGGCAGTCGGTCCTGTGTGTGTCCTGGGAGCGACCTGCACACGTCTCATAGGACGCATGGTGGGCAGCAGGATCACTGAGTTAGGGGCCCTGCACTGTGTGGGACACTCAGAAGAAGCTCCAGGCTCCTGGCTTTGGATTGGCTCAGCTCCAGCCATTGCAGCCTTTTGGGGAGTGAACCAGTGGAGAGAAGATCTCTCTTTCTCTGTTTCTCCCTCTGTCTGTAACTCTGCCTCTCAAATGAATAAATAAATCTTTAAACAAAATAAAGAAGAAATGGTGGTCATTTTATCCTTTAAGGGAAATAGTTGTCATGTGATGTGCCTTCCACAAGTTCATGGAAAAGAGTACCACAAAAGAAAAACGATGCATGGGTTTCAAATAGTTTTGCATCTAAATAAACATCTCTAAGTTCCATGTTCCTACAGGGCTTCTGCTGTACCCTCAGAGATGAATAAAAGATTAGTGGCATTCTTGGAAACCGAAGACTGCAGTTATCAGAAGTTAATTTTAAAACCGTGTTACAGTATGTGTGTGTGTGACTAGTGTTTACCACCTCTCTGATTCCATTTTACTTGGAATGTATCATAGTTCTTAGGTTGCAACTAATAGTGCTTCATTTTTGGAAAGTCTGCTTGAATCATGTCTTTTCTATCAATTTAGTAACTGTCGGGGAACGGGACAGCCTGGCCAGCTGTGCCCCTCCCAACATGTACAAGCACAAGAAGTTTAGTGCTGGGCTTTTTCCACCCTGCCCGTTGCTAATTGCAAGATCCTGTTTTGACTTTAAGCATCCTGTTATTGCATGTTTCCCACACTTAGTTGGTAACATGTTTTCCGTGAATCATATATAAATAGGTGGACGGTGGGCGGGAGTGATGAATGAACGCTGGTAAAAGGCGGAGTTATGAATGAACGCTGGTAAAAGGCGGAGTTGTGAATGAACGCCGGTAACAGGCGGGAGCTGTGAATGAACACCAGTAATAAGCGGGAGTGGTGAATGAAGGAGTTGTGAATGAATGCCGGTAACAGGGCGGGATATATAAGAGGGTTGGAGGAGGCGAAGACGGCGGGCGTTCGCGACATGTAACGCGAGTCTGCTGAAAAATAAAGTGGAAGCTGAAAAGCCGATAAACGCGTCTGGTGTCTCCGAGGTCTTGCCGGCGTTAACCTATCCGGAAGGTAACACTACCCCGTAGACTGGTAAGGTTGAAAGGCAGACATGACAGTTTTTCCATAGTGTAATAAAAATATAGTCTTATGAATATATATACTCACAATTCATACTTGAGTTTTTCTCTAGCTACACCGCCCTCTGGATATTTACATATCTATAATACTTACGTATCTACAACTAAAGCCAGAGCAGCACAACTATAGATTATCCTCTGCACTACTCTTCATGAACTCTATCAGTGTGATTGTGCTTCCACGTGCCCTTCTTTGCACCCACTTTAAAATCCACTGCGACGTGGAACGGCCGTTGTCTCAACTGTTGAGGAGCAGTTTATTTTTGTCATACAATTTGTATTCAACTCTTTACTTAGTGTAGAGTTAGTCATATGTATATCAATTTCATTGAAAATAGATCTTAGCAAAAATAAGAATGGGAAAGAAAGGAGGAAGAAGCGTGGGAGTGTGGGTGGGAGAGTGGATATGGTGGGAGAATTGCTAAGTTCCTGAAGTTGTATTTATAAAACACATGAAGTTTGTATTTCTTAAATAAAAGGGAAAAATTAAATAAATAATTTTTTAAGAAAAAACAAGATCCACTGCTTGCCTCGGACTCAATTTACATAAAGCAAAAGGTAAGAATATACTAAGTATGCAGAAAATGTGAAACAAAATAAATTGTCAGGAATAAATAGAGAAGATTTGTGTGCTTCGAGCTCTCATGAATAGTCATGAAATATCACTGATGAGTTCTCCCCATAAGCATGAGCATACACAAGTAAAGGGAAAATGTTAATTTTGTTTTTTGTTTTGTAGTTTCTTTGTGAACAAGGAATTTCACATCTTCATATACCTCTTCTCCCCATATTACTGGTTAATTTTCAGCTTTGGACACCTGGCAGACCTAGGGTCAACATTTATCCTAACTTTGATTCCGATATTGCCTTAGTTCATTTTTTGTTGCTATTACAAAATACCCATAGTTGGGCTAATTTATTCTTTAAGATTTATTTTATTTATTTGAAAAAGTTACAGAAGAGGTTGAGCCAGAGAGACCGAGAGAGAGAGAGAGATCTTCCATATGCTGGTTCACTTCCCAAATCGCTGTAATGGCTGGATCTACTCTGATCTCAAGCTAAGAGCCAGGAGCCAAGTGCTTCTTCTCAGTCTCCCATTTGGGTGCAGCAGCCCAAGGACCTGGGCCATCCTCCACTGCTTTCCCAGGCCATAACAGAGAGCTGGATTCGAAGAGGAGCATTGGGACTTGAACCAGTGTCTATATGGGATGGCAGCAGTACAGGTGGCAGTCCCACTTGCTACACCACCACACTGGCCCCCATAAACTTTTTGAAGTGCCTATATATATACATATATTATATAATATATATATTATATACATATATAAAACACACACTCACCTAAGAATCCAGTCTCATTTTAACAATATTTAAAGCATGGGGCCAGTACTGTGATGCAGAGGGTTGCAACCCAGGCATCCCTTCTCAGAGTGCAGTTTGAATCCCAGCTTCATGCTAAAGGGCGTGGGAGAGCAGAAGATTATGGCCCAAGTGTTTGGGCCCCTACCACCTCTGTAGGAGACTCAGATGGAGTGCCTGGTTCCTGGGTTCTGAGGAGGGAAACAGTGGATGGAAGAGTGCGCTTGCTCACTCTCTCTCTCTCTCTCTCTCTCTCTCTGTTTCTCTGTTGTCGCTCCCCCTCTTCGTGGATGAATGACACAGGACCCTGCGCTGTTCTTTTGTCTGCTCGGCCCTTCCCGGGTTTGCTGCTGGTTCTTCCCAGGTTGGCTGCCGTCCTTCCACCTCCATGGAAGGGCGGTGCCCCCTGCCACTTTCCCCACTTCCGCGGGGGAGGGGCACACGGCCGGCCGGCTCTCTTGGGGCTGCTCAGGTGTTCCTTCAGATAGATGTTCCCCTTTTACAAGTCTTTTCTATAGTAAAGTAAGAATAGGCAAACAGCGAACTTCCAAAGCAAGAATGAGTAGAGAAATGAGAAAGAACGAAGCAACGAACTTCCCCACGAACTCTCCAACGCACTCTCCAACCAACCCCCAACACCGTGCCGTCTCTCTCCTCTTTTATAGTCCTCTTCCACCGATTCCCAACTCTGCTACCCACACACCGAGTATGCTGCTCTCCTCCAATCAGGAGCAGGATCAGCTCCTACAGGTTATTGGTCGAACTGGAGGCAGCTGTGTTGAAGCTGTTTCCTCCTCTCCCAGCGCCATATTGTGGGAGAGCAGATGCATAGAATAAGTCTTAATTCCAGTAACTTAGTCTAGTCCGAGTTGCTCCCCACACTCTGTGTCATTCTGCCTTTCACATCAATAATTAAATCTTTAAAAACAATATCTAAAGCACAAAATTTCTCAACAAAATACTAGCACACCAGACCCAACATTGTATCTGAAAGATCCCTGCATCGTGACAATGGAATTGATCCCAGAGCTCATGGCAGATTCATTCACAGATCAATATGCGACCTAAGTCACACCAACCAAATGAAAAACAAAAGCAATGTGATCCTCTCAAGAGACACAGAGAAAGCGTCCCTTCATGATGGAAACCATCCACAGACTGGGGTTCCAGTGGACAAAGCACAGAACACTAAAGGCTGCGTATGGCACACCAACAGCCGGTGTCAGACTGAACAGGGAGAGCTGAAGTCTCCCAACCAGGTCAGGGACGAGACGAGGCGTCCCGGCTCAGCACGCTTGCTCGGCACAGACTGGAAGTATTAGCATGAGCAGGAAGGAAGCAGAGAGGGCGTCAGGTTGGGAGGAGGAAGTCCCCACATGAATGAGGCCCTCCACATCGTTCGTTCTGGGCCACGGCAACCACTCCAAAGTCAGTAGACCTAGAGCAGGCTAATTTGTCAGCTGACGACTTTGTAGAGCCCACAGCTGGTGTTAAATATCCATGTGGCCCTCGGCAGAAACACTGGGTTCCGACTTGGGCACTGTCCCACTACAGGAGGGGATGCTGGTGCATACTTCGGGTCTTTCTCTGAGCATGCATGGCGATGTTCTTAGGAATGCGATGGCTTTGACTGTCCTAGATCTTAAAGAAAAAGGGAAGAGGGGGAAGAGAGCAGAAAAGGAAAAAGAGGTGAGTCCACAGCTTGGAGGGTGGAGGGAACTCAGAGGACGCCATGGCCAGTGGACACCAAGCACTCCTCGCCACCAAACTGTCCCAGGAGTGGGAGCCTGGGTGGAAGCTGGTCGGGGAGGAGTCCACGCGGAGATCGGCAAGGTTGGAGCTAAACCCACTGAGCAAGAGTGAGGATGAAGTTAATCAAGAGGGCGGCAGGAGAGGGCAGGAGTGCAGACAGAGCAGTGCATACAGGGGACGGGGAGACGGGGAGACGGGGAGGTGGCACGCTTCTTCTGTGGACCTCGAGGATGCTCTGTCTGCAAAGACGGAGATCAGAGTGGAGACAGTCCAGCCTCCGACACAGCAGAGGAGAGGAGGCCCACTCTGGGAACATCAGCTCCTGCAGCTCCTCAGTGCCCTCTGTCCCATTCTGGAACAACCCAGAAAATATCTGTATCAACTACTGTGTAGATGCAAGTTATAATAGCACTAGAAAGTTTTTAAGAAGGGGGAAATCCCACTTCATTCCAATTTTAAGTGTAGATGATTATTTTTTAAAGTTTCATTTATTTGAAATGTATTTATTATTGAATCATTTATTTATTATTTATCATTGAAATTTATTTATTATTTGAAAGGCAGAGTTACAGAGAGGCAGAAGTAGAGGGAGAGAGGGAGGTCTTCCCTCTGCTGGTTCAACCCAAGATGACCACAATGGCCAGAGCTGTGCATATCCAAAGCCAGGAACCAGGATCCTCTTTCGGGTCTTCTACGTGGGTGCAGGGGCCCAAGCACTTGCGCCATCATCTACTGCTTTCCCAGGCCACAGCAGAGATCTGGATCGGAAGTGGAGCAGCCAGGATTTGAAAAGCACGGATGCTTTTGATGTCTACGTTGTTCAGGGGATGCCAGGTCTCTGGTACTTCCCACGCCACAGTCTTCCCAGAGTCCTCTGCCCCTGACATCACAAATACCCTGGACTTTGTGCTCCAGTCCCTTGGTAAAGACAGAAAGAGGCGAGAAGAGAGAATGAGTAGCAGACTTGACCTGGGAGTAAACTCCAGGATGCAACGATGTTGAGCTGGGTGAGGCCATGACAGGTGCCCCTGGGTAAAAGGAAAGCCACGTCCAACATCACTGCACACATTAGGTTTAGGGGTTCATAGTGTGAAGACTTAAATTACTGTGATCACATATGACACATTTACTGTGAATACATTTCTGATGTAAATTTTACAGGCATTATGATGTCACAGATGAAACTGAACTGTTGTGATAAACAGAAATGTATTTTGAACAGACATGAATCTGTACTTACTACTGTTCAGAGCTCCCACAGGGGAGTTGATACTGATTTTAACATTTGGAAGAGTTCTCTTGATAGTGGGAGCAGAGAGCCGACTCAGAGACCCCTGAGCAGCCAGCCCTGGTCACCATTTCAGCAGTGAGAATGAAACTCAACAACCGCTCCCACCCTCAGCTCCACCAAATCCAAGCCCAGCGCCGTGCACAGAGGTGAGGAGGTGGTGGCCTGGGGGACCTCACACTGGGGACCCCTGCAGGCAGGGACAGAAAGGCCACTGCAAGGAAGGCTTGGGGAGCAGTAAAATGGCTCCATGTAAGAAACAGATACGGGGCCGATGCCGTGGCTCACTAAGCTAATCCTCCGCCTTGCGGCGCCTGCACACTGGGTTCTAGTCCCGGTCGGGCGCTGGATTCTTTGCTGGTTGCCCCTCTTCCAGGCCAGCTCTCTGCTGTGGCCCGGGAGTGCAGTGGGGGATGGCACAAGTGCTTGGGCCCTGCACCCCATGGGAGACCAGGAGAAGCACCTGGCTCCTGGCATCGGATCAGCGAGGTGCGCCGGCCGCGGCGCCCATTGGAGTGTGAACCAACGGAAAACGAAGACCTTTCTCTCTGTCTCTCTCTCTCTCTCGCTGTCCACTCTGCCTGTCAAAAAAAAAAAAAAAAAAAAAAAAAAAAAGAAACAGATATGGCTTCATCAACAGGAAAGACTCCGGGGTGGAAAAATTACACCTTGAACTTTTCCAGAAAATCAACAAACAGCAAGCACCTACTAATCAAGATCTTAATATCAAGAGCAATCATTTTGGAAAACATTTTGACGACATCTCCTACAGAGGAGTCGCTATGAACACATAACCCAGCAGGCCATGGCCACACACAAGTGCACAACAGAAATCCTCATGTGCTCTTTCATAATTCTCTGAAGACATTAGGTGGCAGAACATGATGGGAACCCAAACTGTAAAACACATCTTTGTCAAAGGGCAAGTGATTCAATTCAATTAAATTCAATGTTTGTGGCCAGTGCTGTGGTGTGGTGGGTTAAGCTGCTGGCTACAGTCGGCATCCCTTGTGGCCTTTGGTTCAAGTCCCAGCTGCTCCACTTCCAATCCAGCTCCCTGTGAATGGCCGGCAAGCAGTGGAAGATGGTCCAAGTGCTTGGGCACCTCACCTGTGTGGGAGACCTGGAAGAGGCTCCTGACTCCCAGTTTCAGCCTGGCCCAGCCTTGGCTATTGTGGCCATTTGGGGAGCAAAGGATCAGATGTATCTCTCATCTGGACTGTTGACGAACAGTTTTTCTTTCTCAAACAACATGTTAAACTCTTTACCTAGAATAGAGTTAGTCTTCTGTGTATAAAGTTTAATGAAAGTAGATCTTAGCAGAACACAAGACTGGGAACAGTAGAGGGAAGAGGAAGTGGAGTGGGAGGTCGAGTATGGTGGGAAGAATTCCTGTGTTCCTAAAGTTGTATTTATAAACCCATGCGATAAATAATTTCAAAAAAGAGAAAGATCTCTCTCTCTCTTCCTTCACTCTCTGTAATTCTTTCAAATAAATATTTTTTGAAAAATTATTTTTTGGTGTCATACAGTTATGTCCAACTGTATGTGAAAATAAAAATAAATTTTTAGAGATTTTATTCATTTAATTAATTTATTTGAAAGGCAGAGAGAGAGGGGGAGAAGCAGAGAAATCTGTGTGCTGCTTCACTGCACAAATGGATACAATGGCCGGAGCAGGGCAGGTCCACAGCCAGGATCCAGAGCTTCTGTCAGTGTCCCACATGGGTGCAGGGACCCTAGCACTTGGGCCATCTTCCATTGCTTTCCAGTACACATTAGCAGGGAGCTGGATGGGAAGTGGAACAGCTAGAACTCAAACAAGTGCCCATAAGGGATGCTGGCACCCTAGCTGCTACACCCCAGGGCAAACCTAAAAATAAATTTTAAACATGTATTTTGGGGGGCTGGCTGTATGGGGTAGTAGGTTAAGCATCTGCCTGCAGTGCCAGCATCCCAGATGAGTGCTGGTTCAAGACCTGGCTGCTCCACTTCCAAGCCAGCTCCCTGATGATGGCCTTGGAAAGCAGCAAAGATGACCCAGGTACTTTGCCCCTGCACCCACCTGGGAGACCTGGAAGAAGCTCCTGGTTCCTGACTTTGGGTCAACGCAGCTCCAGCCATTGCAGCCATTTGGAGAGTGATACAGTGGATTGAAGACCTCTCCATCTCTGTCTTCCCTTTCTCTCTCTCAAACTCTGCATTCCAAGTAAAATAAATATTTAATAAAAACTTGTATTTATTAAAGAAAATATAATAGATTCTATTACGTGTGATTCCATTTATTTAAAGAATGAGGGAGGTTGAAGTGCCCATATTGGTAGATGTCGCAAACAAGTAGCTGTTTAGGGCTGGTCATTGAGAGGAGGATGAGCTGTGTTTGTGGGGCTGAGAGTGTCGTGTTGCTTCATTGTGGACAGCTGCATGCACAGCTGTGTTCAGTTGGTGACTTCCAAGGGCCAGTGCACAAATGACTTGTGCATGCATTAATTTTGCAATAAGTTGTGGAATGGGAAGTAGATTAGTGTACGGTGCCATATTGTCAACGTAGAGGATAAAGTTATGAACAAACTTTGTGATGTTTAAAATATTACACTGTAGGGGCTGGTGCTGTGGCACAGAGGGTAAAGCTGCTGCCTGCAGTGCCAGCATCCCATATGGGTGCCGGTTTGAGTCCCGGTGCTCCACTTCCAATCCAGCTCTCTGCTGTAGCCAGGGAAAGCAGTAGAAGATGGTCCAAGTCCTTGGGCTCCAGCACCCGCATGGGAGACCTGAAGAAGCTCCTGGCTTTGGATTGGCATAGTTCTGGTCATAGTGGCCAATTGAAGAGTGAACTAGGGGACAGAAGACAGAAGACCTCTGTGTCCTTTGCTCTCTGTGTAAATCTGACTTTTAAATAAATAAATAAATCTTTTAAAAATAAATAAGTATTGGGGCCGGTGCTATGGTACAGAAGGTTAAAGCCCTGGTGTGAAGCGCCGGAATCCCATATGGGTGCTGGTTCTAGTCCCAGCTGCTCCTCTTTAGATCCAGCTCTCTGCTGTGGCCTGGGAAAGCCGTAGAAGATGGCCCTAGTCATTGGGCCCCTGTACCTCGTGGGAGACCTGGAAGAAGCTCCTGGATCCTGGCTTTGGATCTGTGCATCCCTGGCTGTTGTGTCCTTCTGGGGAGTGAACAATGAATGGAAGACCTCTCTCTCTGTCTCTACTTCTCTTGTAACACTTTCAAATAAATAAAATAAGTCTTTAAAAGACAAATAAATATTATGCTGTAATTTCTAGACCAAAATGTAAGATTCAAAATTTATGTCAAGCAACAAATGGAAAAATGTAGAATTATGGAAATAAACCAAGAAGAAATCAATATGCAAAGAAAACACAAGGGGTATCAAGAGAAGCTAATAAGTTAATAAACTCTTTCTAAAAATGTGTGTTAGTACATGCAATATATAAATGAATTTCTCCTGTAGGATCGAATATTGACTAATTATATGTGCTTCAGTATTGCCTTCAAGAGATACAGCTAAGTCCTAGAATAAAAGAAGATATATGGCTGGCGCCGTGGCTCAATAGGCTAATCCTCCACCTGTGGCGCTGGCACACCAGGTTCTAGTCCCAGTCAGGGTGCCGGATTCTTTCCCGGTTCCCCTCTTCCAGGCCAGCTCTCTGCTGTGGCCTGGGAAGGCAGTGGAGGATGGCCCAAGTGCTTGGGCCCTGCACTCCATGGGAGACCAGGAGAAGCACTTGGCTCCTGCCTTCAGATCAGCGTGGTGTGCCGGCCACAGCGCGCCAGCCGTGGCGACCATTGGAGGGTGAACCAATGGCAAAAAGAAGACCTTTCTCTCTGTCTATCTCTCTCTCACTATCCACTCTGCCTGTCAAAAACATATATATATATATAAATTAAAGATATATTCCAGGAAACTTAACAGGTTAATAAACTAGAAGAGCAGCAAATAAAGAATAAGTTTGCAATTAAGGAAGTTAGCCTTTCTTTTTTTAAAAAAAACTTTTATTTAGTAAATATAAATTTCCAAAGTACAGCTTATGGATTACAATGGCTTTTTCCCCTGATAACTTCCCTCCCATCTGCACCCCTCCCATCTCCCGCTCCCTCTCCCATTCCATTCACATCAAGATTCACTTTCAATTATCTTTATATACTGAAGATCGATTTAGTATATATTAAGTAAAGATTTCATCCGTTTGCACCCACACAGAACATAAAGTGTAAAATACTGTTTCAGTACTAGTTATAGCAGTACTTCACATTGGACAACACATTAAGGACAGAGATCCCACATGAGGAGTAAGTATACAGTGACTCTTATTGTTGACTAAAAATTTGACACTCTTATTTATGGTGCCAGTAATCTCCCTAAGCTCTAGTCATGAGTTGCCAAGGCTATGGAAGCCTTTAGATTCGCCAGTATAGCCTTTCTAATTTGCATTATTTTTAATATAGAACTGAGATTTTTTGTATCTTTTGCAGAATTACTGCTTGATGGATAATAAACATCTGATTGACATATACACATGCATCCATCACACATTGATAATGGACACTAATATGTATGAGGGCACCAGTACTCTCTTGTCAAATGACTGCTAATAGTAGTAGTCACAATTTTTGAATATGAGGACATAAATGGAGCATTTGAAAAGGTTACAGCTCACAGGGTCCACATGTGATCATGGCTCTTCTGTTCCTGATCGAGGCACGGCAGAGCCTGGCCATGCAGGGGTCACTGCTCATGAGCACAAAGGGGCTCACAGTGGGGAAACACGCAGCAAAGACCGTAGCACTGTTCAGCAGGAACATGCTGGGATTATCAGTAAGACCCAAACAAGCCTGAAAAAGCAGGACAGGGCATAAAAACAGAGAAAAGTGCTCACCAGCAGAAGGATGCTTTTGGTAGCTCTGGCCTCGGGGGACACACTGGTCCTGCGAATGTGTTGCACCTGCTGCCTGTGTCTGTGCAGGATGAAGACCATGTGGCTGCTGGCCCAGAGCATGAGCCCCATGCACAGAACATCAGGGAATGCCAGCAGTGCTGCATACAGAGAATCGTTGGTTTTGTCATGACGGACAGAAGAGCAGAATCCAAAGTCTTTTAGGGTTGTGGTATTTCTATTGCTCCTTTTTGCAGACACATGCATAGGGAAAAGAACATTTACAAGCATGTATAGGATCCAACTCGGGTATATGAAGGATCCAACATACTTGAGAGCTTTTGATTTAAGCTCTGCCCACCTGGAGTGCCTGGAACTGATGGTGATAGCCTGGAAGATGCTCAGGAGGCAGGTGCCGCCAATGGACATGCCCCTGCCCACTCTGTGAAGATAGAGAAGAAGTTTGCATGCAAAATCACTGAAGGAAACATTCAGCCCCAGCACTACCATAGTTTGGGGCACTGCTTTGCAGAGGAGGGTTAGAAGGTTAGCCACAATCAAGTGCTTAAAAATCAAGTCTGTGCACCGTAATTTGTGCGCAGTGAAGGAAAGGAACAGATAACAGAAGAGAAGAGAGAAGTTGCCCAGAACTCCAACCACAGTCTGTGATAAGATGATGACTCCTGTTGCCACAGCACTGGCTGCCATCCTGCCAGTCCCCAGCTCTGAGTCGGGGGACCCTGTGTGGAAGAGAGGCAGGAGCTGCACCTGTCACATCCACTGAAGTCCAGTTTCCCAACTGCGCTCCACTGAGAAATGCTGAGTTACTGTTCTCTTACTAAGAGAACTAAGTCGAATGTATAACCCTTAACCTTCCAACGTATAAATTCCTGCTGTGAAGGTTGTATACATGGTAACATCTTCATTCTTCTATGAGGAGAGCACCACTAGAGCTTAATACAAACACAGAAACATCTTAGAGAGCTTAATGCTTGTCTGCACTTAGTTGTAGAGTGGCGTCTCACTGGCTAAGTGATGACAGACAGGACTGCCACCAACCCTACCTTCACACAAACCCAGTGAGCTGGGTTCTTCACAGAATTTATTTACCCTTGTTTGTATACATCCCCATGTCTTTAGTTTGGTGATATTTCTATGTAGATATAAGAAATTTCAATTACATTTAAATATTTGTTTCAAGTAAGTATCAACCGTGAGTGGAGGTTGAGCTGTATCAACAAACATCATTGTAACACTGCAGGAACCTGGGCTCAGACACCACGTGTGAGGGTGCAGCAATGACTCAGTATGAGATTCCCTGCAGATAGAAGCATCAGTTTAAGTATCAGGAGCACAAGTCGCACAGCAGCCATCACAGGAATTAGGGAATGAGCACACTCCGTGCCTGAACCTTTGGGACTAAACATCCACACGATTAAAGCTAGTAGGAAGAAACACTGATTCACAATTTCAGAAGAAGCACTTATATCTTACTTCACACTGAGTTAGGTGAAACTGTCAAGGGACTTCAAACAGTTTATAGAAAGGGAACTAAGTGTAACTTTGCTTTTCTGCCAAAAGGTTTTGAAACATCACATAGTTTTCTAAATTATACGTATTTCCTTATACCTCATCACATTGTGATGAAGTAGGATTGGTGAACAATATTAAATCAGGACCCTCTATGAAAAACTGCACAGGAGTGGCATTTAATCTTGTGCATTAAACATTGAAATAGAGGAGTTTAAGTTTGCCATTAAAATTTACATACTATATAGGATATACCGGTTAGAGCAAAGGTTCAGTTCCCAGCAATATTTTGTCATTAGAATTCATCTACTTTATAGACCTTAGAGTTTGAGCCATTTTCAGCTCAATGCTAACCTGTATGGAAAGCAGACAGATTTCCCACATACCCATGGCATATAAACAGGCTTCCTTGCCATCAAATTCCCATTGTAGAGAGATATTTGTTACCAGAGGAGAATGTTTTTGAAACAGATATAAACAAGATTAAGTACAGTTTCACAGGTCCTGCCAGGAACTCATCATTACTATGTTAACTTCCATATATGTTCCTTGTCAGGTTTAAGGAGAGTTTAATCAGGTTTCTTCTCATAATCATGCTGCTCTGTTGTTGACATTGACACAGTTACCTTCTGATTTAAATTGCACCCTATGTCCAAAGTCAGAGCACTGACACACTTTCCACACAGGAATACGTGGTCCCTCCAGATCCTTCCTGCTCTTTAAACAAGCAGGGAGAGAGTGTAGGTACCTCTCTAGGCATCTAGAAAATAAAGTCTAGGATTCCTGTCACCGGGCCTTCAGGGCAGACCTATTTTAGAACGACATCCTGAAGCATCTGTAAAATCAGGTTTCATTATCATCAGGAATAAACAACAGCAGTCGCCCTTAGTGAGGGCTGCACTGAATTGAATTAGGAAGCATCAGGGATTGGTCAGGGTCTCGGGTTCCCAGGCCACCCTGTTAGCTAAGTCCCTGTCTCAGGAATTTTGTCTCCTTTCTTGTGGGGTGGGATCAGGTGTGTTCAGTCTAGAAGCTGCCCTAGTACGATCACGACCCGCATCTTGATAGGAATTTTCCTACACAGTCCCTGCTCTCAGACGAAAGGGAAAACGCTCACCTGACCTTCTGTCTGTGCTGGGTCAGTGAGCTCGGCCCGATGGCCTCTGAGGTCAGGCAGCATGTGCGAGGGAGGGAGCCCATCCTGATTTAAGGCTGTGTGGCTCAGCAGTCTCTTCGCCCCTCATCTTGCAATTATCCTCTCACATGCTGACGCTGATGTGCAGGCTTGAGGAGCTGAGAATTTTGCTCAAAACTTTTTTTCCCAGTTGGCACTGATCAAAAACCATTACAAGTTTCCCACTAGTGGGTCTTCAGAGACTGGTGGACTATTAGTGAAAGGCTCTTGCTTTCCCATAACCTCTGGGTACAGAGAGACTACTCGGGTCTCACATGGGACAGAGGAATTCTGAACCTGATGAGTGGGAGACTGACTGGCAGGGGTTTCATTGCTCCCCACTAGTTTTTCTACCTAAAATGTATTCTTTTGTAGTCTTACTTCATTGGGTGGCACTATCATTCAAATAATCATTAGTAGAGAAACTGAAGGAGACACAGTGCCTGAGCAGGGTTGTCAAAGAGGTACAAGGGACGGGAAGACCACGATGTTGATAATCTGCCTGGGAAATCATTAGACTCATCTACACAGCTCAGAGCCAACCCACGTGAACTCATTTCCACTTTTGGTTGCCAATCAGTGTGAACATTTCACAGGAAATTCTGCCTTGCCATTAGCCAACTGCAGGAGGCGACGCCGAGCAATATCCATAGAAGATAGAGAAGACTCTGCAAGAGTCCTGGTAATGAAATGCAACATCAAAAAAATCAAATCAGAACTCAAGGTAGTTGGTCAGACAGTGTCATTCTACTCCTCACGGCCCCAGTGCCAGGTGGTCCTCACGTCATCCTAAGGCGTCCAATGGCTGCTTCAGCTCTGCACACCTGTTTCTTTCTCCAGTCTCAGTGATGAGTACTTATTGCTTTGGTAACTTTCAAACAAAAGTATAAACTGAAGTTGGTTGCTTGGATGTTCCTCCCAAGAAATTCACCATTTTACCCAAGTGTGCAAGAATTTCTCTGACCTGTAAGGTGCATGTGGTTCTACTGGGGGCTTTGGCAGCAGATTTGTGGGAATAATCTCTAAAAAATAAATAATGCACAGCAGGTGGAGTGGGTCTCTCGACCCCCACTGTGAGCACATTCACGGGCAGTGCCCCGCCTCCTTCCCTCGACTGCTGCCAACAGCACCCCCACATCTCTGTCTGATAAGCCCTGAGATAAGGAACGGGAGCACAGCACATCCACGTTTCCTCAATAAAAACATCAGAGTTTTCTGTTTAGCTCACGGTGTGGACAGGAATGGAACCTGGACCTGGGATCCTGTGAGGAGAGGTGGCAGTAGACGAGGGCTGGAGCAAGTCTCTGAGGAAATCAGGACATGATGGAGGGTTGGGTCAAGTTCTAGTGAGGTAGGGCGGACAAAGGCGTCTGTGTGCCTGTGCGAGTATTCGGAGCTGATCTGAGCTTGTGAGGTGGGCTGGGCCGTGCCCACGCTCATGCAGATGCATCCATTCAGGTGTAGGATGTGGGAGCCCTAGTGTTTTCTGCTGTAGTTAGAAGCTTAATGATGCCCAGTTGGTGGAGAGGAGGTTTGGCTGTGGGCTTTCCACCTGGGAGGCCACCTTCGGGGGAATTTACCTGATCATCCTGTGTTAGGACCTCAGGTTCAGAGACACGGTGTAGGGGATGCTTAGTGACACAAGGGTGGCATGGAGGTCATAGGATGATAGAGGCAAAGGGAGGCACAGTTTGGTGATTTTGGGGATGGAGATCATCAGACATCACTAATCCATTCCTGTATTCATAAATTCTTTCATTTTCACTGCATTCATCCTTCCTCATGGATCATTTCGACATTTATTCATGGCACAAAAATCTCATTCACATAAAATGCCATAAGAAAACCCTTCTTTAACCAATAGAAGGATCACAGGCATAATGTTGTGTAACAACATCCACAGCCCACAGCCAAACCTCCTCTCTGACCCATTGGGCATCATTAAGCTTCTAACTACAGCAGAAAACGCTAGGGCTCCCACAACCTACACCTGAATGGATGCATGTGCATGAGCGTGGACTCTGCCCCCACCCCTAGCCCGGGAGCTCAGATCGGGTCCGAACACTCGCACATACATTGGCTCAGTAGCATGGCTCAGCTCTGATGTGTCTTTGCAGAGTTTCAGTCTTCATGAACTGTCTGTTGAAGGCAGTGTGGTGTTGGACTCCCCACTGTTATTTTGTTAGAGTCCATCTCTCCTAGCTTTGCTGGTCTGGTGTTGGACACGTTCATGACTGTCACATCTTCTCGCAGAATCAATCATTCTATCATCGTATTCCTTCTTTGTCTCTCTTCACAGATTTTGATTTAAAGTCTGCTTTGTCTGATTTGAGTAAGCTACTCCTGCGTGTTTTTGGTTTCCGTTTTCCTGGGAGATCTTTTTCCATCCCTTCACTTACAATCTCTAGTTCTGAAGTGAGTTTGTGTAGGCATCAAATCATGTGGTCTTGGGCTTTTATCTGTTCAGCCAACCTAAATCTTTTGTCTGGGAAATTTAGTCTATTTACATTCAAGGCTGGTGTTGGTAGCTAAGAACTGACACCCGTCATTTTGTTGAGTGCCTACTGATTGTACCTGTGGTGTTACTAAATTTGGTATTGTCCCATGTTTTCATGATGTTTATTTCTAATGTAGGACCCCCTTCAGAATTTCTTGTAGTGCAGGTTTGGTCATAATGGCTCCTCTCAGTTGCTGCTTATCTGGGCAATATTTTTATCTCCATCACTTCTTTTTTTATTTATTTTTTAACTTTGTCAAACCAATGTTTAGGATCTTATACTACTATAGGGTTTTTTTGAGATTTATTTATTTGAAAGTCAGAGTTACACCAAGAGAGAAGAGAGGCAGAAAGGCAGAGAGGCAGAGAGGCAGAGAGGAAGAGAGTGAATTAGGTAGAGAGGAAGAGAGAGAGAGACAGAGGGAGAGGGAGAGGGAGAGGGAGAGGGAGAGAGGTCTTCCATCTGCTAGTTCACTCCCCAGTTGGCCACCACAACAAAAGCGCCCATATGGGGTGCCAGCACTGCAGGCGGTGGCCTTACCCACTATGCCACAGCACTGGCCCCATCTCCATCACTTCTAAATGTTCTTAGTTGGATGCTTTTTCTTTCAGCACCTTGAATGTATCATTTCACTCTCTTCCGGACTGTAGTGTTTCTGCTTAAGAAATCTGCTTTTAATTAATTTTTGTTTATATGCCACTGGATGCTGTTCTCCTGCTGTTTTCTTACTGTCTTTAAGATTCTCTACTTATCCTAACCTTTTTTTAAGATTTATTTATTTATTTGAAAGTTAGAGTTACACAGTGAGAGAAGGAGAGAGAGAGAGAGATAGAGAGAGAGAGAGAAGAGATCTTCCATCTGCTAGTTCACTGAATAGATGGCCACATGTCCAGAGCTGTGTTGATCCAAAGCCAGGAGCCAAGAGCTTCTTCCGGGACTCCGTGGGGGTGCAGGGACCAAAGGACTTAGCCCATCTTCTACTGCTTTCCCTGGCCACAGCAGAGAGCTGGATCGGAAGTGGAGCAGCCAAAACTTGAAAGTACAGATGCTTTAGATGTCTACGTTGTTCAGGGGATGTCAGGCTCTGGTACTTCCCACGCCACAGTCTTCCCAGAGTCCCCTACCCCTCACATCACAAATACCCTGGATTTTGTGCTCCAGTCCCTTGGTAAGGATGGAAAGAGGCGGGAAGAGAGAATGAGTAGCAGACTTGACCTGGGAGTAAACTCCAGGATGCAATGATGTTGAGCTGGGTGAGGCCATGACAGGTGCCCCTGGGTAAAAGGAAAGCCACGTCCAACATCACTGCACACATTAGGTTTATGGGTTCATAGGGTGAAGACTTAAATTACTGTGATCACATATGGCACATTTACTGTGAATACATTTCTGATGTAAATTTTACAGGCATTAAGATGTCACAGATGAAACAGTTGTGATAAACAGAAATGTATTTGAACAGAACAAAATATTAATAAAAGCGACATGAATCTGTACTTAGTACTGTTCAGAGCTCCCACAGGGGAGTTGATACTGATTTTAACATTTGGAAGAGTTCTCTTGATAGTGGGAGTAGAGAGCCGACTCAGAGACCCCTGAGCAGCCGGCCCTGGTCACCATTTCAGCAGTAAGAACGAATCTCAACAACCGCTCCCACCCTCAGCTCCACCAAATCCAAGCCCAGCGCCGTGCACAGAGGTGAGGAGGTGGTGGCCTGGGGGACCTCACACTGGGGACCCCTGCAGGCAGGGACAGAAAGGCCACTGCAAGGAAGGCTTGGGGAGCAGTAAAATGGCTCCATGTAAGAAACAGATACGGCTTCATCGACAGGAAAGACACCGAGGACAATGTCTCTGTACACTGGCTGCCCTAGGGGAAGGGTGAGGACATCCCTGTGCAGGGTAGGAGCGGGCAAGAGTGAGGGGTTGGCGATGTGGGAGGAGAAAAGGGCTCGGAGCAGCCGGGGTTAGAGGCCCTGGTGGAGCTCCAGAGCCAGGAGGTGAATGTCAGCAGACGGAAAAACACTGTGGAAGGTGTCCACCCGTAGGGGCCCTCAGGCCATGTTCTGCAGAGTTCCCAGACCAGTGAGTGGGGAAGAGAATGGGCCAGGCCCAACCACGCCAGCCTGAGGGCAGCCCAGGCTCCCCCCTTCCTACAAGCACAGCACCTGCAAGCATGGACCACGGGATTCCAAACCTCCCGTGCAGGGAGAAGGGATGGAAGGGGTAGACAGCCGGGCTGCAGAGAACAAGAGAGACCAGGAAGATAGAACATGCAGAGGGATCCTAGACCACGGCCCCCAGGGCCAGCCTGGAGAGGAGGCACTGAGGAGGAGAAGGAAACCGAGGAGAGGAGACTGAGGCCGCAGCCACCCCAGCGTTGGCACCGCTGCAGCTTCGTCAGCACTGCAGACACCAAGAGCCCAAACCACAAGACGGCGAGGAGACGAGTGCCGCCCTGCCAGCCTTAGGGTTTTCCAGTTGTTTCATATCTGGCCGAGATTTAAGAATTTCATTTTTTAATTTTAATGAATGACTTACCACTTGAACTTTTCCAGAAAATCAACAATGGCAAGCACCTGTTAATAAAGATCTTAATCTCAACAGCATTCATTTTGGAAAGCATTTTGATTACATCTCCTACAGAGGAGTCACTGTGAACACGTGACCCAGCAGGCCATGGCCACACACACAAGTGCCCAACAGAAATCCTCATGTGCTCTATCATAATTCTCTGCAGACATTAGGTGGCAGAGCATGCATGTGAACCCAAACTATAAAACACATCTTGGTCAAGGGGCAAGTGATTAAATTCAATTAAATTCAATGTTTGTTACCAGCGCTATGGTGCACTGGGTTAAGACGCTGGCTACAGTGTTGGCATCCTTTGTGGCCTTTGGTTCAAGTCCCAGCTGCTCCACTTCCAATCCAGCTCCCTGTGATTGGCCTGGCAAGCATTGGAAGATGGCCCAAGTGCTTGGCCTCTGCACCTGCGTGGGAGACCTGGAAGAAGCTCTTGACTTCCAGTTTCAGCCTGACCCAGCTTTGGCCTTTGTGGCCATCTGGGGAGCAAACTAGCAGATGAATCTCTCTCATCTGGACTGTTGACGAACAGTTTTTCTTTTTATTTTTCAGACAACATGTTAAACTCTTTACCTAGAATAGAGTTAGTCTTCTGTGTATAAAGTTAAATGAAAGTGGAGCTTAGCAAAAAATAAGACTGGGAACAGGAGAGGGAAGAGGAAGGGGAGTGGGAGGTTGGTCACTGTGGGAAGAATTCCTATGTTCCTAAGGTTGTATTTATAAAATGCATGCAAATACATAAATTAAAAAAAGAGAAAGATCTCTCTCTGTGTCTCTCTTCCTTCTCTCTCTGTAATTCTGACTTTCAAATAAATATTTTTAAATCATTAATTTTTGGTATCATACAGTTATGTCCAAACAGCATGTGAAAATAAAAATACATTTTTAGAAGATTTTATTCAAAATTAATGTATTTGAAAGGCAGATTTAGAGAGAGGGAGAGTCAGAGAAATCTGTCTGCTACTTCACTGCACAAATGGATACAACGGCAGGAGCAGGGCAGGTCCACAGTCAGGATCCAGAGCTTCTGTCAGTGTCCCACATGGGTGCAGGGACCCTAGCACTAGGACCATCTTCCATTGCTTTCCAGTGCACATTAGCAGGGAGCTGGATGGGAAGTGGAACAGCTGGGACTCAAACAAGTGCCCATAAGGGATGCTGGCACCCGAGCTGCTACACCCCAGGGTAAACCTAAAAATAAATTTTAAACATGTATTTTTGGGGGTCTGGTTGTATGGGGTAGTAGGTTAAGCATCTGCCTGCACTGCCAGCATCCCAAATGAGTGCTGGTTCAAGATCTGGCTGCTCCACTTCCAATCCAGCTCCCTGCTGATGGCCTTGGAAAGCAGCAAAGATGACCCAGGTACTTGGGCCCCTGCACCTACCTGGGATTCTGGAAGAAGCTCCTGGCTCCTGACCTTGGGTCAACGCAGCTCCAGCCATTGCAGTCATTTGGGAAGTGAACCAGTAGATTAAAGACCTCTCTCTCTCTCTCTCTGTCTTCCATCTCTCTCTCTATATAACTCTGGATTCCAAGTGAAATAAATATTTAATAAAAACATGTATTTTTAAGTGAAATGTAAGAGATTCTATCCTGTGTGTGGGGAGCAACTGAGACTAGACTAAATTACTGGAACTGCTAAGACTAATTCTATGCATCTGATTTCCCACAACATGGCGCTGAGAGACAGTAAACAACTTCTATGCAGCTGCCTCACCAATTCGACTGATAAGCTGCAGGAGCTGATCCTGCTCCTGATTGGAGGAGAGCAGCGTGCTCGGCGTGTGGGCAGCAGAGTTGGGATTGGTGGAAGAGGACTATAAAGGAAGAGAGAGACAGCATGCACCAGGAACATCTGAGGAACATCTGAGCAACCCCTGAGAGAGCCGGCTGGTGGTGTGCCACTCCTCGCAAAAGCAGGGAAAGCGGCAGGGGTGCCGCCCCTCCGTGGAGGTGGTGGTGGGGGCGGGCGGCAGCAAACCTGGGATGGCGTCGTTCCTCTGCGAGTGAGGGAACGGCAGCTAACCCGGGAAGGGCCGGTCAAAGAGAACAGCACAGGGTCCAGTGTCGTTCCTCCGTGAATGGGGGAGCGACACCTGTGTGATTCCATTTATATTAGAATGAGGGAGGTTGAAGTGCCCATATCAGTAGATGTTGCAAACAAGTAGCCGTTTAGGGCTGGTCATTGAGAGGAGGATGAGCCGGGTCTGTCGGGCTGAGAGTGTCATGTTGCTTCATTGTGGACAGCTGCATGCACAGCTGTGTTCAGTTGGTGACTTCCAAGGGCCAGTGCACAAATGACTTGTGCATGCATTAATTTTGCAATAAGTAGTGGAATGGGAAGTAGATTAGTGTACGGTGCCATATTGTCAACGAAGAGGATAAAGTTATGAACAAACTTTGTGATGTTTAAAATATTATACTGTAGGGGCTGGTGCTGTGGCATAGAGGGTAAAGCTGCCGCCTACAGTGCTGGCATCCCATATGGGTGCCGGTTTGAGTCCCGGTGCTCCACTTCCAGTCCAGCTCTCTACTTTAGCCTCGGAAAGTAGTAGAAGATGGAACAATCCCTTGGGCCCCAGCACCCACATGGGAGACCTGGAAGAAGCTCCTGGCTTTGGATTGGCATAGCACCGGTGATTGTGGCCAACTAGGAATGAGCAAGGGGATGGAAGACCTCTCTCTCTGTCTGTCCTTCTCTCTCGTGTAACTCTTTAAAATACTTTAAAATAAATAAATTTTTTAACTGTTTTTTTAACTTTTATTTAATGAATATAAATTTCCAAAGTACAGAATATTGATTACAATGGCTTCCCCCCCATAACGTCACTCCAACCCACAACCCTCCCCTTATCCACTCCCTCTCCCCTTCCATTCACATCAAGATTCATTTTCGATTCTCTTTATATACAGAAGATCAGTTTAGCATACATTAAGTAAAGATTTAAACAGTTTTTTCCCACATAGAAACATAAAGTGAAAAATACTGTTTGAGTACTAGTTATAGCATTAAATCTCAATGTACAGCACACTAAGGACAAAGATCCTACATGAGGAGTAAGTGCACAGTGACTCCTGTTGTTGACTTAACAAATTGACACTCTTGTTTATGGCATCAGTAATCACCCTAGGCTCTTGTCATGAGCTGCCAAGGCTATGGAAGCTCCCTGAGTTCACTGACTCTGATCATTTTTAGACAAGGCCATGGTCAAAGTGGAAGTTCTCTCCTCCCTTCAGAGAAACGTACCTCCTTCTTTGATGACCCATTCTTTCCACTGGGATCTCACTCGTGGAGATCTTTCATTTAGGTTCTTTTTTCCCCCCCAGAGTGTCTTGGCTTTCCATGCCTGAAATACTCTCATGGGAATTTCAGCCGGATCTGCATGCCTTAGGGCTGATTATGAGGCCGGAGTGCTGTTAGGACATTTGCCATTCTATGGGTCTGCTGTGTATCTCACTTCCCATGTTGGATCATTCTCTCCCTTTTTGATTCTATCAGTTAGTAATAAATAAAATTTTTAAAAATAAATAAGTATTGGGGCTGGTGCTGTGGGGCAGTGGGTCAAAGCCCTGGAGTGAAGCACGGGAATCCCATATGAGCACTGGTTCTAGTCCCGGCTGCTCCTCTTCAGATCAAGCTCTCTGCTGTGGCCTGGGAAAGCAGTAGAAGATGGCCCAAATCCTTGGGCCCCTGCACCTGCGTGGGAGACCTGGAAGAAGCTCCTGGCTCCTGGCTTTGGATCTGCGCATCCCCAGCTGTTGCAGCCTTCTGGGGAGTGAACAACAGATGGAAGACCTCTCTCTCTACCTCTCTCTGTAACTCTTTGAAATAAATAAGTCTTTTTTTTTGATAGGCAGAGTGGACAGTGAGAGAGAGAGACAGAGAGAAAGGTCTTCCTTTGCCATTGGTTCACCCTTCAATGGCCACTGTGGCCAGCACTGTGACCGGCGTGCTGCGGCCGGCGCACTGCACTGATCCAATGGCAGGAGCCAGGTACTTATCCTGGTCTCCCATGGGGTGCAGGGCCCAAGGACTTGGGCCATATTCTACTGCTTTCCCAGGCTACAGCAGAGAGCTGGCCTAGAAGAGGGGTAACTGGGACAGAATCTGGCACCCTGACCAGGACTAGAACCCGGTGTGCCGGCACTGCAAGGCAGAGGATTAGCCTAGTGAGCTGCAGCGCCGGCCTTAAAATAAGTCTTTAAAATATAAATATTATGTTGCAATTCCTAGGTCACAATTTAAGATACGAAATTTATGTCAAGGAAACAAAAGGAAAAATGTAGAATTATGGAAATAAACCAAGAAGAAATCAATATGCAAAGAAAATAGAAAAGGCTTCAAGAGAAGATAATAAGTTCATAAACTCTTCCTAAAAATGCATGTTAGTATATGAAATATATAAGACCAATTTTTCCTGTAGGATCGAATATTGATTAATTATATGTACTTCAGTATTGCCTTCAGGAGATACAGCTAAGTATTTTTTAGAATAAAAGAAGATAAATGAAAGATATATTCCAGGAAACTTAACAGGTTAATAAACTAGAAGAGCAGCAAATATAGAATAAGTTTGAAGTTAAGGAAGTTTGCCATTCTAATTTGCATGATTTTTAATAAGGAACTGAGATTTTATGTATCTTTTGCAGAATTACTGCTTGATGGATGATAAACATCTGATTGACATACATACATGCATCCATCTCACATTAATAACGGACAGTTATATGTACGAGTGTACCAGTACTCTCTTGTCAAATGACTGCTAATAGTAGTCACAGTTTTTGAATATGAGGACATAAATGGAGCATTTGAAAAGGTCACAACTCACAGGGTCCACATGTGATCATGGCTCTTCTGTTCCTGATCGAGGCACGGCAGACCCTGACCACGCAGGGGTCACTGCTCATGAGCACAAAGGGGCTCACAGTGGGGAAACACGCAGCAAAGACTGTAGCGCTGTTCAGCAGGAACATGCTGGGATTATCAGTAAGACCCAAACAAGCCTGAAAAAGCAGGACAGGGCATAAAAACAGAGAAAAGTGCTCACCAGCAGAAGGATGCTTTTGGTAGCTCTGGCCTCGGGGGACACACTGGTCCTGCGAATGTGTTGCACCTGCTGCCTGTGCCTGTGCAGCCCCCGTCTTCCCCCACCTCTCCTCACAGGATCCCAGGTCCAGGTTCCGTTCCTGTCCACACCGTGAGCTAAACAGAGAGCTCTGATGTTTGTATTGAGAGAACCTGGATGTGCTGTGCTCCCTTTCCTTATCTCAGGGCTCATCAGACAGAAACTGGGGATTCTGTTGGCAGGTGTCTAGGGAGGGAGGCAGGGGCAATGGCAGCGACTGTGCTCACAGTGGGGGTCGAGGGACCCACTCCACCTGCTGTGCATTAATTTTATTTAGGGATTATTCCCACGAATCTGCTTCCAAAAGCCCCAGTAGAACCACATGCACCTTACAGGTCAGAGAAATTCTTGCACACTTGGGTAAAATGGTGGATTTCTTTGGAGGAACATCCAAGCAACCAACTTCAGTTTATACTTTTGTTTGCAAGTTACCAAAGCAATAAGTACTCATCACTGAGACTGGAGAAAGAAACAGGTGTGCAGAGCTGAAGCAGCCATTGGACGCCTTAGGATGACCTGAGGACCACCTGGCACTGGGGCCGTGTGGAGAGGAGTAGAATGACACTGTCCGACCAACTACCTTGAGTTCTAGTTTGATTTTTTTGATCTTGCATTTTATTAACAGGATTCTTGCAGAGTCTTCTCTATCTTCTATGGATATTACTCGGCGTCGCCTCCTGCAGGTCGCTAATGGCAAGGCAGAATTTCCTGTGAAACGTTCACACTGATTTGTGGCCAGAAGTGGAAATGAGTTCATGTGGGTTGGCTCTGAGCTGTGTAGATGAGTCTATTGAATTCCCAGGTAGATTATCAACATCGTGGTCTTCCCGTCCCTTGTACCTCTTCGACAATCCTGCTCAGGCACTGTGTCTCCTTCAGTTTCTCTACTAATGATTATTTGAATGATAGTGCCACCCTATGAAGTAAGACTAGAAAAGAATAGACTTCAGGGATAGAAGCTACTTGGGAAAGCAAAGAAACACCTGCCAGTCAGTCTCCCACCCGTCAGGTTCAGAATTCCTCTGTCCCATGTGAGACCCGAGTATTCTCTCTGTATCCAGAGATTATGGAAAAGCAAGAGCCTTCCACTAATAGTCCACCAGTCTCTGAAGACCCACTAGTGGGAAACTTGTAACTATTTTTGATCAGTGCCAACTGGGAATAAAAGTTTTGAGCAAAATTCTCAGCTCCCCAAGCCTGCACATCAGCGTCAGCAGGCGAGAGGATAATTGCCAGATGAGGGGAGAAGAGAAAGCAGAGCCGCACAGCCTTAACTCAGGATGGGCTCCCTCCCTCGCACACAGTTCCTGACCTCAGAGGCCATCGGGCTGAGCTCACTGACCCAGCACAGACAGAAAGGCAGGTGAGCATTTTCCCTTTCGTCTGAGAGCAGGGACTTTGTAGGAAAATTCCTATCAAGATGTGGGTCGTGATCCTACTAGGGCAGCTTCTAGACTGAACACACCTGATCCCACCCCACAAGAAAGGAGACAAAATTCCTGAGACAGGGACTTAGCTAACAGGGGGGGCCTGGGGACCCTAACCCTGCACCGATCCCTGATGCTTCCTAATTCAATTCAGTGCAGCCCTCACTAAGGGCGACTGCTGTTGTTTGTTCCTGATGATAATGAAACCTGATTTTGCAGATGCTTCAGGATGTCGTTCTAAAATGAGTCTGCCCTGAAGGCCCGGTGACAGGAATCCTAGACTTTGTTTTCTAGATGCCTAGAGAGGTACCCATACTCTCTCCCTGCTTGTCTTAAAGAGCAGGAAGTATCTGGAGGGATCACATAGTGCTGTGTGGAAAGTGTGTCAGTGCTCTAACTTTGGACATAGGGTGCAATTTAAATCAGAAGGTAACTGTGTCAATGCCGACAACAGAGCAGGATGATTATGAGAAGAAACCTGATTAAACTCTCCTTAAACCTGACAAGGAACATATAAGGAAGTTAACATGGTAATGATGAGTTCCTGGCAGGACCTGTGAAACTGTACTTAATCTTGTTTATATCTGTTTCAAAAACATTCTCCTCATGGTAACAAATATCTCTCTACAATGGGAGCTTGATGGTGAGGAGGGCTATTTATATGCCATGGATATATGGGAAATCTCTCTACTTTCCATTCAGGTTAGCCTTGAAATGAAAATAGCTCAAACTATAACGTCTATTAAGTAGATGAATTCTTTTTTTTTTTTTTGACAGAATAGACAGTGAGAGAGAGAGAGAGAGAGAAAGGTCTTCCTTTGCTGTTGGTTCACACTCCAATGCCCGCCACGGCCAGTACACCGTACTGCCAAAGGCAGGAGCCAGGTGCTTCTCCTGGTCTCCCATGGGGTGCAGGGCCCAAGCATTTGGGCCATCCTCCACTGCACTCCCTGTCCACAGCAGAGAGCTGGCCTGGAAGAGGGGCAACCGGGACAGAATCCGGCGCCCTGACCGGGTGTAGAACCTGGTGTGCCAGCGCAGCAGGTGGAGGATTAGTCTATTGAGCAATGGCACTGGGACTAAGTAGATGAATTCTAACAACAAAATATTGCTGTGAACTGAACTTTGCTCTAACCGGCATATTCTATATAGTATGTAAATTTTAATGGCAAACTTAAACTCCCCTATTTCAATGTTTAATGCACAAGATTAAATGCCACTCATGTAGTTTTTCATAGAGGGTCCTGATTTAATATTGTTCACAAATCCTACTCCATCACGATGTGATGAGGTATAAGGAAATGCATATGATGAAAAGAAACTATGTGATGTTTCAAAAAATTTTGCAGAAAAGCAAAGTTACACTTAGTTCCCTTTCTATAAACTGTTTGAAGTCCCTTGACAGTTTCACCTAACTCAGTGTTAAGTAAGATATAAGTGCTTCTTCTGAAATTGTGAATCAGTGTTTCTTCCTACTAGCTTTAATCGTGTGGATGTTTAGTCCCAAAGGTTCAGGCACGGAGTGTGCTCATTCCCTAATTCCTGTGATGGCTGCTGTGCTACTTGTGCTCCTGATACTTAAACTGATGCTTCTATCTGCAGTGACTCTCATACTGAGTCATTGCTGCACCTCACACGTGATGTCTGAGCCCAGGTTCCTGCAGTGTTACAATGCTGTTTGTTGATACAGCTCAACCTTCACTCAAGGTTGATACTGACCTGAAACAAATCTTTAAATGTAATTGAAATTTCTTACATCTACATAGAAGTATCACCAAACTAAAGACATGGGGATGTGTACAAACAAGGGTAAATAAATATATGGTAAATGTGAAGAACCCAGCTAACTGGGTTTGTGTGAAAGTAGGGTTGGTGGCCATCCTGTCATCACTTAGCCAGTAAAGATGTCACTCTACACCTAAGTGCAGATAAGCATTAAGCTCTCTAAGATGTTTCTGTGTTTGTATTAAGCTCTAGTGGTGCTCTCCTCATAGAAGAATGAAGATGTTACCATGTATACAACCTTCACAGCAGGAATTTATACGTTGGAAGGTTAAGGGTTATGCATTTCACTGTTGGAGTCCTCTTAGTAAGAGAACAGTAACTCAGCATTTCCCAGTGGAGCGCAGTTGGGAAACTGGACTTCAGTGGATGTGACAGGTGCAGCTCCTGCCTCTCTTCCACACAGGGTCCCCCGACTCAGAGCTGGGGACTGGCAGGATGGCAGCCAGTGCTGTGGCAACAGGAGTCATCATCTTATCACAGACTGTGGTTGGAGTTCTGGGCAACTTCTCTCTTCTCTTCTGTTATCTGTTCCTTTCCTTCACTGCGCACAAATTACGGTGCACAGACTTGATTTTTAAGCACTTGATTGTGGCTAACCTTCTAACCCTCCTCTGCAAAGGAGTGCCCCAAACTATGGTAGTGCTGGGGCTGAATGTTTCCTTCAGTGATTTTGCATGCAAACTTCTTTTCTATCTTCACAGAGTGGGCAGGGGCATGTCCATTGGCGGCACCTGCCTCCTGAGCATCTTCCAGGCCATCACCATCAGTTCCAGGCACTCCAGGTGGGCAGAGTTTAAATCAAAAGCTCTCAAGAATGTTGGATCCTTCATATACCCGAGTTGGATCCTATACATGCTTGTAAATGTTGTTTTCCCTATGCATGTATCTGCAAAAAGGAGCAATGGAAATACCACAAACCTAAAAGACTTTGGATTCTGCTCTTCTGTCCGTCATGACAAAACCAGTGATTCTCTGTATGCAGCACTGCTGGCATTCCCTGATGTTCTGTGCATGGGGCTCATGCTCTGGGCCAGCAGCCACATGGTCTTCATCCTGCACAGACACAGGCAGCAGGTGCAACACATTCGCAGGACCAGTGTGTCCCCCGAGGCCAGAGCTACCAAAAGCATCCTTCTGCTGGTGAGCACTTTTGTCTGTTTTATGCCCTGTCCTGCTTTTTCAGGCTTGTTTGAGTCTTACTGATAATCCCAGCATGTTCCTGCTGAACAGCGCTATGGTCTTTGCTGCGTGTTTCCCCACTGTGAGCCCCTTTGTGCTCATGAGCAGTGACCCCTGCGTGGTCAGGTTCTGCCGTGCCTCGATCGGGAACAGAAAAGCCATGATCACATGTGGACCCTGTGAGCTGTAACCTTTTCAAATGCTCCATTTATGTCCTCATATTCAAAAATTGTGACTACTACTATTAGCGGCCATTTGACAAGAGAGTACTGGTACCCTCATACATATAAGTGTCCATTTTCAATGTGTGATGGATGCATGTGTATATGTCAATCAGATGTTTATTTACCATCAAGCAGTAATTCTGCAAAAGATACAAATATCTCAGTTCTAAGTTAAAAATAATGCAAATTAGAAAGGCTATGCTGGCGAATCAAAAGGCTTCCATAGCCTTGGCAACTCATGACTAGAGCCTAGGGAGATTACTGATGCCATAAATAAGAGTGTCAAATTTTTAGTCAACAATAGGAGTCACTGTATACTTACTCCTCATGTCCTTAATGTGTTGTCCAATGTGAAGTAATGCTATAACTAGTACTGAAACAGTATTTTACACTTTATGTTCTGTGTGGGTGGAAACGGACAAAATCTTACTTAATATATACAAAATCGATCTTCAGTATATAAAGATAATTGAAAGTGAATCTTGATGTGAATGGAATGGGAGAGGGAGTGGGAGATGGGAGGGGTGCGGATGGGAGGGAAGTTATCAGGGGAAAAAGCCATTGTAATCCATAAACTGTACTTTGGAAATTTATATTTACTAAATAAAAGGTTTTTTTAAAAAAGAAAGGCTAACTTCCTTAATTGCAAACTTATTCTTTATTTGCTGATCTTCTAGTTTATTAACCTGTTAAGTTTCCTGGAATATATCTTTCATTTATACATATATATATTTTTGACAGGCAGAGTGGATAGTGAGAGAGAGATAGACAGAGAGAAAGGTCTTCCTTTTGCCATTGGTTCACCCTCCAATGGCCGCCATGGCTGGCGTGCTGTGGCCGGCATACCACGCTGATCTGAAGGCAGGAGCCAAGTGCTTCTCCTGGTCTCCCATGCGGTGCAGGGCCCAAGCACTTGGGCCATCCTCCACTGCCTTCCCAGGCCACAGCAGAGAGCTGGCCTGGAAGAGGGGAACCGGGAAAGAATTCGGCACCTCGACTGGGACTAGAACCTGGTCTGCCAGTGCCACAAGGTGGAGGATTAGCCTATTGAGCCACGGCACCAGCCATATATCTTCTTTTATTCTAGGACTTAGCTGTATCTCTTGAAGGCAATACTGAAGCACATGTAATTAGTCAATATTCGATCCTACAGGAGAAATTCATTTATATATTGCATGTACTAACACACATTTTTAGAAAGAGTTTATTAACTTATTAGCTTCTCTTGATACCCCTTCTGTTTTCTTTGCATATTGATTTCTTCTTGGTTTATTTCCATAATTCTACATTTTTCCATTTGTTGCTTGACATAAATTTTGAATCTTACATTTTGGCCTAGAAATTACAGCATAATATTTATTTGTCTTTTAAAGACTTATTTTATTTATTTGAAAGAGTTACAAGAGAGGTAGAGACAGAGAGAGAGGTCTTCCATCCATTGTTCACTCCCCAGAAGGACACAACAGCCAGGGATGCGCAGATCGGAATCCAGGATCCAGGAGCTTCTTCCAGGTCTCCCACGAGGTACAGGGGCCCAATGACTAGGGCCATCTTCTACAGCTTTCCCAGGCCACAGCAGAGAGCTGGACCTGAAGAGGAGCAGCTGGGACTAGAACCAGCACCCATATGGGATTCCGGCACTTCACACCAGGGCTTTAACCTTCTGCACCATAGTGCCGGCCCCAATACTTATTTATTTTTAAAAGATTTATTTATTTATTTAAAAGTCAGATTTACACAGAGAGCAAAGGACACAGAGGTCTTCTGTCTTCTGTCCCCTAGTTCACTCTACAATTGGCCACTAACACCAGAACTATGCCAATCCAGAGCCAGGAGTTTCTTCAGGTCTCCCATGCGGGTGCTGGAGCCCAAGGGATTGTTCCATCTTCTACTACTTTCCCAGGCTACAGCAGAGAGCTGGATTGGAAGTGGAGCACCGGGACTCAAACCAGCACTCATATGAGATGCCAGCACTCTAGGCACTATCTCTACCCGCTATGACACAGCACCAGCCCCTACAGTGTAATATTTTAAACATCACAAAGTTTGTTCATAACTTTATCCTCTACGCTGACAATATGGCACCGTATACTAATCTACTTACCATTCCACAACGTATTGCAAAATTAATGCATGCACAAGTCATTTGTGCACTGGCCCTTGGAAGTCACCAACTGAACACAGCTGTGCATGCAGCTGTCCACAACAAAGCAACACGACACTCTCAGCCCCACAGACCCGGCTCACCCGCCTCTCAATGACCAGCCCTAAACAGCTACTTGTTTGGGACATCTACCAATATGGGCACTTCAACCTCCCTCATTCTAATATAAATGGAATCACACAGGATACAATCTCTTATATTTCTATTAAAGTACATATTTTTATTAAATATTTATTTTACTTGGATCCAGAGTTTCAGAGAAAGAGAGAGGGAAGACAGAGAGGGAGAGGTCTTCAATCCACTGGTTCACTCCCCAAATGGCTGCAATGGCTGGAGCTGGGCTGACCCAAAGTTAGGAGCCAAGAGCTTCTTCCAGAATCCCAGGTGGGTGCAGGGGCCCAAGTACCTGGGTCATCTTTACTGCTTTCCAAGGCCATCAGCAGGGAGCTGGATTGGAAGTGGAGCAGCCAGGTCTTGAACCAGAACTCATCTGGGATACTGGCACTGCAGGCAGATGCTTAACCTACTACCCCATACAGCCAGCCCCCCGAAAATACGTGTTTAAAATTTATTTTTAGGTTTGCCCTGGGGTGTAGCAGCTAGGGTGCCAGCATCCCTTATGGGCACTTGTTTGAGTCCCAGCTGTTCCACTTCCCATCCAGCTCCCTGCTAATGTGCATTGGAAAGCAATGGAAGATGGTCCTAGTGCTAGGGTCCCTGCACCCATGTGGGACACTGACAGAAGCTCTGTCTCCTGGCTTTGGACCTGCCCTGCTCCTGCCATTGTATCCATTTGTGCAGTGAAGTAGCAGACAGATTTCTCTGTCTCTCCCTCTCTCTGCCTTTCAAAAATTTAATTAAATGAATAAAATCTTCTAAAAATGTATTTTTATTTTCACATGCTGTTTGGACATAACTGTATGATACCAAAAAATTAATTATTTAAAAATATTTATTTCAAAGTCAGAATTACAGAGAGAGAGAAGAGAGAGAGAGATCTTTTTCTTTTTTTAATTTGTGTATTCGCATGCATTTTATAAATACAACCTTAGGAACATAGGAATTCTTCCCACAGTGACCAACCTCCCACTCCACTTCCTCTGCTCTCTACTGTTTCCAGTCTTATTTTTTGCTAAGCTCTACTTTCATTTAACTTTATACACAGAAGACTAACTCTATTCTAGGTAAAGAGTTTAACATGTTGTCTGAAAAGAAAAGAAAAGAAAAACTGTTCGTCAACAGTCCAGATGAGAGTTACATCTGCTGGTTTCCTACCCAGATGGCCACAAAGGCCAAAGCTGGGTCAGGCTGAAACTGGAAGTCAAGAGCTTCTTCTCCCACACAGGTGAGGGGCCCAAGCACTTGGGCCATCTTCCAATGCTTGCCAGGCCAATCACAAGGAGCTGGATTGGAAGTGCAGCAGCTGGGACTTGAACCAAGGGCCACAAGGGATGCCGACACTGTAGCCAGCGTCTTAACCCAGCGTGCCACAGCGCTGGCCACAAACATTGAATTGAATCACTTGCCCCTTGACAAAGATGTGTTTTACAGTTTGGATTCGCATGCATGCTCTGCCACCTAATGTCTGCAGAGAATTCTGATAGAGCACCCGTCCCCTAGGGCAGCGGTGTGTACAGAGACATCGTCCTCGGTGTCTTTCCTGTCAATGTTTCTTACATGGAGCCATTTTACTGCTCCCCCAGCCTTCCTTGCAGTGGCCTTTCTGTCCCTGCCTGCAGGGGTCCCCAGTGTGAGGTCCCCCAGGCCACCACCTCCTCACCTCTGTGCATGGTGCTGGGCTTGGATTGGTTGAGCTGAGGGTGGGAGCGGTTGTTGAGTTTCATTCTCACTGCTGAAATGGTGACCAGGGCCAGCTACTCAGGGGTCTTTGAGTCGGCTCTCTACTCCCACTATCAACAGAACTCTTCCAAATGTTAAAATCAGTATCAACTCCCCTGTGGGAGCTATGAACAGTACTAAGTACAGATTCGTGTCTTTATTAATATTTTGTTCTGTTCAAAATACATTTCTCTTTATCACAACTGTTTCATCTGTGACATCGTAATGCCTGTAAAATTTACATCAGAAATGTATTCACAGTAAATGTGTCATATGTGATCACAGTAATTTAAGTCTTCACCCTATGAACCCATAAACCTAATGTGTGCAGTGATGCTGGACGTGGCTTTCTTTTTACCCAGGGACACCTGTCATGGCCTCACCCAGCTCAACATCGTTGCATCCTGGAGTTTACTCCCAGGTCAAGTCTGCTACTCATTCTCTCTTCCCACCTCTTTCCATCTTTACCAAGGGACTGGAGCACAAAGTCCAGGGTATTTGTGATGTGAGGGGTAGGGGACTCTGGGAAGACTGTGGCGTGGGAAGCACCAGAGACCTGGCATCCCCTGAACAATGTAGACATCAAAAGCATCTGTGCTTTTCAAGTTTCAGCTGCTCCACTTCCGATCCAGCTCTCTGCTGTGGCCAGGAAAAGCAGTAGAAGATGGGCTAAGTCCTTTGGTCCCTGCACCCGCATGGAGTCCCAGAAGAAGCTCTTGGCTCCTGGCTTTGGATCAACACAGCTCTGGAGTTGTGGCCATCTACTGAGTGACTAGCAGATGGAAGATATCTTCTCTCTCTCTGCCTCTTCTTCTCTCACTGTGTAACTCTAACTTTCAAATAAACAAATAAATCTTTAAAAAAAAAGGTTAAGCACAAGTAGAGAATCCTAATGACAGTGAGAAAACAGCAGGAGAACAGCATCAAGTGGCATATAAAGAAAAATTAATTAACAGCAGATTTCTTAAGCAGAAACACTACAGTCTGGAAGAGAGTGAAATGATACATTCAAAGTGCTGAAAGAAAACGCATCCAACTAAGAACATTTAGAAGTGATGGAGATGGGGCCAGTGCTGTGGCGTAGTGGGTAAGGCCACCGCCTGCAGTGCTGCCATCCATATGGGTGCTCTGGTTGTGGTGGCCAATTGGGGAGTGAACTAGCAGATGGAAGACCTCTCTCCCTCTCCCTCTCCACCCCCTCCACCTCTCTCTCTCTCTCTCCCTCTCTCCCTCTCTGCCTCTCTGCCTCTCTTCTCTCTTGGTGTAACCCTGACTTTCGAATAAATAAATAAATCTTTAAAATAAAACCTATAGTATTATAAGATCCTAAACATTGGTTTGACAAAGTTAAAAAATAAATAAAAAAAGAAATGATGGAGATAAAAATATTTCCCAGATAAGCAACAACTGAGAGGATCCATTATGACAAAACCTGCATTACAGAAAATTCTGAAGGGGGCCCTACATTAGAAATAAACATCATGAAAACATGGGACAATACCAAATTCAGTAACACCGCAGGTACAATTAGTAGGCACTCAACAAAATGACAGGTGTCAGTTCTTAGCTACCAACACCAGCCTTGAATGTAAATAGACTACATTTCCCAGACAAAAGATTTAGGTTGGCTGAACAGATAAAAGCCCAAGACCACATGATATGATGCCTACACAAACTCACTTCAGAACTAGAGATTGTAAGTGAAGGGGTGGGAAAAGATCTCCCAGGAAAACGGAAACCAAAAACACGCAGAAGTAGCTTACTCAAATCAGACAAAGCAGACTTTAAATCAAAAGAGAGACAAAGAAGGAATACGATGATAGAATGATTGATTCTGCGAGAAGATGTGACAGTCATGAACGTGTCCAACACCAGACCAGCAAAGTTAGGAGAGATGGACTCTAACAAAATAACAGTGGGGAGTCCAACACCACACTGCCTTCAACAGACAGTTCATGAAGACTGAAACTCTGCAAAGACACATCAGAGCTGAGCCATGCTACTGAGCCAATGTATGTGCGAGTGTTCGGACCCGATCTGAGCTCCCGGGCTAGGGGTGGGGGGGGCAGAGTCCACACTCATGCACATGCATCCATTCAGGTGTAGGATGTGGGAGCCCTAGCATTTTCTGCTGTAGTTAGAAGCTTAATGATGTCCAAAGGGTGAGAAAGGAGGTAGGGCTGTGGGCTGTGGATGTTGTTACACAACATTATACCTGTGATCCTTCTATTGGTTAAATAAGGGTTTTCTTATGGCATTTTATGTGAATGAGATTTTTGTGCCATGAATAAATGTCGAAATGATCCATGAGGAAGGATGAATGCAGTGAAAATGAAAGAATTTATGAATACAGGAATGGATTAGTGATGTCTGATGATCTCCATCCCCAAAATCACCAAACTTTGCCTGCCTTTACCTCTATCATCCTATGACCTCCATGCCACCCCTGTGTCACTAAGCATCCCCTACACACTGTCTCTGAACCTGAGGTCCTAGCACAGGATGATCAGTTAAAATTCCCCTGAAGGTGGCCTCCCAGATGGAAAGCCCACAGCCAAACCTCCTCTCCACCAACTGGGCATCATTAAGCTTCTAACTACAGCAGAAAACACTAGGGCTCCCACATCCTACACCTGAATGGATGCATCTGCAGGAGCGTGGGCACGGCCCAGCCCACCTCACAAGCTCAGATCAGCTCCGAATACTCGCACGGGCACACAGATGCCTTTGTCCGCCCTACCTCACTAGAACTTGACCCAACCCTCCATCATGTCCTGGACTCCTCAGAGACTTGCTCCAGCCCTCGTTTACTGCTACCTCTCCTCACAGGATCCCAGGTCCAGGTTCCATTCCTGTCCACACCGTGAGCTAAACAGAAAGCTCTGGTGTTTGTGTTGAGACGTGTGGAGGGAGGGGGCACGGATGTGCTGTGCTCCCTTTCCTTATCTCAGGGCTCATCAGACAGAGACGTGGGGGTGCTATTGGCAGAAGTCTAGGGAAGGAGGGTGGGCACTGCCTGTGAATTTTGTCACAGTGGGGGTTGAGAGACCCACTCCACCTGCTGTGCATTATTTGTTTTTTAGAGATTATTCCCACGAATCTGCTGACAAAAGCCCCCAGTAGAATCACATGCACCTTACAGGTCAGAGAAATTCTTGCACACTTGGGTAAATTGGTGGCTTTCTTTGGAGGAACATCCAAGCAACCAACTTCAGTTTATACTTTTGTTTGCAAGTTACCAAAGCAATAAGTACTCCTCACTGAGACTGGAGAAAGAAACAGGTGTGCAGAGCTGAAGCAGCCATTGGACGCCTTAGGATGACCTGAGGACCACCTGGCACTGGGGCCGTGTGGAGAGGAGTAGAATGACACTGTCCGACCAACTACCTTGAGTTCTAGTTTGATTTTTTTGATCTTGCATTTCATTACCAGGACTCTTGCAGAGTCTTCTCTATCTTCTAGGGATATTGCTCGGTGTCACCTCCTGCAGGTCGCTAATGGCAAGGCAGAATTTCCTGTGAAGTGTTCACACTGATTGGTGAACAGCAGTGGAAATGAGTTCATGTGGGTTGGCTCTGAGCTGTGTAGATGAGTCTAATGATTTCCCAGGCAGATTATCAACATTGTGGTGTTCTGGTTCCTGGTACCTCTTTGACAACCCTGCTCAGGAACTGTGTCTCCTTCAGTTTCTCTACTAATGATTATTTGAATGATAGTGCCACCCAATGAAGTAAGACTACAAAAGAATAGATTTTTGGTAGAAAAACTAGTGGGAAGCAAAGAAACCCCTGCCAGTCAGTCTCCCACTCATCAGGTTCAGAATTCCTCTGTCCCATGTGAGACCCGAGTATTCTCTCTGTATCCAGAGGTTATGGGAAAGCAAGAGCCTTCCACTAATAGTCCACCAGTCTCTGAAGACCCACTAGTGGGAAACTTGTAACTGTTTTTGATCAGTGCCAACTGGGAAAAAAAGTTTTGAGCAAAATTCTCAGCTCCCCAAGCCTGCACATCGGCGTCAGCATGTGAGAGGATAATTGCCAGATGAGGGGAGGAGATTGCAGAGCCACACAGCTTTAACTCAGGGTTGACTCCCTCCCTCGCACACACTGCCTACCACAGAGGCCATCGGGCCGAGCTTACTGACCCAGCACAGATAGAAGATTAGGTGAGCATTTTCCCTTTTGTCTGAGAGCAGGGACTTTGTAGGAAAATTCCTATCAAGATGTGGGTCGTGATCATACTAGGGCAGCTTCTAGAGTGAACACACCTGATCCCACCCCACAAGAAAGGAGACAAAATTCCTGAGAAAGGAACTTAGCTGACAGGGTTCCCTGGGGACCCTAACGCTGCACCGATCACTGATGCTTCCTAATTCAATTCAGTGCAGCCCTCACTAAGGGCGACTGCTGTTGTTTATTCCTGATGATAATGAAACCTGATTTTGCAGATGCTTCAGGATGTTGTTCTAAAATCAGTCTGCCCTGAAGGCCCGGTGACAGGAATCCTAGACTTTATTTTCTAGATGCCTAGAGAGGTACCTACACTCTCTCCCTGCTTGTTTAAAGAGCAGGAAGGATCTGGAGGGATCACATAGTGCTGTGTGGAAAATGTGTCAGTGCTCTAACTTTGGACATAGGGTGCAATTTAAATCAGAAGGTAACTGTGTCAATGTCGACAACAGAGCAGGATGATTATGAGAAGAAACCTGATTAAACTCTCCTTAAACCTGACAAGGAACATATAAGGAAGTTACCATGGTAATGATGAGTTCCTGGCAGGACTTGTGAGACTGTCTTAATCTTGTTTATATCTGTATAAAAAATATTCTCCTCTGGTAATGAGTCTCACTCTGCAATGGGAGCTTGATGGTGAGGAGGGCTATTTATATGCTGTGGGTTTGTGGGAAATCTCTCTACTTTCCATATAGTTTAGTCTTGAACTGAAAATGGCTCAAAACTCTATAAAGTAGATGAATTCTAATGACAAAACTTTGCTGTGAACTGAACCTTGCTCTAACGGGTTAACCCATATAGTATGGAAATTTATTGGCAACCTTAAACTCCCCTCTTTCCATGTTTAATGCACAAGATTATATACCACTCATGTGCAGTTTTGCCTGACAGGCTCCGGATTTAAAATTGTTCACAAATCCTACTTCATCACGATGTGATGCACGTACAAGGAAATGTGTATGATGAAGAAAACTATGTGATGTTTCAAAAAATTTTTGCAGAAAAACAAAGTTACACTTAATTCCCTTTCCATAAACTCTTTGAAGTCCCTTGCTAGTTTCCCCTAACTCAGGCATGGAATGTGCTCATTCACTAATTCCTGTGGTGGCTGCTGTGATACTTGTGCTCCTGATACTTAAACAAATGAGTCTTTTTTAGTGAATCTCATACTGAGTCATTGCTGCACCCTCACACGTGGTGTCAGAGCCCAGGTTCCTGCAGTGTTACATTGCTGTCAGGATATTGCAATTTGTTGATACAGCTCAACCTTCACTCATTGTTGATACTGATCTGAAACAAATCTTTAAAGGTAATCGGAAATTTGTTACAACTACATAGAAATATCACCAATCTAAAGACAATAGGGATATATACAAACAAGGGTAAATATGTAACTGGTTAATGTGAAGAACACAACTAACAAAGGTTTTTGGTGTCCTGTCTGTCATCACTTAACCAGTGAAGACGCCACTCTACAACTAAGTATAGTATAATCAGACAAGCATTAAGCTCTCTAAGATGTTTCTGTGTTTGTATTAAGCTGTAGTGGTGCTCTCCTCATAGAAGAATGAAGATGTTACCATGTATACAACCTTCACAGCAGGAATTTATACGTTGGAAGGTTAAGGGCTGTGCATTTCACTGTTGGAGTCCTCTTAGTAAGAGAACAGTAACTCAGCATTTCCCAGTGGAGCGCAGTTGGGAAACTGGACTTCAGTGGATGTGACAGGTGCAGCTCCTGCCTCTCTTCCACACAGGGTCCCCCGACTCAGAGCTGGGGACTGGCAGGATGGCAGCCAGTGGTGTGGCAACAGGAGTCATCATCTTATCACAGACTGTGGTTGGAGTTCTGGGCAACTTCTCTCTTCTCTTCTGTTATCTGTTCCTTTCCTTCACTGCGCACAAATTACGGTGCACAGACTTGATTTTTAAGCACTTGATTGTGGCTAACCTTCTAACCCTCCTCTGCAAAGGAGTGCCCCAAACTATGGTAGTGCTGGGGCTGAATGTTTCCTTCAGTGATTTTGCATGCAAACTTCTTTTCTATCTTCACAGAGTGGGCAGGGGCATGTCCATTGGCGGCACCTGCCTCCTGAGCATCTTCCAGGCCATCACCATCAGTTCCAGGCACTCCAGGTGGGCAGAGCTTAAATCAAAAGCTCTCAAGAATGTTGGATCCTTCATATACCCGAGTTGGATCCTATACATGCTTGTAAATGTTGTTTTCCCTATGCATGTATCTGCAAAAAGG
Organism: Oryctolagus cuniculus; assembly: GCF_051225735.1. Classification (NCBI taxonomy): domain Eukaryota; kingdom Metazoa; phylum Chordata; class Mammalia; order Lagomorpha; family Leporidae; genus Oryctolagus; species Oryctolagus cuniculus. Next base: position 7,605,670 of record NC_142884.1, on the reverse strand, counting down.
AGCAATGGAAATACCACAACCCTAAAAGACTTTGGATTCTGCTCTTCTGTCCGTCATGACAAAACCAACGATTCTCTGTATGCAGCACTGCTGGCATTCCCTGATGTTCTGTGCATGGGGCTCATGCTCTGGGCCAGCAGCCACATGGTCTTCATCCTGCACAGACACAGGCAGCAGGTGCAACACATTCGCAGGACCAGTGTGTCCCCCGAGGCCAGAGCTACCAAAAGCATCCTTCTGCTGGTGAGCACTTTTCTCTGTTTTTATGCCCTGTCCTGCTTTTTCAGGCTTGTTTGGGTCTTACTGATAATGCCAGCATGTTCCTGCTGAACAGCGCTACAGTCTTTGCTGCGTGTTTCCCCACTGTGAGCCCCTTTGTGCTCATGAGCAGTGACCCCTGCGTGGTCAGGGTCTGCCGTGCCTCGATCAGGAACAGAAGAGCCATGATCACATGTGGACCCTGTGAGCTGTAACCTTTTCAAATGCTCCATTTATGTCCTCATATTCAAAAACTGTGACTACTACTATTAGCTGCCATTTGACAAGAGAGTACTGGTACACTCATACATATAAGTGTCCGTTATCAATGTGTGATGGATGCATGTGTATATGTCAATCAGATGTTTATCATCCATCAAGCAGTAATTCTGCCAAAGCTACAAAAAATCTCAGTTCTATTTTAAAAATCATGCAAATTAGAACAGCAAATTTCTTTAACTTCAAACGTATTCTATATTTTGCTGCTTTCTAGTTTGTTAACCAGTTAATTTCCCTTCAATGTACCTTTCATTTATCTTCTTTTACTCTAGGACTTAGCCATGTCTCTTGAAGGCAAAACTGAAGCACATATAATTAGTCAATATTCGATCCTACAGGAGAAATTGGTCTTATATATTCCATGTACTAACACACATTTTTGGGAAGAGTTTATGAACTTATTAGCTTCTCTTGATACCTTTTCTGTTTTCTTTGCATATTGATTTCTTCTTGGTTTATTTCCATAATTCTACATTTTTCCATTTGTTGCTTGACATAAATTTTGAATCTTAAATTTTGACCTAGGAATTACAACATAATATTTATTTGTTTTGAAATACTTATTTTATTTATTTGAAAGAGTTACAAGAGAGGTAGAGACAGAGAGAGAGAGAGAGGTCTTCCCTCTGTTATTCACTCCCCAGAAGGCTGCAAAGGCTTGGGATGTGCAGATCTGAAGCCAGGATCCAGGAGCTTCTTCAGGTTTCCCACGCAGGTGCAGGGGCCCAATGACTTGGGCCATCTTCTACAGCTTTCCCAGGTCACAGTAGAGAGAGTGGATCAGAAGAGGAGCAGCTGGGACTAGAACCAGAGCCCTAATGGGATTCCAGCAATTCATGCCAGGGCTTTAACACTCTGCACCACAGCACTAGCCCCAATGCTTACTTATTTTTAAAAGATTTATTTATTTATTTGAAAGTCAGATTTACACAGATTGCAAAGGACAGACAGAGAGAGAGGTCTTCCATCCACTAGCTCTCTCCTCAGTTGGCCACAATGGCCGGAGCTATGCCAATCCAAAGCCAGGAGCTTCTACCAGCTCTCCTATGCAGGTGCTGGGGCCCAATGACTTGGGCCATCTTCTACTGCTTTCCCTGGCTACAGCAGAGAGCTGGAACTGAAGTGGAACACTAGGAATCAAACCGGCGCCCATATGGGATAGCAGCACTGTAGGTGGCAGCTTTACCCACGATGCCACAGCACCAGCCCCTACAGTGTCATATTTTAAAAGTCACAAAGTTTGTTCATAACTTTATCCTCTACATTGACAATATGGCACCGTACACTAATCTACTTCCCATTCTACAACTTATTGCAAAATTAATGCATGCACAAGTCATTTGTGCACTGGCCCTTGGAAGGCACCAACTGAACACAGCTGTGCATGCAGCTGTCCACAATGAAGACACACCATACTCTCAGCCCGACAGACCCGGCTCACCCGCCTCTCAATGACCAGCCCCAAACGAATCCTTGTTTGCCACATCTAACGATATGGGCACTTTCACCTCCCTCATTCTTTAGATGAATGGAATCATATAGAATAGAATCTCTTACATTTCACTTAAAAATACATGTTTTTATTAATATTTATTTCACTTGGAATGCAGAGTTAGAGAGAGAGAGAGAGAGAGAGTGCGTGCAAAGACAGAGAGGGAGAGATCTTCAATCCACTGGTTCACTCTCCAAATGGCTGCAATGGCTGGAGCTGGGCTGACCCAAAGTTAGGAGCCAAGAGCTTCTTCCAGAATCCCAGGTGGGTGCAGGGGTCCAAGCACCTGGGTCATCCTTACTGCTTTCCAAGGCCATCAGCAGGGAGCTGGATTGGAAGTGGAGCAGCCAGGTCTTGAACCAGCACTCATTTGGGATGCTGGCACCTCAGGCAGATGCTTAACCAACTACCCCATACAGCCAGCCCCCCCAAAATACATGTTTAAAATTTATTTTTAGGTTTGCCCTGGGGTGTAGCAGCTAGGGTGCCAGCATCCCTTATGGGCACTTGTTTGAGTCCCAGCTGTTCCACTTCCCATCCAGCTCCCTGCTAATGTGCACTGGAAAGCAATGGAAGATGGTTCTAGTGCTAGGGTCCCTGCACCCATGTGGGACACTGACAGAAGCTCTGTCTCCTGGCTGTGGACCAGCCCTGCTCCACCCATTGTATCCATTTGTGCAGTGAAGTAGCAGACAGATTTCTCTGTCTCTCCCTCTCTCAAATCCGTTTTTCAAATAAATTAATTAAATTAATAAAGTCTTCTAAATATTTTTGTTTTCACATACTGTTTGGACATGACTGTATGACACCAAAATTAATTATTTAAAAAATATTTATTTGAAAGTCAGAATTTCACAGAGTAAAAGAAGAGAGAGATCTTTCTCTCTTTTTCTTTTTTTTTTTTTTTTGACAGGCAGAGTGGACGGTGAGAGAGAGAGACAGAGAGAAAGGTCTTCCTTTGCCGTTGGTTCACCCTCCAATGGCCGCCGCGGCCAGCGCGCTGCAGCCGGCCCACCGCACTGCGGCTGGCCCACCACGCTGATCTGATGGCAGGAGCCAGGAGCCAGGTGCTTTTCCTGGTCTCCCATGGGGTGCAGGGCCCAAGCACCTGGGCCATCCTCCACTGCACTCCCTGGCCACAGCAGAGAGCTGGCCTGGAAGAGGGGCAACCGGGACAGAATCCGGCACCCCAACCGGAACTAGAACCCGGTGTGCCGGCACCGCTAGGCGGAGGATTAGCCTAGTAAGCCGCGGCGCCGGCCAATCTTTCTCTTTTTTGAATGTATCTATTTGCATGCATTTTATGAATACAACTTTAGGAACATAGGAATTCTTCCCACCGTACCCAGCCACCCCCACTCCTCTTCTTCTTCCCTCTCCTGTCTCCAGTATTATATTTTGCTAAAATCTATTTTCATTTAACTTTATACATGGAAGAATAACTCTATTCTAGGAAAAGAGTTTAATATGTTGTCTGAGAAAGAAAAAGAAAAACTGTTCATCAGCAGTCCAGATGAGAGAGATTCACCTGCTGGTTTCCTCCCCAAATTGCCAATAAGGCCAAAGCTGGGCCAGGCTGAAACTGGGAGTCAAGAGCTTCTTCCAGGTCTCCCACACAGGTGCAGAGGCCAAGGACTTGGGCCATCTTCCAATGCTTGCCAGGCCAATCACAGGGAGCTGGATTGGAAGTGGAGCAGCTGGGACTTGAACCAAAGGCCACAAAGGATGCCGATGCTGCAGCCAGTGGCTTAACCCACCACACCACATTACTGGCTGCAAATATTGAATTGAATCACTTGCCCCTTGACAAAAATGTGTTCTACAGTTTGGGTTCACATCATGTTCCGCCACCTAATGTCTGCAGTGAATTATGATAGAGCACATGAGGATTTCTGTTGTGCACTTGTGTGTGTGGCCATGGCTTTCCTGGTCACCTGTTTACAGCGACTCCTCCATAGGAGAAGTCAAAATGTTTTCCAAAATGATTGCTCTTGAGATTAAGATCTTTATTAACAGGTGCTTGCTGTTTGTTGTTTCTGGGAAAGTTCAAGTGGTAAATCATTCATTAAAAATGAAAAATGAAATTTCTAAATGTCTCATCCAGATATGAAACAACTGGAGGCCGGCGCCGCGGCTCACTAGGCTAATCCTCCACCTTGCGACGCCGGCACACCGGGTTCTAGTCCCAGCTGCGGCGCCGGATTCTGTCCTGGTTGCCTCTCTTCCAGGCAGGCTCTCTGCTGTGGCCCGGGAGTGCAGTGGAGGATGGCCCAGGTGCTTGGGCCCTGCACCCCATGGGAGACCAGGGAAAGCACCTGGCTCCTGCCATCGGATCAGCGCGGTGCGCCGGCCAGAGCGCGCCGGCCGTGGCGGCCATTGGAGGGTGAACCAACGGCAAAAGGAAGACCTTTCTCTCTGTCTCTGTCTCTCACTGTCCACTCTGCCTGTCAAAACAAAAACAAAAAAAAAAAAAAAAACTGGAAAACCCTAAAGCTGGTGGGGTGTCCACGATGTCTCCTTGCCGTCTTGTGGTTTGGGCTCTTGGTGTCTGCAGTGCTGACGAAGCTGCAGCGGTGCCAACGCTGGGGTGGCTGCGGCCTCGGTCTCCTCTCCTCAGTTTCCTTCTCCTCCTCAGTGCCTCCTCTCCAGGCTGGCCCTGGGGGGCTGTGGAAAGGACCCCTCTGCATGTTCTGTCTCCCTGGTCTCCCTTGTTCTCAGCAGCCCGGCTGTCTACCCCTTCCATCCCTTCTCCCTGCACGGGAGGGTTGGAATCCTGCGGTCCATGCTCATAGGGGCTCTGCATGTAGGAAGGGGGGAGCCTGGGCTGCCCTCAGGCTGGCGTGGTTGGGCCTGGCCTTGGGGAGCACTCTCCGATCCCCATTCTCTTCCCCACTCACTATTCTGGGAACTCTGCAGGACACGGCCTGAGGGCCCCTACGCGTGGACACCTTCTACAGTGGTTTCCGTCTGCTCACATTCACCGCCTGGCTCTGGAGCTCCACCAGGGCCTCTAACCCCGGCTGCTCCGAGCCCTTTTCTCCTCCCACATCACCAACCCCTCAGTCTCGCCTGCTTCTGCCCTGCACAGGGATGTCCTCACCCGTCCCCTAGAGCAGCTGGTGTACAGAGACATCGTCCTCAGTGTCTTTCCTGTCGATGAAGCCGTATCTGTTTCTTACAAGGAGCCATTTTACTGTTCCCCAAGCCTTCCTTGCAGTGGCCTTTCTGTCCCTGCCTGCAGGGGTCCCCAATGTGAGGTCCCCCAGGCCACCACCTCCTCACCTCTGTGCACCACGCTGGGCTTGGATTGGGTGGAGCTGAGGGTGGGAGTGGTTGTTGAGTTTCGTTCTCGCTGCTGAAATGGTGACCAGGGCCAGCTGCTCAGGGGTCTCTGAGTCGGCTCTCTACTCCCACTATCAAGAGAACTCTTCCAAATGTTAAAATCAGTATCAACTCCCCTGTGGGAGCTCTGAACAGTACTAAGTACAGATTCATGTCTTTTTTATTAATATTTTGTTCTGTTCAAATACATTTCTGTTTATCACAACAGTTCAGTTTCATCTGTGACATCGTAATGCCTGTAAAATTTACATCAGAAATGTATTCACAGTAAATGTGTCATATGTGATCACAGTAATTTAAGTCTTCACCCTATGAACCCATAAACCTAATGTGTGCAGTGATGTTGGACGTGGCTTTCCTTTTACCCAGGGGCACCTGTCATGGCCTCACCCAGCTCAACATCGTTGCATCCTGGAGTTTACTCCCAGGTCAAGTCTGCTACTCATTCTCTCCTCCCGCCTCTTTCCGTCTTTACCAGGGGACTGGAGCACCAAGTCCAGGGTATTTGTGATGTGAGGGGTAGGGGACTCTGGGAAGACTGTGGCGTGGGAAGCACCAGAGACCTGGCATCCCCTAGACAATGTATACATGGAAAGCATCTCTGTGATGTCAATATTTGCATCTGTGGAATAGAATTGAAGGCTCTCAATGTCCAGGCAAAAGGTTGGACTGGAGGTGGCAGCTAATTTCAGTCTAGCCCCGCCCTGACCACTGAGGCATCTACCCATTCCCTCAGCACCACCGTGGCAGTCGGCCCTGTGTGTGTCCTGGTAGTGTCCTGCACACGTCTCATCGGATGCATGGTGGGCAGCAGGATCACTGAGTTTTAAATATTAGGATACTGGGTTCTGTTTGTCGACTGCCTCTTGTCTTGGTAGCTCTGAATCCAGGTCAGGCATTCATAGTTAACTACCCTGTCCTGTCCTCAGGGACTAAGAGTAAACCAATCTCTGCCTCTCTTGCTCTCTCTCCAAAAGATTCTTGCATAGTTGAGATGTTATTGGTTGAGAGCTGGTAACCTAGACATTTCAGTTTCTACACAGCTCCTAACACACGTACTGAAAATCTAAAAAGGGATGTAATAGGATCCTACTTCAGTGGCTCTCTGCCTTTAATTTTGGAGGCAACTTTTCTGTTAGAGGATATTACTGCTATTGTCAAATATTGATCTGCTGCTACATAAGTCCCACAAGTTCACAATTTAATATCATTGGACAACATACTCAATTTTTTCCTTTCTCCACACATTAGCAAATTCATTAGGAAAAATGAATACAGCCACCAAAGTGTTCCAGATCCCACACTGTTCTGACAGTAAAACACCCAGGAGTAGCTTCATACCAAACAACTTGGGAGTAGTAGTAATTGAGAGTGTTCAAGACATACGACAAGCAGGCCTGCAATTGCAAATTGCCACTTAGTGCACTTTGTATTGTGGGATACTAACCCACACCCTATGGTCTGGATAGCCAAAGTCTCCCAGAATGCTATATCCTAATAGTCGCTATTTTAAACGAAGTTTTATTTCTCCCCCTCCCCGTCCCGGTCTCCCTCTGCCTCTCCTTTTCTGAGTAACTCTGACTTTCAAATAAATAAATAAATTTTTTAAAAAAGATATTGGAATTACAATGTTTTGTAGAATTCAGTAGTAAAGACATCAGGTCCTGCCCTTTTCTTTCTTTCTTTTTCTTTCTTTTTGACAGGCAGAATGGACAGTGAGAGAGAGAGAGAGACAGAGAGAAAGATCTTCCTTTGCCGTTGGTTCACCCTCCAATGGCCGCCACGGCTGGTGCGCTGCGGCCAGCACACCGCGCTGATCCGAAGGCAGGAGCCAGGTGCTTCTCCTGGTCTCCCATGGGGTGCAGGGCCCAAGCACTTGGGCCATCCTCCACTGCACTCCCTGGCCACAGCAGAGAGCTGGCCTGGAAGAGGGGCAACCAGCAAAGAATCCGGTGCCCCGACCGGGACTAGAACCCAGTGTGCCGGCACCGCAAGGCGGAGCATTAGCCTAGTGAGCCGCGGCGCCAGCCTGCCCTTTTCTTTGATGAGAGCCTTTTTATTATTGCTTCAATCTCATTGCTTATTATGGTCAGCTTAGATTTTCTGTATCTTCTTGATTTCCTCTTACTAGGTTAAATCCAGGAATGTATCCATTTATTCGAGGTTTTCCAACTTATTCACATATAGTTGTTCAGAGCAGTTTCTTATGAACCTTTGTGTTTCTGTGGTATTGATTGCAGAGCTTCCTTCTCCCTCTCTAATTTCATTTATTTGAATTTTGTCTTTTTTATTTGTTAGTCTGGCTCCAGCTTCAGTCCACCAGGTCCACCTACTACCACCCATCCACCCAGGTTCCACTCTTTTCCATATCATGAGCTAAATGTAGACGCCTACAGTGTTTCCACTGCGATGCGTGCTCAGAAGGAACATGAGGGTTCTATGCTTTCTTTACCTCCGTGCTAATGAAAGGGAGAGGCGGGGGTGCTGTGGAGAGGGGTCTTGGTAGAGGAGCAGTTAGCATCACCAGTGGCCATGCCCAAAGTGGATGTCTCAGGCTCCATTGCAACCTGCTGTATATTAATTTCTTAGAGTGAATTTATCTCAGGAAATTCATTTTAAAAGGATCCCAGGACAAAGGACTTGAATAGGCATTCTTCAGAAGAGGAAATTCAAATGGCCAACAGACACATGAAAACGTGCTCGGGATCACTAGCCATGAGGGAAATGCAAATCAAAACCACAGTGAGGTTTCACCTCACCCTGTTATGATGTCTCTCATACAGAAATCAACAAACAGTAAATGCTGGCAAGATATTCGGGGCAAAGTTCCCTAATCCACTGTTGGTGGGAATGCAAACCAATACAGTCCTTGTGGAAGACAGTATGGAGATTCCTCGGAAAACTGAATACAGACCTACCACAGGACCCAGCCATCCCACTCCTGGGAATTCACCCAAGGGAAATGAATCAGCATATGAGACAGTTATCTGTATTCCTATGCTTACTGGAGCTCAATTCACAATAGCTAAGACGTGGGATCAACCCAGATAACCACCAACTGATGACTGGATAAAGAGAATGTGGCATGTACACACTGTGGAATATCACTCAGCAGGGATAAAGAATGAACTCCTGTCTTTCACAACAAAATGGATGCAACTGGAAACCATTTTACTTAGGGAAATAAGCCAGGCCCCCAAAGACAAGTACCATATGCTTTCCCTGATCTGTGGTACTAACAGAGTACAAAAAAGGTAATGTATATGAGTGAAATTGACATTTTGAGAATTACTATGTATGGACCTTGTCGCTACTGTTGTGGATCAGTGTTGCTTATTTCTTACTTTTTGTTGAATTCTTTACTTAGCAGAGGGTTCATCTGGTGATCATAAAATAAGCTGAAAGTATGTCATTGTAAAAATTAAAGAATAAGAAAGGAAGGAGAGGAAGGGTGGGAATGCGGGCAGAAGTGAGGGTGGCCTGTGCCGAATACTATGCTCCTGAATCTGTACATATGATCTATAATATAGACCTACTGCATGACCCAGCCACCCCACTCCTGGGAATTTACCCAAATGAAATGAAATCAGCATTTAAAGAGTTACCTGTACCCCCATGTTTATTGCAGCTCAATTCACAATATGGGATCAACTAATATGTCCATCAACTGATGGCTGGATAAAGAAATAGATAGATAGATAGATAGATAGTACTACATACTGGTTAGTGTCCCGCTGCTCAACTTCCCATCAGTAGAGATATGGAAGAAGTCCCTGGCTCCCAGTTCTGGCCTGGCCCAGCCCTGGCTAGTGGCCTTGGAGAGTGAACTAGCATATGGAAGGTTTTGTTTTTTAAGGTTTATTTATTTCAAAGACAGAGTTACAGAGCGAGGTAGAGCCAGAGAGAAAGAGGTCTTCCAACCACTGGTTCACTTTCCAAATTGCTGCATTGGCCAGAACTGGGCTGATCCGAAGCCAGGAGCTTCTTCCGGGACTTCCACGTGGATTCAGGGGCCAAAGGACTTGGGCCATCTTCTGCTGCTATCCCAGGCCACAGCAGAGAGCTGGATCGGAAGTGGAACAGGCGGGACTTGAAGCGGCTCACATTTGGTATAATGGCGCTGCAGACTGGGGCTTCATCCTGGTGCATCACAGCGCCAGCCCCGGAAGATCTTTCTCTGTCTTTCCCTCTCTCTGTAACTCTTTCAAATAAATAAATACATCTCATTAAAAATGGCTAAAATATATATATATATATGAAAAATGCTCAGTATCACTAGCTATCAAAAGCACACTGAAATATCAACACATTTGATAAATTAACTCTTTTCAGAAGGAGAAAGGAACTAATGTTGGCAATGACGTGAAGAAAGAACTCTTAGGTGGGAATGTAAATTATCGCAGCCACTGTAGAAAATAGCATGAAGTTTTTTTCGTTTTAAAAAAAATTAAAAATTTCGTTTTAAAAATTTCGCTTATGTAAGCACAGAGAACATTCTATATCCTCATCTCGATTCCCTAAATATTATCATTTTAGCCCATGAAATCCCTTCTCATTTTTTTTTTTTTTTTTGATATTCGACGTGAGAATAATGTGTGGACATGGTGATGCGGGGATCTCTGGGAACTGAGCATTTACCCCCTAAAGTCCAGGTCAGGTCCCCTCTGGCACTGGCAGGACAGAACAGTGGGAGTTCCGCTAAGATGTCTCATCAAAGGGCAAGCTTTGCTGCACACCAACTCATGAACTCGAGCACTGCTCGGGTCTACCCCTTGCAGACCAAGAATCTCTTCCCCAAACCACACTTCGCCAAAAGGCCTCCGGGCACAATCAAGCCCCTCCCAGGCTCAGAATTGGTCCCTCCACGGTACAGCCAGAGCCCTGTATCCACCGGGCCACAGACGTGAGGTTAGATTTCTGCCCTACGTGGAACAACATCTGCACCTCAATCCACGCCTTCTATACCGTTCGTCTCTCTTCTACCTTTTTCTAGCAGCCCAAGTGGTTGCTCATGCGCGCACTAGGGTGCGCTGCAGGCCACCGGGGCCGCGAATCCAGAAATTCCCATAATCTAGACTTCCTCAAGGACAACACCAGGATCCCGGCACAGGCCGTCGAGCAGAAAAAGAGCACCCACCAGGGCCTACCTCAATCAGTCCTTGGCAGGTGGCTCGGCTGCCCCAGGCGCAGCTGCGACGCACCGGGTCCGCGGCTCCGATTGCTCGCCCGGAGTGGCGGCGCCAACAGAGGACGGCCGAGATTCCCTCAAAGGTGGCCGCCCAGATGGAAAGTCCATAGCTGTAACTCCTGCCCCGGCATTGGGCGTCCTGCAGCGCACTGGAGAGCGCACCTTACCGGGCTCCTAAACGGACGCGCGCAGAGACGTGGACCACCCCACCACCACCCCGCTGCACCTGCGCGCCAAATGCTCGCGCTTGCGCACTGGTCGCCGCCGTCTGCCCTGCCTCCCTCGGACCTGCACCTGCACCTGCACCTGCAAACGTTCCGTGATCTCACGGAGCCCTCGGGGCTTGGCTCTCCTCTCAGGGAGCGCCCGTCCTGGCTCCATTCCTTTCCACACCACGTGCTAAATGCAGGCACCTGCAGTGTGTGTGCTGCGATGCGCGGCCACAGGGAACGTGGCATGGGTGTGCTGTGCCAATGAAAGAGGGGGGTGTGAGGGATCTTGGGAGGGAAACAGGAGCACCTTTAGCGACTGTGGCCAAAGTGGGAGTCTCAGGCCGCACTGCCAGCATCGATCTCAGGGCATGGTTCCGAAAGATCCCCAGGTGACTCACATGCGCCTTACAGCTCAGAGGCACTGTTAGCTAAGGGTCCTTGACCCTGGCTTCCTTTTTTTTTTTTTTTTTTTTGACAGGCAGACAGTGAGAGAGAGAGAGACAGAGAGAAAGGTCTTCCTTTGCCGTTGGTTCACCCTCCAATGGCCGCCGCGGCCGGCGCACCGTGCTGATCCGATGGCAGGAGCCAGGTGCTTCTCCTGGTTTCCCATGGGGTGCAGGGCCCAAGCACTTGGGCCATCCTCCACTGCCTTCCCTGGCCACAGCAGAGAGCTGGCCTGGAAGAGGGGCAACCGGGACAGAATCCGGTGCCCCACCGGGACTGGCGCCGCAAAGCGGAGGATTAGCCTAGTGAGCCGCGGCGCCGGCCCCTGGCTTCCATTAGTACCAGCCAGGGAGGTTTCAGAATGCAGTATCTGTGCCCGCCTATCTCTCCCACCATCATGTGTCACTCACTCCGAGTTGGGGATCAGCCTCAACGACGATTGAATAAAATGATGCAAAAAAATTCTCAGGAGCATCCAGGGTTAATGACCAAGGCTTCAGGACTCTTTTCTGAGGCTGAGCCTGGGCTCCGATCCATAGGGGGTTCTCCTCTGTGTGGACTTTGTCGGGGAGTTTCAGTCCGGCCACATCCTCCATGCTACAGCAGGATTTGAGAGTGCTGCCAGGTGGAGAATGCCCTGAGGATGGGGCGCAGGAAATCCTGTCACAACCTTCACACTACACTCAGTAGCTCCTGTAACCACGACAGGGACAGGAAGCCTCTTCTGCATGTCACAGTCCTCCTGCCTGTGGGTGGGGAGGTGACAAAGGAAGGGATCCGTTTCTAGGGCAGCTTTAACAGAGCACCACAACCCCAGTGGCTTCACAACAGAAATCTGTCGGCTGGTAGTTCTGGAAGATGGAAGACCGGTTTAAGCTGTCAGCACAGGGCCATGTTCCCACTGCATGTGCTAGGGAAGGATTTCTCCAGGCTTCTCCCGGCTTCTGGAATATTCAGTCGCCACTGTGATTCTCCCTCAGTGCATGACTGTCTTCAAACTGTTCCCCTTTAAAAGGACCCGTCATACTGGATTAGGGTGCGCCCTGCTCCAGTTTGAACTCACCCTCACTCATCTCCTCTGCAATGACTATCTCCAAAGCAGGTCACGTTCTGAGGTATTAGGGTTGAAGGCTTCAACATATGGATCGAGAGGGTGACACAAGGGATAGGTAGATGACATTGTTGAAAGCATATTTGCAGGGCCGGTGTCTGGCACAGCTGTTAAGCCTGGACACCCAGATCCCATATTGGGATATTCCACCAAGAGATTATTAGAACCAGGATGAGATGTGAGCGGATATGAAGTCAACACACAAAAGTCTGTTGCATTTTATACATCAACAATGGTCTTGCTGAGAAAGAAATTGTAAGAACATTCCATTCAAAATAGCCACAAAAAATTAAATACCTTGGAATAAAGTTAATCAAGGACATGCAAGACCACTACAACGAAACTACAAAACACTAATGGAATAAATAGAAGAAGATGCAAAAATTAGAAAAATCTCTCATGTTCATAGATTGGAAGAATTAATGTTATCAAATGCCCTTTACTATCCAAAGCAGTTTACAGACTCAACACAATCCCCACCAAAATACCAATGACATACATCACAGAACTAGAAGAGACAATCCTAAAATTGATACAGAAACCCCCAAAGATCCCAAAATACAAAGAAATCTTCAGCAATAAAAACAAGGCCAGAGACATCACAATACCAGATTTCAAGAATACTGCAGGGCTATTATAACCAAAACAGCATGGTACTGGCATAAAATAGACTCGTAGACAAATGGAACAGAATAAAACCACAGACCTAAATCTACACTTCCACAACCAGTTGATCTTTGACAGATATACTAAAAAATTTCTCTGTGGAAAGGACAGTCTTTTAAATAAATTATACTGGGAAAATTGCTTTCAACATGTAGAAGTTTGAAAACAACATCTGTACTTCACCCTATATAAAAATCAACTCAAAATGGGTCAAGGATCTAAATGTGAAACTTGAAACCATAAAAGAAAATTAGGGGAAACACTAAAAAAGAAAACTAACACTTAAAAAGAAACACTATAAAAGAAAATTAGGGGAAACACTCCAAGATGTTGGCCTAGGCAATGACTTTTTAGATAAGACCCTAATAGCACTGGCAATAAAAACAAAAGTAGAGAAATGGGATTATATCTAACTAAGAAGCTTCTGCATAGCAAGGGAAATAATCAACAATGTGATGATATAATCAACAGAATGGAAATATTTGCAAACTGTGCATCACAAATAAGTGATATCCAGAATAAATAAGGAGCTCAAGAAATTCAACAACAACAATTAAATAAATAATCCAGTTAAGAATTGGTCAGAGGATATTCATAAACATTTTCCAAAAGAAGAAATAGAAATTGCCAACAAACACACGGAAAATCACTAGCCATCAGGGAAATGCAAACCAAAACACAATAGAGTATCATGTCACTCCAGTTAGAATGGTAATTATCCAAATATCAAAAAATGACAAATGCTGGTGAGGTTGTGAAGAGAACCCTAATATACTATTAGTGGGAAAGCAAACTAGTACAACCTTCATGGAAAACAGTATGGAGATTACTCAGAAAAGTAAAATGGGACCTACCAGATGACTCAGCTATTGCACTTCTGAGAATATAACCAAAGAAATGAAGTCACTCCCTATTTATTTACTAAGTCAATTCATTGCAGCCTAACTCACAATAGCAAAATATGGAATCAATCTAGCTATCAACTGATGGCTGGATACACAAAATGTGGTACATGTACACAATAAATATTTCTTAGCCTGAGAAGAGAATGAAATCCTGACATTTGCAACCAAATGGCTGGAAATGGAGACCATGATGTTAAATGAAATAAGTCATAAAGGAAGAAAATTTTCATGTATCTTCTCTCATAATGGAAGGTAATATATATAGAAAGAGTATAAAAGTTTGTGGATGTCATATTATTTGGTATATAGTTATTAATGTTGTCACTGAATTATATTCTCTAATAACATACTTTTCTTTCCTCACTTTGTGGTCATTGTCGTGAAGTCCATATTATGTAGTATTATAGCCCCAGTTTCAAAAAATAGCGTGTATGTGTAAGTATATAATATTTACATATGAAGTGAATATAGCAAAATGTAAAAAATGTTGAATCTTTAAAAACTAAATAAAAATCAAGACTATGAGGAAGTTAAATAACATATTCTTGATCAATCAATGGATCAAAGAAATTACAAGGAAGTATTCCTGTTAAACAGATATGTAGACATCCTGAACAAAGGCCGGCGCCGTGGCTCACTAGGCTAATCCTCCGCCTTGCGGCGCCGGCACACCAGGTTCTAGTCCTGGTCTGGGTGCCGGATTCTGTCCCGGTTGCCCCTCTTCCAGGCCAGCTCTCTGCTGTGGCCAGGGAGTGCAGTGGAGGATGGCCCAAGTGCTTGGGCCCTGCACCCCATGGGAGACCAGGATAAGTACCTGGCTCCTGCCATTGGATCAGCGTGGTGCGCCGGCCACGGCAGCCATTGGAGGGTGAACCAACGGCAAAGGAAGACCTTTCTCTCTGTCTCTCTCTCTCACTGTCCACTCTGCCTGTCAAAAAATAAAAAAAAAGAAAAGAAAAAAAGAAATCCTGAACAAAATACTAGCAAGCCAAATCAAACTGCACACTAAAAGATGATTCAACACGATGATTATTCTTAATCTCTCCTGTTCATGGAGACCCAGGTCTCCAGTCTCTGAGAATATCAGCTCTTGGAGCTTGGCTCTCTTTGAAAGGAGAGCCCACAGAGGGAGGCCTGTGGGTGGCAGATCTGGGGGATGGTTCTCCCACTGTATTGTCTTCTCATTCTCAGGAATCAGAGGGTAATGGACTCAGCAAAGTATCTTCTCCTCTTGTGTGGTCTGTCCTGGTTGGTTTTGGAAGCGTAACTTTTTGGTCCTGACTTTGGACAAACTGTTAACTTCTCTACTTCTCCGAATTCTCCAGTGATTGGCACATTGCCTTTCTTCCTCAGAGGGATATTGTGAATCTCACAGAAGATTCTGTATGTGAGAACAATTGGTAGGGGATGGCACTGTGGTGCTCAGGTTAAAGTCTTGGCCTAAAGCGTCAGCATCCCATATGGGGGCTGGTTCAAGTCCCGGCTGCTCCACTTCCGATCCATCTCTCTGCTATGGCCTGGAAAGCAGTACAAGATGGCTCAGGTCCTTGGGCCCCTGCATCTGCATGGGAGATTTGGAAGAAGCTCCTGGCTCCTGGCTCCGGATCAGCACAGCTCCGGCCATTGTGGCCAGTTGGGGAGTGAACCAGAGGATGAAAGATCTCTCTCTCTCTCTGCCTCTCCTTGCTCTGTGTAA
This sequence comes from Oryctolagus cuniculus, assembly GCF_051225735.1. Lineage (NCBI taxonomy): Eukaryota > Metazoa > Chordata > Mammalia > Lagomorpha > Leporidae > Oryctolagus > Oryctolagus cuniculus. The sequence continues at coordinate 7,590,077 of NC_142884.1, read as the reverse complement.
CTCTGACCTTCAAATAAATAAATAAACCTTTAAAAAAAGAAAACAATTGGTAAATATAAATCATTGCATGTGTGTGAACCTTCATTCTGTAGTAACGGGCCTCTTGACCTTGTATCCTAATTTGTGATATTCACAGAATCTCAATTTTTTTTTTTTTTGACAGGCAGAGTTAGTGAGAGACAGACAGAAAGGTCTTCCTTTTGTTGGTTCGCCCCCCAAATGGCCGCTACATCCGGCATGTTGCGCCAATCCAAAGCCAGGAGCCAAGTGCTTCCTCCTGGTCTTCCATGTGGGTGCAGGGCCCAAGCACTTGGGCCATCCTCCACTGCACTCCCGGGCCACAGCAGAGAGCTGGGCTGGAAGAGGAGCAACCGGGACAGAATCCAGGAACTAGAACCCGGTGTGCCGGCGCCGCAGGCAGAGGATTAGCTAAGTGAGCTGTGGCGCCGGCCAGAATCTCAAATTTAAGATTAACCAAAAAGGGTACTTTAAAAAATATTCTCCCTATAAAACCCCTTTGTTCCAAATTTTACTCCAACTAAATAATGATCGCAAACACATAACACAGAGAGTGTTCTGTGCCTGGAACAGAGTTAGATGATTAAAAACACATTTCATTTCCTTCCAGAGAGGATTTCAGATGCACTGTTTCTGCACATGGTTAAATAAGTCTTATCATTTCATACTAATGTTTAGGCATGAAGGCATTTAAAGCATACTGTGAATTTTCACTATGATTTATGTAAAATTTTTTGAATCACAAATATATTTCATTATCAAAATCCATTTGCACTAAAATCTTATTTCATTATCACTGGGACCATTCTCTGACAGTCATCCTCAGCGAGGAAGTTGTTAAGTTATATGAGGAGCCATCAGGGATTGGCATAAGGTCAAGGACCCTAACTTAATGGAATGGGGATTAGGAAAGAATTAGATTTGTGGCAGAAAATTCTCAGGGAAGCAAATGATACAACGGGACATTTGTAACTCACTCGCAGTTCCTCAAATGTCAGACCTCAGTCTTTCCTGCCCTCTGATTTGTTTAAATTATACAAGTTTTGTGTATTTCATATACACAGGTTTAGGAACACAGTGATACTTCCCACCTTACCCTCCCTCCCAAACACCTTCCAACCCTTCTTCCTCCTCCCTCTCCTATTCCTGCTTTTAATTTTTACAAAGATCCATTTTCAGTTAACTTTACACTCATAAGATTAACCCTACATTAAGTAAACAGTTCAACAAATAGTATTAAAAAAAAAAAAAAGCTCCCTGCTTTTGAGATTCTATCTCTTGGGATCATGGAAATCTAACAGGCTCTGATGAACACTCCAATAGTGTCTTTAGAAATGACAGCAAGACACTTTTAATCAGGGTCAGTGCTGGAGCATAGCGGGTTAAAGCCCCAGCCTGCAGTGCCGGCATCCCATATGGGCACAGGTTCAAGTCCCGGCTCCTCCTCTTTTGATCCAGCTCTGCTGTGGCCTGGGAAAGCAGTGGAAGATGGCCCAAGTCATTGGGCCCCTGCACCCGCGTGGGAGACCTGGAAGAAGCTCCTGGCTCCTGGCTTCGGATCAGCTCAGTTCTGTCCGTTGCGGTCATTTGGAGAGTGAACCAAAGGAATGGAAGACGTCTCTCTCTCTCTGAATCTACTTCTCTCTGTAACTCTTTCAAATAAATAAAATAAATCTTTTTTTTTTAAAAAAAAAGAAAACCAACATTGTCTGCATTGCAGATGCTACTATGCCCCTCCCAATGCCTATGCTTGAGAGTGACCATTACTGTGTCTTCTAACAGCATAGAGCATTCTAAACTCTTGCATCACTTATATAAATGGAACCATGCGTATTCTGAAAATATTGTGGTTTCACCTGTCATTGCCTTGCCTAAGTTAACACTGCTGCATCCTTGCAAGTTGACTTCTACGTCAAGTCTCCTGCTCATTTTATCCCTTCCCGCCTCTTTCAGTGCCACTACACCATAAAATCTGCATGATCTGTGGTGCCAAACTCTTCCGTGGGTCGGGACTCTGAGAAGGTTATATCATTTAAAGTGTCAGGGAAATCTGTCATTCTCCAGACAACAACAGTACAGAAAGAATCAAGCTGGTGTTAATCACTTGGAATCCTGGAGTATAATCCAGGTTTGCAATATCCAAAGAAAATCCTGGGTGGTGCACAGCAGTGAATTTCAGCTCTTCCATCCCTGTTCCCCACTCTCTAACCATAGAGCAGGCAGCCACGTGTGAGGGCTCCTGGAGCAGCTTGCACACATGTTGTAGGACTCATGTGAGCAGTGAGAACACTGTCCTGATTGCTAATTGCTGCTTCTTGTCATTACACTTGTTCCACTATTACAACCCCCTTCTCTCGCACGATGTAAATGCCAGTGTCTTTTTCTATTTTCTTTTTCTTTGCCCCTATCTTTCTCCTTTTCTCCCTTTTGACCACCTGGCATTTAAGACTGAGGACAGTCAAAAACAACTGCATATGTGGCAGAAGGTACAATGACAGCCTACATTCCCAGAGGAAGACACAGCCCAACAAAGTACCTCAGGCTGATCCTCAACAACCAAAACACAGAAACCCGAATCAGCCAGCTCCTGGGAAAGGTGAGAAGCCAATTTCCAGAGTTCCCTTATTATGAGATTCCTATGTCCAGTTCTCAACAACAAAAAATCAGAAGGCATAGAAAGAAACAGGAGGGTTGGCTTATTCACAGGAAATGTAATCATTGAGATGACTGACCTAACAGATAAACATTTTAAAAATGTCTTAAACTGTGATAGTTGGATTCTTTGAGTATGCTTGTTAGTGTCAGTAAGGACTTTAAATGAGACAGAATCTGGACCACACAGCGTGGCAGCAATGAAAATGCTAGAGTTTGAGAGGAGTTCCAATTGTACAGTTTCTGGAGACAAGCCCAGGTCTTGTGTTCCTAGCATTTGGCTCTATCTGCTTCCCTTCACTACTCCCTTTAACAACGCTGGCCTCTGTCCCACCTATACTCATCTGTATGCGCAACTATAAATTGTTATTGATAGGAGAAGCTGTAAAGTCAGATGACCCCAGGGACGTATGCAACACCTCTGTAGCCACACAGGAAAGCAGGCCCTGCGATATCAGATCTCACTTTTTCCTTTCCTTTTTTTCTTCCCTCTCTTCTTTCCTCTCAACTTGTTCTCTTTCTTTCTAAAAAAAATAAAAATAAAAAACCTGAGGGAATGTATATTGGTACAACTATTATTGAAAACAGTATGGGGGCTGGCACTTTGGCGTAGTGGGTTAACGCTCTAGTCTGAAGCACCAGCATCCCACATGGGCACCGGTTCGAACCCAACTGCACCACTTCCTATCCAGCTCTCTGCTATGGCCTGGGAAAGCAGTAGAAGATGGCCCAGGTTCTTGGGCTCCTGCACCCGCATAGGAGACCTGGAAGAAGCTCCTGGATCCTGGCTTCGGATCGGCACAGCTCCAGCTGTTGCAGCCATCTAGGGAGTGAACCAGTGCATGGAAGACCTCTCTCTCTCTCTCTCTCTGCCTCTCCTGTGTAATTCTGACTTTCAAATAAATAAATAAATCTTTTTTAAAAAAAGAAAACAATTTGGAAATTTCTAAAGAAATTAGAAATGGAATTTAAAAAAGTATTTAAAATGCTCAAATAGAATGGAAGGCAAGCAGAAGAAAGAAAATTATGCATGAATAAAATGGAAACATCAATGAAGAGGGCATGTCAGAAGATGTAAAAAATAAATTTAGGAGCTGAAAAGTATAATAACTGAAATGTAGAATTCACTAGAGATACAAAGGTAGATGTGAAAAAGCGAAAGTATCACTCACCAAAATAGGGGACTGAAACTATAGCTGAGGAACAGGAAAAGAGTGAAGAAAAGTGAATGGAGGCTCCAGGACCCACGGAACACCATTAAGCCATCAACCTGTACATTGTGGAATTTTCAAAAGAAATGAGAAAGTGGCAGAAAGATTTTTTTTTTAATAGTACTGTTTTGAGGCGCCATGGCTCACTTGGTTAATCCTCCGCCTGTGGTGCTGGCATCCCATATGGGCACCGGGTTCTAGTCCCGGTTGCTCCTCTTCCAGTCCAGCTCTCTGCTGTGGCCCAGGAGGGCAGTGGAGGATGGCCCAAGTGCTTGGGCCCCTGCACCCGCATGGGAGACCAGGAGGAAGCACCTGGCTCCTGGCTTCAGATCAGCATAGCTCTGGCCATAGTGGCCATTTAGGGGGTGAACCAACAGAAGGAAGACCTTTCTCTCTGTCTCTCTCTCACTGTCTAACTCTATCTGTCAAATAAATAAATAAATAAAAATAGCACTGTTTTGACCAGATAGTGATATGGCCAAGAGCTGTGCACACACTTCAATATTAGAGGCTCAATTCACAAGTAAACATCCACATACCCATGAAAGTAGAAAGATAAGGTTGATTTACAAAGACTCCCATCTGTTAGAAACTTACAACCACAGCACAGGAATCATCATGGGCAACGCATGTAGCATTCGGGAAGCAATCATACCACCTTCATTTGTTTTTCTTCTTACTTTTATATCTTTCCTTATGTAATCCCTTACCTGACCTTAACCTTAGCAGTACTTGCTAATCAGCCAGAGGCAGATGTTTTTAAAATTGTCCGTGAACTGGCCTAGCCAGGGCCATATTCCCACACAATTTGATTAGAACATTGTTTAAAGAACAGAGGGCGCCCTCTATTCCCCAAACAGCCTCTGTGTTCACCCAAGGTTGTACAGACTCATCTCCTTATTTTGTTTACTTCTTGTCCTTGAGTCAAACTTTTTCCTTCTACTTTAGCAATACTTTTTCATTCTCTTTACAAGCACAACTTACATATTTCAAATGGGCAAAAAGTCTGTACCATTTACAGTATCTTTAGATAAACTGCCTTTGAATGGGAGGTTCTTTCCAGCACTTCGAGGGCTACAAGAAAATTTACTGCTGTGGAAAATGAAGGCTGCTTTCGTTGCATGGGTCAGGGCAGGGCAGGCCCCCTGGCTTTCCTTCCAGGTTAGCTGCCGTGGTACCGTCCTTTGGGTGACAGGATCCTCACGTTCTCTTGAGACATCAGCAGGCACCGCAGCTCGTGCAGCACAACGCTGTTGCCGTGTGAGTTTGGCCAATTTGCTAGCACTGATACGGCTCCTGGGTCCACTGCTCCATTAGAACTGCCGATTCTGCTCATATTATTTTTTGTTACAAGTCTAATCTGGGTGCTTAGGTCCACGTTTTAAGGCTGTGTATTCGGTTCCTGTAAATGATCCGAGCCCTTCCTCTGCCTCTTGAAGTCTTTGGCAGTCACACAGAGCATCCCATCAGCAGTCTCAATGTTACTCCTGGTGTCAAAATCTTCAATGAGCTTTTCTGTTCAGAATAATTCTTTCCATAAACTGAAGGGAAACATGCTGATGAGCTCAAAGCGGAGACACAGGTGCACCTGCTACCATGTTGTACTGTTTAGCAAGGTGCCCGTGTTTGTGATGCAGTCGGGGAGATGAGTACCAGTGTAAGAATGTGCCGGCCTGACTCAGGGGTCTGCAGCACACTGTACCTGACTACGGAGCCTGAGCTGGTGTCTTCCAACCCACGAACAGGGAATCTCTCTCCACATTTGTGTGTCATTGATGACACACAAATTTTTATAATTTCTAAAAACTTTATTTTATTTGAAAGGCAGAAATACAGGGAGGGAGAGAGAATTTTTCATCTGCTGGATCACTCCCCAAATGGCCACAATGGCCAGAGCTAGGCTGATCCAGAGCCAGGAGCCAGAGGCTTCTTCTGGGTCTCCCATGTGGGTTCAGGGGCCCAAGCACTTGGGACATCTCCCACTGCTCTCCCAGGCCATAGCAGAGAGCTGGATTGGAAGAGAAGCAGCCGGGACTAGAACCAGCACCCATATAGGATACTGGCACTGCAGGTGGAGGCTTAGCCCACTGTGCTACAGCACCAGCCCCTACTTACTAATTTGAAAGTTGCAGAAGGAGAGACACACACACACAGAGAAAAATCTTCCATCTGCTGCTTCACTCCCCAAGTGGCTACACAGCCAGGACTGAGCCAGGCTGGAGCCAGGAGCTTCATTCAGGTCTCCACATGGGTGGCAGGGCCCAAACACATGACCCATCTTCTGCTGCCTTCCCAGGCCAATAGCACAGAGCTGGACTGCAGTGGAGCAGACACTGTACTCCAGGGACGTGAACTGGCACCCGTATGGGATACCTGTTTTGCATAGCAGCCTTATCTGCTATGCCAAGCGCTGGACCCTCCAATGCAGACCTTGGGAAGCAATGGTGAGTGGATGGGAAGAGCAACTGGAACTAGAACCGGCGCCATATGGGATGCTGGCACTTCAGGCCAGGGCTTTAACCCGCTGCACCTCAGTGCTGGCCCCAGACTCAGTTCTTGACCCTCTTCCACATGTGAGTGCCTCACACAATGGCAGATTCTGGATTGAAAGATTTCCCTGGTGATTTTGGATGTAAGCTTTTATAGTGGGAAGGGTTGTGTCTGCTGGCACTAGCTGCTTCCTGAGTGTCTTCCAGGCCATCACGTTTCTCTTGATTAAAATATTCTAATGAATGTAGTCAAATATTTACTTTAAAATGAGTAATCGGGAGCTGGTGTTGTGGCACAGTGGGTAAAGGGATGCAACACTAGCTCCCATGTGAGCCCTGGTTTGTGTGCCGGCCGCTTCACTTCCAGTCCAGCTCCTTGTTAATGGTTTAGGAAAAGCAGAGGAAGATAGACCAAGTGTTTGGGACCCTGCCTCCCATATGAGACCTGGATGAAGCTCCTGGCCTAGTCCTGTCATTTGTAGCCATCTGGGGAGTGAACCAGCAGATGGAAGATCTCTGTCACTCCTTCTGTAACTCTATTTGAAAAAAAAAAGTAACTGGTCTTTTATGTTAATATAATAACAGAGCTGGGAAGTACTAACAACAATGACAGTTTGATGATTCTTCCTGTGTTTATTTCCTTTGTGTAACTTACTTTCAGAATTCTACATTTCATCCCTTTCTTCTGGGTGATATATATTTCATACTTCTTAGATTTCAACTTAGAAATCACAGCATACTTGTAAGAACTAATACCTTAAAGCTTTTAACCTTCACACATTGACAATATAAGTTCACTGTATAATAATATATTTAACTTATTTTGATACACTTACAATTACTATTGGTCATGAAAGGACTGCCCAGAGATTTCACAAACTTAACAGGCTTCTTCTCCATGCAGCTCTTTTATCACAAAACGGTATATTGTCAGCATTAAAGATGATTCCTCATGCCCTTTTTTAGATTTAATAATTTTAAACATTTCCCCCATTTTCTCTATTTTTGTGTAGAAAATACACTTTTTAAGAGGGTGGATATATTAATATGGTGAAATTCATGACAAAAACAAATAGTATATTGATATAAAAGGGGTATAATACATTATAAACACTTACATGCCACATAATATGGCACCAACACATTTTTAACTTTACCTATCACATGTCAGAGAAAAGATGTGGTATTTGTCACTTACCTTCCTGTGCCAGACTTATTTCATTTAGTAAACTGAGTTCAAATTCCATGATTTTGTTGCAAATGACAGGACCCCATTTTTTTTTAAGATTTATTTATTTATTTACTTGAAAGGCAGAATTACAGAGGCAGAGGTGCCATCAGGGATGGCTCAGTTGGTAAACATGGGGTCTCACAGCCCATGTACTTCAGGGCCAAAGCAAGGGTCTAATGCTGACTGGATTCAGGCAGCCAGGAAACTATCACGAGAAACACAGGAAGTTCCAGCTAAGCAAGCAAATAAAGGGCTTGGAGCACAGCCCACAGACAGCTCACCAAATGGCTTCCAAAGGTACCTAGTAAAGAATCTGCAGGATGAATATGAAGAGGCCAAGAGTGATCTGGCTGACCACCTGGGGAAAGTGTTAACAAGGAGATCAGGGAGAACTACATCAGAAGCACCTGGAAGGGGCCAGCACTGTGGTGTAGCTGGTAAAGCCCTGCCTGTGGTGCCAGCATCCCAAATGAATGCCGGTTCAAGTCCTGGCTGCTCCACTTCTGATCCAGTTCCCTGCTAACACGCCTGGAAAAGCCGCAGAAAATGGCCCAAGTGCTTGAGTCCCTGTGTCCACGTGGGAACCTGAAGAAGCTCCTGGTTTCAGACTGGCCCAGCTCCAGCCACTGTGGCCATTTGGGGAGTGAAACAGCAGATGGAGGATCTCTCTAACTCTGCCTTTCAAACGAATAAATAAGTGTGTGACCTGGAAGACATCCCTAAGTCGTACTCAGGCATCTATTTTGAGTGAATTTTTCAGTACATTGTCTTCTACTGGGTCATATCGCTCTTGGAATCAGAACTCCGCCTTTCTTGGTGGGTCAGGAATGTTAACTCCACAAGAGTTCTTCTGCAGTCTGCTTCTACTGCTAGAAGCCAAACTGTGCAGTTTTGAGTGTGGCAGAAGCCTGTCACTCAAGGTCCATTAACCCATAAACTGCTGAAGTTAAGAACAGTTCAACCCTGGCTTCTTCCCCACGCCATCCTTCTTAGCTCCCCATCTGCTGGTTGCCAAGTCCCTCAGGCACACATATGAATAAGATCAGGTAAGAAAAATAGTTATTATCACCTGGATGGTACTTTCCCTTTCTCACTTGTGGGTAAACGAGGCCCAATAACTCTGAGACGGCCCCTTATAATACTGTTCACGTGCTCAGAGGCCTTCAAGACTGTGGAAGAAATAAAACGGATTCTCAGCCCTAATTCCCAGCGTTAGGGGGAGCGACAGAATAGCCTTAAGGTGATGACAAACTGGCCAGTAAAAGAACACGGGCCATGAAAGAAGCAGCCGTGCAGCTAGTGACTCCAGCCATGGTACAGCAATGTCCTAAGATACAGGAGTAGAAAATTGAGATAGTGCTACCCGAGAAGTTCCCTACTTCTCATTCAAAATCAGAAGACGTTCTGAGAGCCAGTGAGCTAAAAAACTCCCAGAAGTTAGGTGGGGACCTGAGTAGTGTAGGTACCTCTGTAACCAAGCCATGTTCCCCTCCACCATCAACATTCCAACAAAGCCATGCCTTAGTCTTGTGGTGGGATGAAGCTGGCGTTGGAACCAGTTTCATCCTTGGTTCATTTTCTTTCACTGCTCCACTTGTGGATGGCCACCTTGAAGACTGCCCCTCAGAAATGCCCATGCCTCATTTAACTTCTAAGGTCTTGTGGCCCCATCACCATCATGTGATTGGTGATGGTTAGGCGCTTCCCCGGTCTGGTGTTCAGAGTCTGGAAGGCAGCTGGAGTCATAGGCTCCGAAGCTTTAGGCCTTCTTTCATGTCTGTCCTCCCAACATGTATATGTTGAAAACTACCTACCTCTGTGACTATATTAAGTAGGGCCTCTGGGGCGTGACTTGGTCATCTGGGTGACACATTCATGAATGAGATCTGTGCCCTTATAAAACAGGCCCAAAGGAACTCATTCACTTTTCAACCATGCAAGGACACAGCTAGAGGGAATCATCTGAGTCAAAGTGGGCCACACCAGACCCCAAATTCACTAGCATGTTGGTCTTGGGCTTCTTTGCCTTCAGAACACTGACAAAATTATTGTTGTAGTTCATAAAATACCCAGTGTGTGCTACTTCATTATACCAGGCTGAACAAACTCATACAAGGTCTAAGATTCAGGGTAAGAATTTAGCTCTGAGAGGGGACTCTAGGAATCTGAAATCAAGGCAGCATCGAGGAGGGATGCAGGGTTGTAGTCCACTGACCCCAGAGGGAGGAGCTGCCCTGTCAGACGGGACTTGCTGCACCACTTGGGAGACCTGGAAGAAGTTCCTGGCTCCTGGCTCCAGTCCCACCCAGCTCTGGCTGTTGTGGCCGTGTGGGGAGTGAACCAGCAGATGGCAGATGTCTCTTCTGTGCACTCTTTCTGTACTCTATCAAATAAATAAATAAACCCTTATGCAGACAACTGAGATGCTGTCACAGAAGGGAGGTGATCTCAGCAGCCAACGGTCTCTGCAACACTGAAGTTACTGGGAAGCTCTGAGACCCCAGGACGTGATGCAACCAGAGCTGTTACTGTGGGCAGTGGGGACTCTGAGTGTCAAGAGAACGGATCCTAAACTAATCTAGACCTCAGGCCTATGAGGAAAACCAGCTGAAGGCAAAACTCCAGCCTAGCCAGTCTGCTGACACTCCTAATGATCGTTCTCTCTATTCTGAGCAAGCACAGTGACCAGTGACAAACATCGAGTCCTGCTACCAGCCAGCTCTCTCCTCTGAGCAAGCACAAGTGACCAGTGACAAGCATCAAGTCCTGCAACCAGCCAGCTCTCTCCTCTGAGCAAGCACAAGTGACCAGTGACAAGCATCAAGTCCTGCTACTTTAGCAGGCTATGGCCCCTGTGACAGGCAGACCAGGGAAAGGGAGACATCTAGAGACAATCAGCAGCTGTGTTTGAGGCACTCCCGGCACTCCCCATTCCCTGGCCCTGGAAGCCCGTCACCCACTCTGGTCCCATCGGCGAGTGTCAAGGCTATCCTTTTTGCTTCAAGATGTCATGGAGAACCTGTGGTTTCTGGTGATTCAGAAAATCCTTTGTCACAACTTCTTTTCTGCAATGTAGATGCTAATCAGTGCTGAACAGAAGGACCAGAGGGCAATGGGAGGTATTCTGAGGATCCTGGGAAGAACACAGCAAGGCCTAGAAACACGGCAGGTGTGGCTTACAGGTCTGTCTTGTCTGAAGTAAGATGATCCTGACAGCAGCATCTCCCTGGAGTGAGCACCATGGGACAGAGCCTCCCTGTGGAGACTCTACTGGGCTTGAGGCTGCACTGCAGTGCGGAGGAGTCCTGCACAGATGGTGGCAATGTTCACAGAGCACCACATGGCGTCAGGAGAAAGGACAGAGACTGAGGAAGAGGCTGGAGCAGGAGGAGTCAGAAATGAATGAAGAGGGGAGAACAGTCAGATGGTGAGAATGGATGGACGCCCCACACCATCTCCATCTATTTTTTTTTTTTTTTTTTTTTTGACAGGCAGAGTGGACAGTGAGAGAGAGACAGAGAGAAAGGTCTTCCTTTACTGTTGGTTCACCCCACAATGGCCGCTGCAGCTGAAACACTGCGCTGATCCGAAGGCAGGAACCAGGTACTTCTCCTGGTCTCCCATGGGGTGCAGGGCCCAAGCACTTGGGCCATCCTCCACTGCACTCCCGGGCCACAGCAGAGAGCTGGACTGGAAAAGGAGTAACCGGGACAGAATCCGGCGCCCCAACCAGCACTAGAACCTGGTGTGCCGGCGCCACAGGCGGAGGATTAGCCTAGTGAGCCGTGGCGCCGGCCCATCTCCATCTTGATTCCTACACAAGCACGAGCTGACCTAGGACCCACGTGGCTGTGGCTCAGCAGGAGCTCCAGGCCACACTGATGCATCCCTGCAGACGTTCTGATGACCCCTGAGGGATGTTTTCGGGCCGGCCATCACCCACTTGCACAGATGAACCTGGCATCTGCCTTCCTTCCGTGCCTGGTGACGACACACAGGACTGTCCTTGGTGTGAGCATGTGCCACACTATCACCACTGCTCACCTCAGGAAGCCCCTGCCCCAGGACTCCAGGGCTCTCCTTAAACCTACCTCCACCCATTAGCCAAGGGCACCAAATGGCTCAACCTCATCTGCACCCACTGGGTCAAAGCAGTTGAAAAGCTGAAGAGAGAAGCTGCTGGTAAAAGATATCAGCCCAAGTATAGGTATTTAAAAGACAGGCAAGTTTGTGGTGAAGGGAACAACTGGAGACACCTCAGGCAGTGGAGCCTGTCCTGGCTTCATCCTGACACAGCTCCGGGATCTAGGGCCTCGAGGAGCACACTTTTTAGCTTCTAGAAAGGGTCTGGCTTTCGGGGCACAGAGCTTCCCCCTTGTCCCAATCACCCAGTCCATCCTGGGTGTCCTTCCCACTTCTACCTCCAGCCTCGTTTACTGAGTCCTAGAGCCTCATACCCCTGAGCCACAGCACAGCCGGAGCGCTAGCTCCAGACATCATTAGCATTATTCACAAGAAAAGTGGGCTCAAGTGTTTGCAGCAGAACATCTCCAACTTCCATGTGTCAAAACGCAGGATCCGACTTAGCCTGCAGGTGGGCGGAGACACTGCCATTCTAGCAAGGTGCTGGTGAGCAGGTGCATTGGTATCAAGATTCTGAGGCCCTTACATCTACGACAAGGAGACCTGATTTCACTGTGGTGAAATCACCTTGTGACCCAGTGCCACATTTCCCTCCACTGGGCTGAGCCCATTTTATGCCAGACTCATGAACTGAGTGAAACTTCCACACGTACACCACCACCCCGAGACCCCTTACCCCTTTCACAAGACTCCCTGGGGCCCTGCCTGCATCACTAAGAATCCAGGTGACTTTCACGTGATGCAATCTGTCACTCCAGCAGTTTTACTCTCCCAGGTGAGCAAGCTGTGGTCCTTCCCATAATCAGGGACCCAGGCACCTTCAGTCAGGTACTTCTGCCTTGCCTGGCCTCTGCTCCCCCGGCCATCTGCCGGCCTGAGATACACCCACATGACAGTTACATGTTCTGTGGCTCAGAGCACAGAAAGATGGGAAGGAGGATCACGCCTCCTCCCTCAAAAACACTTCTACAACTGCACACACCACTGTTGCCCACAGCTTGCTGGCCAGAACTTACTCACAATGCCACGCTAAACTTCAAGACATGGTAACATGACATGCCCTGAATCCAGGCAGCCATGTGCCTAGCTGACTACCAGAGCTTCTGTAAACATATACCGAGATCAACTGGCGCTGGCCTGCTTTACCTCCGCTTTCACTGCTGCCTGCTTACCCTCATAGCTCCCCGGAGACACGGCCAAGCCCAGCACACAGGACAGGCCCAGAGGGACTTCTGGCACCCTGCAGCTAACTCGCTTACCACACACCAGCTACAGTTGCAGAGAGCTACCGACTCACAACCAGCCCTCCTGCCTAGTACCACTGTGATCCCCATTTTGTGGAGTACACACCGAGCTCAGAAAGACTGGGTAACTACCCAAAGTCACCCAGCTACTAACTGAAGACGTCAGGTTCTCACCCAGACTGGCTGCAAAGCACCTGCTCTTAACCCTAAGCACTCAGCCAACGCCTGGACAATGGAACCGCACCACAAGACTCAGGGCCAGAGACACCCTGTGGACCCCCACCCTGTAGGCCAGCAGCACTCTCGGTGGGCCCCAGAGAGTCCTTCTCACTCTTGGGACATGTGGTGTAACAGGTCCAGTAACCACATCTCCCTCAGAGGGAAGGGCAGAGACAAGTGCCCTAAGACAGCACCCCGCCACCTGCCGATGACCAAGACCCAAGCACCGACTACTTCTAGACCTTTATTTCTCTGTGAAAAGGGAAAAAAGGGAATAAAATAAAAACGGCACTGTTGACACAAAAAAACCACTGAGGGGAGGAAGGGGAAAAGGGAGGTGGAGAAGTAGATGGGGGAGGGAGTCCCCATTACAGCAGCAGGAGCCAGTGACCCGGGACGCTCGCTTCTCTCCCCCGGTGTGGCGGGAGTAGCCCCTTCCTCCCAGGGTTGCTGCCCTATCCTACCTTGTGCTCCCCCAGCCCCTTGGGAGATGGACAGTGAGAAGTCTTCCCAGGCTGGGGAGAGGAGGAACCGTGCTGGGGAAGGGGCCTGGGGCAGACCATGCACAGGGAATGACAGCCAAGGCCCCCTACAGTCTCCCCAAGGGAGGGACTTGAGGGGGTTGCAGAGTGGACACCAGAGACCGGCGTTGGCTCCTCTTCCAGCATCAGGCGAGAGACAGAACTGGGGAAACAGGAACAGGCAGGACTCAGAACCGTGGCTCCCCCTCCGCCCACACCACTGCTGCGGCACCTCCCACTTCCCCGGAGCTGCTGCCCGCAGGCTTCAGGCCTGTTCCTGCAGATCACCTCCTTTGGGGCCTTACCAGTCAGGGCCTCCTGGGCAAAGTACTTGACGTCCACATCCTGGTCCTGGGTCAGTTTCTCTAGGATGGGCTTGACTTCACTCTGCAAGGTGCTGGGAGGAGAAAGGAAAGACAAAGAGGGAGTACGTCAGGGGCAACAGCAGAGGCCAAGGAGGCGCAAACACACACTGACACTGCACACACAAGAGTCCAGCAGACAGACACACACTCCAACCAGAAGTCTCGGAGGCCAACTGCACAATTACTTTGAAGGTAGGAAGTGTGACAAACAGGGACAGACGTCTCTGGGGCCCACAACAGGGAGGTCAGGGCAGCCTGGTAACCGAACGACAGAACCCATGTTTCTTTTTTTCTTTTTCTTTTTGACAGGCAGAGTTAGTGAGAGAGACAGAGAGAAAGATCTTCCTTTTTCCGTTGGTTCACCCCCAAAATGGCCACTATGGCCAGCATGCTGGGCCAATCCGAAGCCAGGAGCTAGGAGCTTCCTCCTGGTCTCCCATGCAGGTGCAGGGCCCAAGGACCTGGGCCATCCTCCACTGCCTTCATAGGCCACAGCAGAGAGCTGGACTGGAAGAGGAGCAACCAGGACAGAACCGATGCCCCGTCCAGGACTAGAACCTGGGATGCCGGTGCCGCAGGTGGAGGATTAGCCTAGTGAGCCGCGGCGCCAGCCAGAACCCATGTTTCTGAGGCTGAGCAAGTGGACGTCCTTTACTTCACACATTTTTACTGAAGCCTACACTGAACACAGATAAACCATTCAATTCTCGCCAATGGGAAGCTTGAACCAGGAGTAAGACACGGGGTCCTAGGGAGCAGCGGAGGGCAAGTTCACGGACACGCAGGGCTTGGAGGGCAAATCCATGGATGTGCAGGAGCCCCGAGGCATCTATTCCCATGTGATCCCTTTCAGCTGAGATGGCTCCTCCGCCCTCCACAACCACTATTCTCGCTTCAATCCTCCAGATCTGCTCAGTCTATTTCTCAACTTGACATAATGGTGTGTCCTCAGGTGTGGCTTTTCACTCAGCATTGTGTGAGAGGCCTGTGGTTTACAACAGTAGATACTATATGCTATATTGTTTTCTACTGTATGAATAAATCATAATTTATCCATGACTGCTGACAGACATTTGGGTTGTGCCAGGGTTTGGATGTGATTAAAATGCATCCACCCCAAAGGTTCATATGATTAAAGGCCTGGTCCCCACAGTGGCCCTCCTGGGAGGTGATGGGATCTTTGGGATGTGGGGCTTGGTTGGAGAGCTTTAGTTCCCTGGCAGCATGAGGTATCTTTGGTAGTTTCTGCTACAGTACTTAACAAAGGAGCAAGTCTGGACCCTCTCCCTCTGCTCCTGGTGTGAAATGTAATCAACTGCCTGCTTGCTCCCACTGGTGCTTCCATGCCACGAGGTGACGAAGCTACAGCACAGCCTCTATACAAAGCCTGCATCATGCCATCTGGACTTCTGGCCTCCAAAACTGTTAGCTAAATCAATCTCTTCGTGAGTACTTCCTACCTGGTCTGTCTCAGGTACACTGTTACAGAGATGAAAAGCTAACACAGGTTGTTTCCATCTTGACCAAAGCTACTGTGACCTTTTTTTTTTTTTTTTTTGGACAGAAATGCGCACTCATTTCTCTCAAATGCAAACCGAGAACTGGAGGGACTGGCTCAAAAGGTGTCCATGAACTAGCTTCACTAAATCCTCATCAGCAGAGTGCTCAGAGCATCCACAGCCCCGCCCGCTGTGGTGAGAGTTCCAGCTGTTCTACGTCCTCACCAAACCCACCTCAAGCCTCAGGGCAGCCAGTCTGGCCAGTGTGCAATGCCGGCTCCCTCACTGGCCTCAACGTGCCCCTCCCTGAAGGTGCGTGATGCTGAGTGGCTTGCTGGAGGCTACCTGCTATTTGGAGATGCTCTGCTTTGCCCATCTCTTTCTAGGGTTTCTTGTTTTACCTATCTGTAGGCAAGTATTTTGGATGAGTCCTTTATCCAAAATTATACATTGTAAATACCTCCTCCCAGCCAGGGATTTGTCTTCTGATGAACAGTTCTTCATTTTACTGAAGGTCAAATTATTGATCTTTTCCTCTGGCTTGCTTTTTAGAAAATCTGTGCCAACCCTAAGTTATAAAGATATTCTCCTACATTTTCTTTAAGAAATTTTACTTTATCTTTCTGTCATTTCAACTTATTTAATCCCCAAAGCAAGAGTTCTCTTTTTCCTCCATGGCTTTCCAAGTGATTCAGCCATTTTTGGAACATATGGACATCTTACCACTGAATGCCAGTGGTGCCTACTGTACTCATGGAGACTTCAAAAAGTCTGTGGAAAATATGTATGGATTTCAAAATTTTCACATCAAAATAGACATCTTTTAATTCTATTTTTCACAAGCTTTCGGAAGTACTCTTGTAAATATATATAAACATACTCACATATACATATGTTATATATACATATTTATATACATGTTTCTTAGTTTCATTTTCTAATGATTCGTTGCTAATGTACAGACAACACCATCACCTCCCCACTTCCATTCCACTCTTGGAGGTTGGCCACATGGATTCCCATTCTGCAGTTAAGAAAACAATCTTAGACTAGGGAAGAGACAGGCAAGGTCACAGAGCAAGCAGAGTAGAGCCAGCCCTCACGCCCTACGCTCTATCTTCAAAGATCAAAGATCAAGATGCTCAGAACAGCCCTTCCCTTCCCTTGCCATGTATTAGGGACTGTGCAGGCCCCACCTGTTGTCCAGGATGGGCCCTATCTTCTGTAGGGACTTGGCCACGTTGAAGCGGACATTGGCAACTGGGTCCCCAGCCATACGCAGAACAGTGGGCAGCATGTGCTTGGTGGTGATGTCCTGTCCACAGACCTCAGACAGCACCTGGGGGCCAGTGAGAGGCAGAAGAGTGATCATGCACAGTTCCCGGTAACTCCTAAGTCTCCCTTCCTGTGACTAAAGGGGATTCACCCACCCCAGGGACAGCTCACCCTCCTCAAGACTCCAACTCCTGTACCACTATGCCCTCCATTCTGGGATGTCCTGATCTGGCTTCCAATATTCCATTATCCTCTGGGAATGCTCCTTAAGTCCTAACCTATGGGATCTCTCCTTAGTACAGAAGTCTGTAAATTGTGGAAGGGAAGAAATTACTGGAACACATAATCATAGGTATTCTTAAATACCTTCCTTTCAATCTAGCTGTATGTATGGTATGTGTATTAGCCTAGTAGTACAAGAGATAACCACAACAACACAGCACACAGATGGGAGTATCTTCTCTACACGACTGTCCTAAGTCTGTCCTATGTATAACCAAATTAATTTTCACAACCTGAGAAGTCAGGTACTGTGATTATGCAAATGAATTCTTCCCACATGAGAAAACTGAAACATTGTTTTTAGGTAATTTTCCTAAAGTCTATAGCTAATACATGGCAGAACCAGAATTCAAAACAAGGTCTTATACTACAGCATACACATTTAACCACTGTTATAATATATATATGTATATTATTTTTGAGGAAAGGAGGGGGAAAAAACTTTGGAGGTAAGTGCGAAGACAGATCAAGTCTTCCTCCCTTGTCCCACCACATAAGTCCCCACCCTCAGAGGCCCTATGTTCCTGTCTCTGGGAGCCCGAGCCCCAGCCTGAAGTTCACTCAGTGACTCGTCTACAGCACCCCAGGTCTCCCCCTCTCCATTCCCAGGTCAAGTTTCCCTTGAGGATCACCCAGCATGCTCCTCTCCCGGCACCCTAGCCCTCCAGGGATCCCAGGTCTCCCCCTCTCCATTCCCAGGTCAAGTTTCCCTTGAGGACCACCCAGCACAATCCTCCCCCAGCACCCTAGCCCTCCAGGGACCCAGGTCTCCCCTTCTCCATTCCCAGGTCAAGTCTCCCTTGAGGACCACCCAGCACACTCCTCTCCCGGCACCCTAGCCCTCCAGGGACCCCAGGTCTCCCCCTCTCCATTCCCAGGTCAAGTCTCCCTTGAGGACCACCCAGCACAATCCTCTCCCGGCACCCTAGCCCTCCAGGGATCCCAGGTCTCCCCCTCTCCATTCCCAGGTCAAGTCTCCCTTGAGGATCACCCAGCATGCTCCTCTCCCGGCACCCTAGCCCTCCAGGGACCCCAGGTCTCCCCATCTCCATTCCCAGGTCAAGTCTCCCTTGAGGACCACCCAGCACAATCCTCTCCCGGCACCCTAGCCCTCCAGGGACCCCAGGTCTCCCCCTCTCCATTCCCAGGTCAAGTTTCCCTTGAGGACCACCCAGCACACTCCTCTCCCAGCACCCTAGCCCTCCAGGGACCCCAGGTCTCCCCCTCTCCATTCCCAGGTCAGGTGTCTCCCTTGAGAACCACCCAGCACAGTCCTCTCCCGGCACCCTAGCCCTCCAGGGACCGTCTGCAGGCAGCAGGGCTCACATTGATGCAGAAGAGTGTAGTCATGCGGTGCAGGTAGTTGGGGTCTCCAGACATGGCCAAGACCTTGGGGATGATAGTGGCATGGGCCCACTCCTTGCCAAACTTCTCCACCAGCTTCTTCAGGTTGCTGGTGGCTGCCTCACGGATGGCATAGACTATAGAAGGTGAGAAAGGCAGAGTCTGGAGTGAGTGACTGACACAGACGGGAAGCAACGGGCACAATACTTCTCACTGGGCAGTCCCCAGGTGCCTGGGCGTAAGTGGGCCAACAAACTCAACCAAAAAGAAAAGAGGGGCTCACTATGTGCTGTATCTAACACGTATCTTCTTTTCAGTCTCTCAACTACTCCACGAAGAAGGTTCTAGCATCAGCCTCATTCTACAGATGAGCAAACTGAGGCTCCAACAAATGATTTGCCCAAGCAACCTATTCAGTTCTTCAGTGTCTGACACAGATCAACATGAACCTTTCTATCACTCTGAATAACAATTCTCACAAGGAACAGCAGTCTGAAAAGGTGGGGTAAGAAGTCCCACATTTCACAGCATGAGTATGGGGCTAGAAGGTGGCGAGCGACTTGCTTAAGCTTTGCCAGCGAGGAGGGTGAGCTTCTCAACCAAGTCTGCCTGCCTGGTGGCCCTGTGGCTTGCCACTCTACCTGCAGCCCCCCAGGTGACCTAGTACATCCCCTCCCTACTCTGTACTTCTCTACTGTTTTAGTAAGCAAGAAAGCAGGGCTGCAGGAGCGCCCCGTGGCATGGGGCAGGGACTCCGGATGCCCCAAATACCTCATCCAAGGGGTCCACCCTCTAGGAGCTCCTATCTCCACTTTGCTGTCTTCCAGGAGGTACTCACCGTGATCCACGAGCCAGGCCATGCACAGAGAGTTGAGTTTCTCATCAAAGAACTCCACTCCCTGCAGGAGAACAGGAGGTTAGGGCTCAAGGGAGAGTTACCAGCGATATTCCAAACGAACTATACCTGCCTCAGAAAGACCAAGTGCCCCTCAAATCCACCTGAGGCGTCCCTTTCTGTCTCTTACTGAATCCTATTACTCATCTTTTAAGAACCTATATCCTGGATCTCTTCTTTCAACTCCTGGGGCGGCTGTCATGGACTGCCCTGGCTGTATGGACACACAGCACGGAGCCCTCCCCTGGGCAGCGCCACCTGGGCCCAGGCCTGCGTACTCACCAGCTGCCCAGCTAGCAGGGGCATGTACTCAATGATGGCCAGCCGCACCCGCCACTTGGCATCCTCAGCCAGCTCCACGATGGCAGGGAGCAGGGACTGGGACAGCTGCCGGATGCCAATCACCTCGTTCACGCAGTCCAGGTTGGAGATGATGTTCAGTCGCACTTCAGGGCACTAGGACAGGAGGGTTCTGTGTGAGTGACTGCCACAGGGTATGTGTCAAAGGCTACAACTGGACAATCTCATCAACGTGTTCCATCAGAGGTGAAGACGGTCCGTAGGGACAGGCGTGTGACCTGGTGATTAAAAGCCCCACATCCTGGATCAAAGTGCCCGAGCCTGATGCTCACCTTTGGCTCCTGATTCCAACTTCCTGCTAAAGCGGACCCCGCAAGGCTGGGGTGATAGCTTAACTAACTGGGTTCCTGCCACCCATCTGGGAGATCTGTACTGAATTCCTGACTCTGGTCAGGCCTGATACTGGCTACTGCGAGCACTGGGGAGTGAGCCAGTGGATATGACAGCTCTCTCGCAAATAAAAAATAAAAACAGGGAAGTCAAATAAGCTAGTCGGCAGCCTTCCTCCTCCACCTAGAATGCTACGGCAGCCTTACTTCAACCTCTTCTTTTTTATTTTATTTTTTCATTTTATTTATTTACTTATTATTTTTTTTTATTTTTTGACAGGCAGAGTGGACAGAGAGAGAGAGACAGAGAGAAACGTCTTCCTTTGCCATTGGTTCACCCTCCAATGGCCGCCGCGGCCGGTGCGCTGCTGCTGGCGCACCACGCTGA
Source organism: Oryctolagus cuniculus (assembly GCF_051225735.1). Taxonomy (NCBI): domain Eukaryota; kingdom Metazoa; phylum Chordata; class Mammalia; order Lagomorpha; family Leporidae; genus Oryctolagus; species Oryctolagus cuniculus. Next base: position 7,569,612 of record NC_142884.1, on the reverse strand, counting down.
TCCGATGGCAGGAGCCAGGTGCTTCTCCTCGTCTCCCATGGCGTGCAGGGCCCAAGCACTTGGGCCATCCTCCACTGCACTCCCGGGCCACAGCAGAGAGCTGGCCTGGAAGAGGGGCAACTGGGACAGAATCCGGCGCCCCGACCGGGACTAGAACCTGGTGTGCCGGCGCCACAAGGCAGAGGATTAGCCCAGTAAGCTGCGGCGCTGGCCTCAACCTCTTCTTAGTCTCAGTGGTCCTTTCTAACACTGATCCGTTCTAGCCCCTCTTCTTGCCTAAATTCAAGCCCAAACTCCCCAGTCACCACCCAGCACCCTCTCATGCTCTGTAGTCCAGGCCAACTGAACAGCTAGGTGTGGTCATGCGACCGACTCTGGCCCATGGGATATGTGGGGTGTAAGCTGCCGTGATGGGCCTCGTTCTCAAGAGGAGTGGCCTGCCACTGTGTGCTGCCTTTGCCTTTCCTGGGGCCTGGGGGACAGTGAAACACTAGGGCAGTCACCGCAGACACAGGGAGTTGAGGTTGCCAGGGTTAATCCACTAGTGTAGGGCCACCTGGACTGCTGTGAAGAGCAATCTTCGGTTTTATTTAGGACACTGAATCCCAAGACCCCGAGTACGGCACTGTGGTCCTCACAGCACCTTCATGGAACCCTGCAACCATCCATCGGCATGCTCCACTGCTAGTCTCTGAGGATTCTTTTCTTCAGATTTTTATTCTTTTTTAAAAATACATAGTAAGAATATTTCATTCTTTTTCTCATATTCCTAATGCCCAAGATAAGGAGCAGCACAGAGCTGAGGACACAAAATAATGCTGACAAGTGAGTGACCTCTGTGTACACGGTTGTACACTCATCAGCTGAGCAAAGCTCTGGGGGTCTGTTGCGATTCTAGGAGAATCCCAGCTGATGTGAGCAAGCAGCTGGCCCTCCCGTCCCTTCTGCAAACCCGGAGCCGAGGTCCCGCCTGCACCCTTACCTCATCCTTCAGCTGGGCCAGGAAGAGGGGCAGGAGGTGCTCGATGGTGTTGTCCTTGCCCAGGATGGGCGAGAGGCCCATGATGACCGAGGCCAGCGCTGACTTGACGTGCTGGTTGGCGTCTGACACCAGCTCCTGCGAGGAAGAAGGGGTCAGGGCGATCTCTGAAGCACCACACGCCAAACGCACATCAACTTGTAGGAAGCCTCAGACAACAGCTTGCTCTTGCCCTGTCACTCAGAGCAGGGTGAGCTGACTCTGGGGGCATTCAGTTCCTCAAATGTCCCACTGACTCAGAGTTCGATGGTTCCTGCTGCTAGCAGCCCTCACCCCAATCCGACAGTTCTATGGGTAAGGGGACTCCGAGACCTCCAAGTCAACCCCAAGCCTCAGATTTTGCCTGCAATCAAGACCTCAGTGGCTTCAAACCAAGGACTGCCTGGTCCCAAAGGCTGGAACCCAGTTTGCTTCTGGATGTCCCCAAGCCTCCCGACACCACCCCCTCTTCTTGGTAGGCTCAGACCTGCTCCATTCGTCCCCAACTCCCCGTTACCTTGATGCAGGGCAAAATCTGGGTCATGATCACATTCTCCCGACAGTCGGTGGAGAGATTTTCACAGAATTCTGGGTGGGGAGAAGGAAGGGGGAGGGTGGGATGAGACCCAATGGCCTAGTCCCACGTGCAGTCCCTCAGATACCCAACCGACTTGCTGTGTTCTGGTCGCCAGCACCAACCTTTGACCTTGTGGGAGGCTGCGGCCCTCACCTCGGCCTCACAGTCCTTCATCAAGTTCTGGAAGGCAGGGACCAGGTCTGTCTTGGTGATCTCAGGCCCCACTGCTTTTTGGAGCTGCACAGGAGAAGGGAGATGGGGAGTGTGAGAGGTCAAGTCAGTTAAAGGCATGGGGGTCAGATAGCAGGGGAGGGGCCCTGGGGTCACCCTGAGAAGTGTAGACAGGTGGATCAGAGAGCAGGGGAGGGGCCCTGGGGTCACCCCTGAGAAGTGTGGACAGGTGGAGCAGAGAGCAGGGGAGGGGCCCTGGGTCACCCCTGAGAAGTGTGGACAGGTGGAGCAGAGAGCAGGGGAGGGGCCCTGGGTCACCCCTGAGAAGTGTAGACAGGTGGATCAGAGAGCAGGGGAGGGGCCCTGGGTCACCCCTGAGAAGTGTGGACAGGTGGATCAGAGAGCAGGGGAGGGGCCCTGGGTCACCCCTGAGAAGTGTGGACAGGTGGATCAGAGAGCAGGGGAGGGGCCCTGGGTCACCCCTGAGAAGTGTAGACAGGTGGATCAGAGAGCAGGGGAGGGGCCCTGGGTCACCCCTGAGAAGTGTAGACAGGTGGATCAGAGAGCAGGGGAGGGGCCCTGGGTCACCCCTGAGAAGTGTAGACAGATGGAGCAGAGAGCAGGGGAGGGGCCCTGGGGTCACCCCTGGGAGCTAACGCAGTGCTGTGGTGTGACCTCAGGCAACGGTCTGCGTCTCAGCTTCCTCGGAAGCAAAATGAGAGCTGCGCCTTCCTCAGGGTAGTTTTCCTTACAAATAACAACAGATCTCATTGTTCAAGCTATTGTGGGCTGGGTTTTCTGTTAGTGGATTAAAAAAAAAAAAGTTCTAATGATACTGTGGATTTTTTTTTTTTTAAAGACTTATTTGAGAAGAAGAGTAACAGACACACACAGAGAGGGAGAAAGAGATCTTTCATCTGTTGGCTCATCCAGATGTCCCCAAGAGCTGGGGTTTGGACAGGACAAAGCCAGGAACTCCATCCAAGTCTCCACATGGGTGGCAGGGACCCAAGTCCTTGGGCTATCATCTGCTACCTGCCAGGTAGCAGGAAGCTAGATCAGAAGCACAGAGTTGCCAGGAGTTGAACTAGGTCCTCTGTTATGGAAGCAGGCATCCCAAGCAGTGGCTTAACCTGCTGAGCCACAATTCCTACTCCCTTACTTTTTGATTTATATTTGTTTCTATTTTTTTTAAGATCAGTTAACAGAAGCACAAGTTAAGTTGAATAACTCTAATCCCAAAATCCAGAATGTTCCAAAATTCAAAGCTTTTTGAGCACAATGTGATATAAGTGGAAAATTCCATATGAGGGTGCAGGGGCCCAAGCACTTGGGCCATCTTCTACTGCTTTCCCAGGCCATAGCGGAAGCTGGATCAGAAGTGGAGCAGCCAGGACTCGAACCAGCGCCCATGTGGGATGCCGGCACTGCAGGTGGCAGCTTTACCAGCTGCACCACAGAACTGGCCCCCACTTTACTAATAAAGTTCCCTCTGAGTTGACCTTCCCCTGTATAACACCTGCCCCTGAAGGCCAGGAATGTGGTGAATTCACTGCACCCCTCAGAGCTCAAAGAAGACCTGCTGCTCCCCAAACATGTTTGAGCACCGCCCTGGGAGAGTCAGAGACTCTCTTTTGTAAGAGGAGGAAAAGTGAGGTCGGTGTTGTGGTGTAGCAGGTTAAGCCACCATCTGCAGTGCTGGTATCCCATATAGGTGCTGGCTAGAGTCCTGGCTGTTCTACTTCTGATCCAGCTCCCTCCTAGTGTGTCTGCAAAAGCAGCGGAAGACAGCCCTAGTGTTTGGGCCCCTGCATCCAAGTAGGAGACCCAGATGAAGCTCCTGGCTTCAGCCTGGCCCAGCCCTGGTCACTGAGGCCATTTGCGGAGTGAACTAGCAGATGAAGATCTCTCTCCTCTCTGTCTCCCCCTCTCTCTCTGTAACTCTAACACTCAAATAAATAAATAAAACTGTAAAAAGAAAAAAAAAGAGAGAGAAGGAAAAAGCTCTACTAGGGCAGGAACGCTCTCCACAGGCTACCCGTTCCCTTCTCTGCTCTGGTGGCTCTTCCCTGGGTCTGAACATAGCTCCAGAATTTTCAGCAGGAATTTAAGCTGTCACATAAATTAACCAGGGCTGGCAAATGCAATGAGATCCAACTGGATGATCACAGAGATGTCACTGCTTAAACACTTGATGATTCCACTGGCTCAGCTCCTTTACCCAGCCCTGCCCCTGGCCCTCTGAGGGCCTCAGGGTCCCCACCTGTGGGACAATGTCCATGGCCCCTCACTTACCTCTGTGAACTTGTCTGCCACCATGTAGCGGACACGCCAGGACTTGTCCTCAGCAGCCTGGCGCAGGGTGGGCATCACCAAGGCCTCCAGGTCCTCCTGGGGCAGGAGCTGAGCGATGTTCACGCACGCCTCCACTGCCAACAGCCGCACCGAGTCCTGGGGAGGAGATCAGGGCACAGGGAGGGCAGCAGAGGCCCTGCTGAGCCCTGGGAGTCCCTCTGAGTGCACGGTTGGCCAGAGGGGAGGGCCAGGGAGCAGAGCTCACCTGCTCGTCAGAGGCCAGGTTGGAGAACATGGGGATGATCTCACTCTTGACATTGTCCAGCTCCAGCACCTTGGCGAACTCCCCCAGCTTGGAGGCTGCGGCCCGCCGCACCATGGGGGTGTCGTCTGAGCACAGGTTCCGGAAATACCTGGGATTGCAGGCAGAACTCAGGAGGGGGAATCCCTGGGAATTCCAAGGCAGCAGGCAGCAGAGCGGCAAGGTGCTTCTTGGGTCCTGGCTTTGCTGGGTGGAGCTGAGAGCAGCAGCACCTACCCCACTGAGCCGTCAGGTTAAATCAGGTAGCATGTGTGAGACACTCAGCAGCCTTCCAGCACATAATAATGCTACCAGGTAACAATCAGAAAACTGCCAAACCGGAAGTGCTGGCCTAAGTCAAACCGAGAGGCTATCCTTACACATAGCTGCTGGACACGCATGGGTTAAGGAAGGTAACTCAGCACACAGGTCCCACTGGAAACCAAAACTCTGGAGTGAGTGACAGTTCAGGGCCTGGGCCTGAGGTTCAAGATCCTGGGAGAGACCTGGGTAGGCCTGACATGGAGATGGCACATGTGCGGAGGGCTGTGACCTAGGGTTGGCCCAAGGTAACACCAGACATCACTGGTTGAATGGTTGAGCGTTTTGTGTGCCAGATTCCATCCAAAGCACTTCATGTGCTCATTTTATTAAAATGGGAAGAAGGCACTCCCACTGAGACAGAGCCAGGGCTGATGTCACACCCCCAAGGACACGCCTCTCTGGGGACCGGTGAGGTGGAGTGGGAGCTGGGAGCACTCCGGGCAAGTGAGCCAGGGCGGACCTAAAGGGGCTGAGGCTTTAGGGAAGGGAGCCAAGCTCAGTGGTGGGAGGGCCAGGGCTGCCATGGGGCGAGAGCAGGACTTACTGTCGAAGTTCTGCCTTGACGGCACTGGACACGCGGGGGTAGCAGACAGAGAAGAGGCCACAGGCGGAGGTGCGGGAGGTGAACCAGTCGCCGCCCGCCAGCCTCTTCACCAGTGGCACGAAGTGGGCCTCCAGGTCGGAGGGCGAGTGCTCATGTGAGATGGCCCGCAGGGACTCCACCGCCTTGTCCCGCACCACCGTCTCCTCCACCGTGGCCAGCGACTCCAGGGGTGGCTGTGAGGAGAAGGAGACCATCACACACTCGCTCCCCACCACACGTGGTCCCTGACTCCCACCCAGCCCGTGCTCCCTCCTGGTGCATCTCCCTGCAGATCCCCAATCACTCTGTGCCAGCCTTCACCCAGCCTTCCGTGAAAGCTCTCAGCTCCTCATAAACCTTTGTATGTGTGCCACTTCCTGAGGAGAGGCCTTTCTACCCTTGGCTTCTCTAAGTGCACGACTCATCACTGATGCTGACGGGCACCTCTACCCCGCGCTCAAAGCAGGGCCACCATGTCACAGCCCCCAGGGCTGGTTCAGCTCACAGGATCTCAGGAAGCAGGTCCCTTTAGCGTCCTCACTTCAAAGAGGAGGACAGTGAGGCAAAGACAAGCTGAGCACTTTGCCCAAGCCAGGAACAACTTCAAGCCAGGACCTAAACCCACTCACTTGGCTCAGAGGCTCTGCAGTCTGGCCTCTAACACAGTTTTGCCGACTGTAACAAGATCTCACGTGACTCTGGGGCCCTGGGTAACTGCTTACTGGTGTGTTACCGGAGATTCTGGGGGGCGGGGAGCATCTGACTGGCTGCCCACTTTGCCCCAAAGCCCAGCAGGGCTCCTAGCATAGGGCAGGAATGCAGCAATTCCTGACCTAATGGAGACTCAGTTTATGCTACAATGTTCAACTAAAGTTGTGCAGGGCTCTGGTCTGAAATCCAGCTTGGCTGGGGAGGTATTTAAGGCAGAAAGAAGGTACAATGGGAATGCCTCCAGTGCCTAGCCAGGTAACAGTAAAGCAATGAGCAAAGGTGACAGGGTGGTGACAACAGAGAGAAGCAGGGCTAGTGGCGCACAGCAGGACATTTGGTCCAGGGAGGACAGCTGCTTCCCAGTTCCATCAACAGTTATCACGGTGGAGCCGCTTTAAAAAGCAAATCTCGTTTTCCAGAAGTAGCAAAATAAGCCCAGTGCCATATGCGAAAAGCTTCCTTTAACACATGCAACAGCATGGGTGGAGACTAAAGATGCTACGGTAAATAAAGCAGGGAGCTGGCACTGTGGCCTAGCAGCTAAGCTGCCACCAGCATCCCATGTCAGAGTCTTGGCTGCCCCGCTTCCAATCCAGCTCCCTGCTAACGCATCTGGGACGGCAGAGGAGGACGGCCCGAGAACTTGGGTCCCTGCACCCACATTAGAGACCCAGCTGGAGTTCCAGCCTCCTGGCTTCAGCCTGGCCCAGCTCCAGCTGATGCAGTCATCTGGAGAGTAAATCAGTAGATAGAAGATCTCTCTTTCAAATAAATCTTACCAAAAAAGTAGCCACAAAGAACAATTATTCTATGACTCTACTTATAGGAGGTACCTAGTATTCAAACCGACAGAGACAGACAGTGCAATGGAGGTGAGCAGGGCCTAGGGAGAGGGGGAGGAGAAGGGGAGTCGGTGTTTAATGGGTGTGCAGTTTCAGCTGGAACACAGAGAAGAGTTCTGGAGATGCATGGTGGTGATAGCACACAACAATGTGAATGTATTTAACACCGCAGAATTATACACTTAAAACCAGTTCAAATGATAGATTTTAGCTAAATTTTGACATGATAAAAAAATTTAAAGAATTTTTTTAAAACCCATTTTTTAAAAAATTATATTTATTTGAAAGACAGAGTTACAGAGAGAGGTCTTCCATTCTGCTGGTTCATTCCCCAAATGACTGCAATGGCAGGAGCTGAGCTGATCCGAAGCCAGAAGCCAGGAGCTTCTTCCGAGTCTCCCACACGGATGCAGGGGTCCAAGGACTTGGGCCATCTTCCTAGGCCATAGCAGAGAGCTGCGTTGGAAGAGGACGACCAGCCGGCACTCGAACCGGTGCCCAAATGGAATGCAAGCGCTGCAGGCCAGGGCTTTAACCCGCTGCACCACAGCACCGGCCCCAAAACCCAGTTTTTAAAGGGTGGAAATAAATTATCCAAGAGGGGGCCAGCACTGTGGAATAGCAGGTAAAGTTGCTGCCTGCAGTGCTGGTGTCCCATATGGGCGCCAGTTCAAGTCCCAGCTGCTCTACTTCTGATCCAGCTCTCTGCTATGGCCTGGGAAAGCAGAAGATGGCCCGAGCAGGAGTCCTTGGGCCCCTGCACCAGCGTGAAAGACCCAGAAGAAGTTCCTGGCTCCTGGCTTCGGATCAGCACAGCTCCAGCCAGTGTGGCCATCTGGGGAGTGAACCAGCAGATGGAAGACCCCTCTCTCTCTGTCTCTGCCTCTGTGTAACTCCGCCCTTCAAGTAAATACATACATCTCTAAAAAAAAATTATCCAAGAGAAAAACTGTGAGCAGTGGGCCACAATACGTGGTCTCTGCCAGAGGACCTCACTACCAAGGGCTTCAAGTGCAGGAGGGGCTCAGGGGAGAGTGGGTGTGGTGTCCCAGGGCTGCCGCAGGGATTTCGCCTCTGCTTCTCTGCCACCCGGGCACGCACACAGAAGGCAGGGAGTGGTCCTCAAAGTGCAGTCCCTGGACCACCCACAGCAGGGTCACCAGGACACCCAGCCTAGGATGGACTCTCCGAGGGCAGGGCCCAGGACCGTGAGGCCTCTCTGTGAAGTCGGGACAGCAGGTGTTTTCAACCTGGAGACCACACAAGGTAGCGGGCAAGGTGGGACTCTCTGGAAACCTTGAGAGGGGAGTCAAGAGTGTTCACTACTCAGGGCAGCCTCTGACCAGGAGCAATCCTTGAGCTACAAGGTTCCTGTACAACTGACTTCATTTCTTACTGCAGAGAATGAAGGCCAGGAGCAGGTCTGACACCTCTGGGCTCCTCCAGCCTGCAGCCTTTGCTTCATGTCTGTAGAATGAACAAACTGCACCACAGCCATTTTCCACTGCTCATAACCTGTCAAAATCCAGGTTAACTGCCACCTCCTCCAGGAAGCGCCCTTGAGAACTTCCGCTCCCATCTAGACCAGCCTGGGCCTCTGGTCCTAAGGGTTCTCTTCCCTTACAGCTCTCATCAGCCTGTGGAGCAACCGAGAACTCTTCGAGGGCAGGTGGAGTAGTTATGAATCACGGGCGGATCTGGACTCAGCTCCTCCCAGCTCGCACAGTCCACTTAAGTCAGCCTGTGCCTCAGAGTCCTCAGCCAAGGAATGGGGCTAAGACCAGCACACACCGTGCACGAGGCACTTGGAAGGGGGCCGTTATTCTGGTCTGACTTGCCTCTGGGTTCCCACACTGCCCAGCTCACAAAGGGCCTCGACGCGGTCTGCTGGCTGAAGCGAATGTCACGGGTATCAGTCCCACAGGTCACAGGAGACTGCTTCCCGAAAGGAAGAGTGGGTCAATTGGGGTTTTCCCCACTGAGAACGTCTGGGGCGACACTGACAGGTAGGAGAGGGATCCCCGGGCTCCAGCCCCAAGCTCCACAGCAAGCCTGAGCTCCTACTGTCTGCAGGTCCGAGCTCCTCGTGGGAGCCCTAGGGTGCTAAACCGAGCCGCCCCTGAGTCGTCTGAGCAGCTGCTGAAAGCAACGTGTTCTCTCCTCAGACACGCTGACAGGGCCCGGGGCTGCACAGTGCATGGAGCTAAAGGGCCCCACTCCTGCTGACCCGTGGACCTCACGCCCCTGCTCTGGACAATGAATGAAACGATCTTATTTACAGGAATTTTGTATGTACAGAGATTATACACACATGCACAGAATACCAGAATTTAATGGTCATTACCAAGCTTCTTCACACTTAATGCTGCTCAACCTAATACTGCCTTGAACTAACACTGCAACAACTATAAACAGCGCTGCTATTTTATACACCCAAAGGAGGAAAGGCTGCTGATGCGACAGCAGTGCAGATGCCCAAGTACGAAAACGTGGCAGACAAGAACAGACCTCCTGGGGACACAGGCTGCCACCGTGGCCTCGGCTCTGAGCACCACTGAAAACCAGAGTATTTCCCTGCTGGACACGGGTGTTCTCCCTCATCTCCCCAGCAGCAGTTACTGCTATCTGACCCACCTGTGTGTCCCCAGTCGTCACCCAGCACAGGGACACGAGGCAGGCAGTGGGGTGGGGACTCGGGGGAAGGCAAAGGGACAGACCTGAAGTCCCTGCTCTGCCACTCACTAGTGATGTAACCTCGATGAGATGCACGCCCTCGCACCCTCCAGGTGGCTCATTAACGAGGGCACGCCCCAGCCCACAGGGCGGACGTGACATCACATAATGTCTGTCAGTACACAGTGTGTCCAGCACTGGGCTACGGCTCTGTAACCCAACCACACATGGGAGGGACAGCACTTTGGAAGAGGACAGTGCACAGCAAATAACTGGCAGAACCCAGCCTACCCGTGAACCCAAAGCCCTACACGTGGTGTTCTAGCACCAGGGCATCAAGTGTCACTAACGGCCTGCTGGATTAAAGTGATGAGGGGAACCCTCAGCCTCTTCTACACCCTCCCGCCCCTGCCCTGGACTGCAGGACTACAGGTTTGACCTCAACGAGAGGGAACACGAGAGGCGTTCTCTGCATTCAAGACTCACCAGGAGGCAGTGCACATACTCTGGGCCTCCCACCAGCGTGGTGAAGGTTCCCAGCTGTTCTGCCAGAGCCAAGAGGACCTCATCCTCATCGTAGATGGTGTCTGTGGGACAAAGAGACTCGGTTACAGCGCCGCGCCACGCCATGCTGACCCCAACCCCCCAGCAACCCAGCTCAGAGAGGTGCCCTCCACTCAGCTTCCTCACACTGCCAGCTCCCGCGACCTCCCCACCTTCCACCTGGGCAGCACAGAGACCAACGCACGTGCTCGGTCAGATGACTGAGCCCCAAGTCCCACCTCTGCCCCTCGCCAGGTGTGGGCACTGGGCAAGTGACACCACCACTCCACGCCCAGCTTCTGTCCCTGACACTGGTGACGTGTCCCAGTAGGCAGCAAATGAGACGGCGTGCACAAAGCGCGGAGCATGGAGGAGGAGCTGTTCTGGTCTAGCCTTCACCCTCAGCGCCGTTCCCTCAGTCGGGAACATCTTTCTCTTCTGCCCAAGACACTCTTCAGCGTCTTCCCAGACCTGGGTAACTAGCGGTTCTCGGAAGCTGTCCAGGACGCTCTGCAGACCAAGTCAGCTCTTCTCCCCTCCCGCTCGGCCACCCCGACCAGAGCTCTTATCACAGGGGACGATCACCCGCCAGACCTGGCTCCTCTCTCTGCCCGAGCTGTAGTCAGAGCTCTGTTCACATTTTCCCAAACAATGATTGATCACGTGAAGGCAAAGCTGCTTTGTCCTAATGCCTGAGCCTGAAGGCCTCTCTCCTCAAGCCCTGGCCTATCCTTCCCGAGTGGGGGAGACTGCCTGACCTTTGTGGCCAACATCCCTAGCATCTGTGAGCTACATTTCCCACTGCAACTAGCATGGCCATGTCACCATGCTCTGGCTAAAAGGGTGTATGGGGGTAGGGCAGGTGTGTTTGTGTCATCAATTCCTGGGTCACTTCCTTATCATAACCTTCTCAGTTGTGAGGTAGGTTCGCAACTTGAGTTCGGTTCAAATCTTGTTCTAGCGGCCTGCGTTGTGCTGTAGCACATTAAACTGCTGCCTACAATGCTGACATCCCATATGGGTGCCAGTTGGAGTCCTGGCTGCTCCACTTCTGATCCAGTTCCCTGCTAATATGTCTAGGAAAGCAGCGGAGGATGGCCCAAGTGCCTGGGCCCCTGCACCCATGTAGGAGACCTGGATGCAGCTCCTGGCTCCTGGCTTTGGCCTGGTCCAGCCTGGGCCACTGCATCCATTTGGGGAGTAAACGAGTGGGTGGAAGGTCTCTCTCTCTCTCTCTTTCTGTATTGCCCTCTCTCTCTGTGACTCTGCGTTTCAAATAAAATAAAATAAATTGTAAGAAGAAAAAAACACACTTGCTCTGCTGCACACTCGTGAAGCAGCCCCTCACTCCCATGGGCCTGTTTCCTCACCGCCCAAATCACAGCAGGGCTTTCCTCACTTCACAGGACATAGGGCAGCGGGTGCTTCTGGGGAGAGCTCAGCACGCGACCTTGACCTTGCGGCAGTGTGGCTCCTCCCCAGCCTCAGAGGCCCTGGCTCTCAGTCAGGATCACCCTCCTTGCTTTCTGTCTGGCTCCTGGAGAGCTCGTGAATACTCATGGGCTCAGCTCTTCCAACTCCGCCTCCTCTAGTTCAGACCAGGTGAGCAAGCTAAGTTCCGGAATCAGACCTGTGGGAGGGAACCGGCAGGGCTTCCTCCTGCTACCCCTCCTGTTTACACTGGCCCACGCCTCTGCCCCCAAGCTCTGCACACCCCTCCCTCCCGAGCCAGGCCTGCCAACCCTTCCACTGCCCTCATCATCACCATGTCCCAGCCGTGGAAGGCGACAGCTTCCTAACTGGGTTTCCTGCTGCCACTCCTGCCCTCAATCCATCCGCTCTCCTCCGGGACCCAGTCACTCTTCAGGCACTAAACAAATCATGGCACTCCTTCATCTCTATCTTCCTGATGGACCAAAATTCAGATTTCACCTGTCAGGACTCTGTGTCTCAGGCTGTAGTCACCACGGCCTCTTCAACTCACGTGTTACCTTCTTCACTCTCCCTCAACAGCTGGGTTCAACCTGCAGCCACCTGACCGCTGTTCTCCCAACATGCTGAATACACACCCACCTCCCCCAAGGATCCCGTGCAGCGGGGGTCCCTGTCATGGTCATCCCCCTATGAAGTCAAGCCCTGCACAGTTTAACAACCTGCAGCCACCTGACCGCTGTTCTCCCAACATGCTGAATATACACCCACCTCCCCCCAGGATCCCGTGCAGCGGGGGTCCCTGTCACGGTCATCCCCCCATGAAGTCAAGCCCTGCACAGTTTAACACTGCTGATGATCACTCGCACTTCACTTCTCTCAGGCCTTATCACCCACTACCTATTACAGTGCCGGTCTCTAAGCTGGAGTGGAAGCTCTGAGAACAGACACTTTGGTTTGTTCTGTCTGCAGGCCAGCATACAGCGAATAGTGGACAGGCATCATATACTACAGAATAAACACACTTCAACTGCGTGCTGGGGTCTCATGCTGCCCGCTGGGAGGACAGCATCCTCTGCAGAGTGCCTGTGTTACCTGCCTGGCTCCATGCTCCACTCCAGCTTCCCGTCAGTGCAGACGGTGGGAGTCAGCAGTGAGGCTTCAAGGAACTGGGCTCCTGGCCACCCACGTGGGAGACCGAGACGGAGTTCCTGGCCCCCAGCCTGGGACCTCTGCAGGCATTTTGGGAGTGAGCAAACGGATAGGAGCTGCTGCTTGCTTTCTCTTGCTCTCAAAACAAATAAATAACTTTATAGCCTACTATAAAGAGTGAATTAATTGTACTGTGAATCAGCCTAATGAACCCAGACTTTCAAACAGGAAACACTCTTCCTTTCTGATCGTGGAAATGTCATGGCAAAGTTAAGGGCAGCTCTCGAACCACCATCCTCAGACTCAGGACACTTGCACTTGGAGGCCTTTGGAACAAACCACAAGGGCAAATCTGGGAATTCGGAGGCACTGTTCATCAGAATTTACCAGAGTCTTTAAATGACAGACTCTTCTACAATCTTTTTTTTTTTTTTTTAAGGATTTTATTTATATATTTGAGAGGTAGAGTTACAGACAGTGAGAGGGAGAGGCAGAGACAAAGGTCTTCCATCCACTGGTTCACTCCCCAAATGGCCACAATGGCTGGAGCTGCGCCAATCTGAAGCCAGGAGCCAGAGCTTAGCTTCTTCTGGGTCTCCCACATGGATGCAGGGGCCCAAGGACTTGGGCCATCTTCTACTGTTTTCTCAGGCCAGCAGAAAACTGGACTGGAAGAGGAACAGCCGGGACTAGAACTGGCGCCCATATGGGATGCTGGCACTGCAGGCGGAGGATTAACCTACTGCGCCATGGCACCGACCCTGTATCTATAATCTTAATGTAGACACATAAGTGACTTAATCTGCTATGGAATCTGCCCACAGATTATCAGAATTACTAACACTGTTGGGACGGTACATTTGTTACAGGCTGAATTGTGACTCCTGCCCCATATTCAAACATCCTGGTAATTTAGAGTGTGGCTGTAGCTGGAGATGAGACCTTTAATGTCTGCCTAGTGTCCTCATAAGACTAGGAGACTGGCACAGGCAGAGAGACAGTAGGTGTGAACACAGAGAGACATCATCATGTGAGAAGAAAGCGCCATCCACAGGCCACGGGACACACAGGGGAAACTGACCCTGCCAGCACCTTGATCGAGAGAGTAAACCTGCCCACACGGTCTCGGAATTCCAGCCTCCTCTGAAGTGTGAGAAAATACAATCAATTTCTATCGTTTTAGTCACTCAGTCTGTAGTATTTTATCCCTAGCAAACCAATACAACACAGTAATTTCCCCCTCATAAAATTGATTCTGAATGTTTTGCAGGTGTGAGCTCAGTAGGGGTTTCAGTCTTTTCTGTCTGAAACAGTATTATCTTTTTGGAAAGACACTGTATCCTGCACTTGCTATTTTGAATACTTGCCATTAGCCTGATGCCCAAAGCAGAGAAAACAGACTTTACCTGGGACTCCAAAAGCTCAAAGCAATCTCTGAATCACTGGCTCCTCTTCAATCTTACGGCTCCCACACGACTCTGCCCCCACTACCCCCAAACCAGTTCCTCCCAGCTGGACTACTGTAACACAGTAAGTGGTTCTGCAGGACAGTAAAGGTAACACTTGCTCACTGACCCTTCACAATGCTCCTAACACACCCTGTATGGTTAGTCCCACTTCAACAAAGCACACCAAGGCTGGGTTGACCCCTGGCACCTCGACCCCGGGGTCTCCACTCCTCGCCGAGCAGGCTTCCTGCCTCTGCCCTTTTCTAGTCCATCCTACCCCCTCCCCACAAATTCTGCAAGCACCAGGTTTACTTTCTGTATCGCATGCACCCTGCCCTCTAGCTGCTATTTACGATGGCTGCCCTGCCGCACAGCGGGGGTTCATCTAACTGCTCCACTTGGTGCTCCAGGCCAGCAAGACCCAACCCACCATTGCCCACCTCGCCGACAGCTCTTTATACATTCCTCAACATAGACAATCACCGCACTTGCTATGAACCCAGGCCAATCTCCCGCACGGGGCTGCCTTCCCCACCAGCAGCAAACACTGAGCACTTTTATGGACCAGACTGCGTGTGGTGCACTTCACCTTCCTGCCAAGCTGTGAGTCAGGTTCTCTGGTACACTTTGCCGATAAGGGAACAAGGCGAACAGGTGAAGTGGCCTACCAGAGGTTTCCCAGCAGGCTGCTATCACACCCATGGCTTGTTTCAAACCCACGTTTCTCCAATCTGTCTTCTCTACAACCTTTGGCCACTTTATGATCCTGCCAGACCACCCCTTCTCGTCCAGAAGATGCCCCGTCTCAGCACGCTAAGGCTTTCTGGCTTTCCAGCAGTTCATCAGTGGAAGCCATTTGGTTTGGGGCAACCTGTTCAGGGTCACGTGTGCAGACACCTACTCCTATGGCCCTCAGCCACCAGCTGCCCCACTGTGGCAAAGTCGACGCAGCTCCCTAGGCCTCAATTTCCCCACATGGCAAACAAGGGGAGGGGCCACGATCCTGGCCTCTCTATCCCACGGGATCATCACTGGATCCAGTAAGATGATTAGATACAGAAGAGGTCTGTCAGGGCAACACACAGTAAACCTTCAGCTGTGATTGTAATTGGGAAGTAGTGATGAGAAAAGTGGTAACAGAGGACTTGCAGTCAATGGTGGTCCACTCAGACATACTAGGTGTGTTACATACACCTTAAGAGTGCTCAGTGACAGCCCAGTAGCTAACAAACCACACTGACCACACACTGGGTACCAGAAGCACTTCATAGGATTCTTACTAAATCCTCACATTAAGTTATACCATCACACCCACTGCTAACCACCAAGAATCTGTGGCAGGTACACGTGAAATACCTTGTCCAAGGTCACATACCTATAAAGTCATAGAGATTGGATTTGAAATCAAGTAGTCTGTGCTACTCGTCCTTAACCAACCAAACTCAACTTACAGCCATAATGTCTGACTAGATAAATATCCCTACAGTGACCTCAGGCAAATTATTTCACTTTACCTCTCCACTCCTGCTTCCCTCGTCTACAAATGGGGACAGATTACCTGCCTTAAGGCACTGCTGTGACATTAACTGGCAGTCTCAGCACTATGCAAGTAAACTCAATCATCACAGAGAAAGTTTACAACACTGCCTGGCACATGGTAGGCAGCATAGTAAGTGCAGCAATTACTACCAACACTTAAAACTAACACAACAGAGCACGGGTCACTACCCTGTTTTTCTGGCGGAAAATCTAGGAACAGTGGAGTAACTCACCTGAAATCCCTAGCTGCCAACTGCTGGAACTGCAACTCTAACCTGGCTCTGCCTTCAGACCCCTTTACCCATGCCTGCCTCGATGATTCCAGATCATTCTCTCCGAGCAGGACTGCACTTGTCCTCTGAATCCCTGCCCCCATCCCACAGTGTCAGACACTGGGCAGATCTGTTGAATCCACAGCCAGGCCCCTCTCCTGTCTAGCAGGAACCACTCTCCAGCAGTCCTCACTCCAGTGCACTCTGGGAGTCCACATTTTATTACCTGTAAGGAAGGGCAGGAGCTCACTTCGGGTCCTTTCAACCCCGAGGGCCAACGCGATGGTGGACAGTTTCTTGATGCTGTTGAGGCGAAGCTAAGAGAACAAGAAAGGGGGGAAGATGTTAGCAATCCCAGATTCAAGGGAGTTCCCACAGCCGTAGATCCAGTTCCCCTCAAAGCCTTGCTAAGCATGTATAAAGACGCTTAACAGTAACTTGAAAACACCTACCAAGTGACTCTGCTCCAGAATGAAATCATTTAACAATGACCACCAAAGAGGCAGGAGTAACAAAAGCGAAAGTGTCCTTTGTGTCTTACAGAGCTGGCGCCTAATCAGTCGCATTTCCCAACACCGCTCTGTGTCAGATTCCAGCCTGCTTCCCCCAACCTCCCTCTCCTCCCTCTGCTTTAAGCCCTTCTCTGCACGCTGCACCGTCTCGAACCCGACACCACACTTGAACAGCACAGCAACAGCCACAGCTACGCACGCTTCCTCCGCGCCAGGCGCCAGCCTAAGCGCTCACCTCCAGAAGCTCATTTAGTGCTCACAAGTCCCCCAAGAGGCCAGACTCACTCCAAGTCCTACTTCACACAGATGCACGCAGGACCAGGGAGCAAAGGTCCTGCTCAGGGTCACAGAGCCAAGACGGCAAGAATCAAGGATGTATACCCAGGGCTGTCAGCTCACACTAATGATGAAAGAGCAAACACTGTTATGACAACCTCACTCTGAAACAGGACGGCCCCCAGCACAGTGGGTTCACTGGTGGCCCCGAAAGGCATGCCCCAGTCCTAACCCCAGTGCATTCACCTGAGATCACCCCGACCTGAGTGCTGGCCCCTGATCCAACAGAGTCCCTCAAGACAGAGACACACAGACAGGAAGACCACGTGAAGATGGCACGAGAGATCAGGGTGATGAACCTCAAACTGCCGGCACGGAGAGGATCTCCCTCGGAGCCACCAGAAGTTAGGGAGTACCCAAAAGATCTCCCCCAGAACCCCCAAAGGAACCAGCCCTGCACAGGATCTCCGACTCTGTTAGGATCTCCCCCAGGACCCCCAGAGGAACCAGCCCTGCACACACCTGGATCTCCGACTCTGTCCTCCAGAACGGAGAGACAACACATTTCTGCTGCTTCAAGCCAACGGGCCTGTGCTGTTTGTGGCGGCCCTACAGAATTAAGCATTTACGTGTTAGGACCTCAGTGAGCCTCTCCACCCTGGGGAGGAAAGCACAGATAGTAGTGGAGACTGAGGCTCAGAGACATAAAGACAGCCCCTGAAGGGAGCATGGTCACAGCTGGAGGTCCACCCCTGCTCTGACTGCAGAGCTGACCCTGAGACGCTCCCAGTGGCGGCACCTCCGCCGCCCAGCTCCCAGGGCTGTAGAGGGATGTGAGGAGATCACGTGTGTGAGAGGGGGAGCAGTCTCGCTGAGGAGCAAGTGACTGTTGGTGACACAGGGGAATCCTCTTCCTGGGGTGACACGATGAGCAGGTGCCCTTGGCCTGTTCTTTTCCTGGACCCCACCCAACTGGGAGATGACTGAGTCCTGAGCGAGCCGTGTTCTCTGACACAGCCGACGGTGGGAATCTGATGGAATACCGTGGTGGTCTCACCTCAGAAACATGCACAGCACAACTTTCACACAGCTTCACTGGGCTTCCTGACTCCTCAAGCTCACGCTCATCTCTGGGAGTAAGAGAACCTCAAGATGTAAGCTTACTTTGAACCAAAAATAAAACACAAAGCTGGATCCACTGGGAGATTAAAAAACTACACCACCCTGCCACGTGGTGGGTCTGGTGGCGAGTACCTGGGTGCTCCCCACACCAGCCCCGAGGGCAGGAGAGCTGGCTCTACAAACAGCTGGGCAATCTTTTCAGCTCTGCAGACCACATGGCCGCTGTCCCAGCTACTTAACAGCCCTCACAGCACAAAGGCAGCCACAGGAGACTAAGTAAATCAACGGGCTTGGCTCTATTCCAACAAAACTTCACTGGCAAAAGCAGGCAGGCAGTGAACATGGCCCGCCAGCTGGCTGCATCTGGCTGACCCTCAACTAGTCTTCCAATGTTCTCTGGAAGTTTTCACAATCAAGTACTGCACAGCAGGCTGACCTAGCTGGCCGCTTTCTTTCCTCTTTGATTTCTCCAAGCTGGATCTCTGTGCTCTCTCAGCTGGGCCACGGGCAAGAGCACACACGAGCCAGAGCCACGCTAGAGATGGTGACAGCAAACAGCCACAATCACAACCATAATCACTATGCCAGCAACAACTGAACATTTATTGAGTGTTTACCATGCACTGGCCATGGGTAATCCCTTGGCACCATACTCCAAGGTACTGTGACTGGAGTCCCCATGTCACAGGTGTGGATGTTAATACACATAAGACATCATTTGGTGGAAAGCAATGGAGCCACAGCCAACACCAGGCAGTCTGACTCAATTTCAACATCATATTGTCACTCAGGAACAGTGTCCAAGAGAACCAGCCCACTCCTTCACTGTTGCCCTTGGAGATTCTAGTTTGGGTTTCAATAAGAATGTCACTGGGGCCAGCGCTGTGGTTTAGTAGGTTAAGCTGCCGCCTGCAGCGGATATGGCATCCCATATGGTGCCGGTTCTAGTCCTGGCTGCTGTACTTCTGATCCAGCTCCCTGTTAATGTACCTGGGAAGGCAGTAGAAGATGGCCCACGTGCTTGGGCCCCTGCACCCACGTGGGAGACCTGGAAGAAGACTCTGGTTCCTGACTTCAGCCTGGCCCAACTCTAGCCACTGCAGCCATGTGGGGAGTGAACCACTGGATGAAAGACTCTCTGTGTCTCTCCCTCTCTCTGTTTTAACTATGCCTCTCAAGTAAATAAATAAATCTTAAAAAAAAAAAAAAAAAAAAAAAGAATGTCACTGTTTCTTCAGGCAGATGGCACTGAGGATGCCTGAGAAATTTGGAGCTACAAGGCCCAAGTTCAAAGCTAAGCTGTTTACATGGTAGTGGTTGGATCCTGAACAATCTTTGCACCTTTCTGAGTCTCCATCTTCTCATCTATGAAATGGGCTCACCGAGGGTGGGTCCGACCCCTGTATCATGAGTACAGTGCCAGGGAGAGACGGTAACAGAGGCGGTGGCACCCTCACCCTGCTGTCGGCATCCGGCTTTTCGTTCAGGTTATCAAGAAGGGTCTTCCCCCTCCTATCTCAGTCATAATGGCAGCAACAATTTCCAAAGCCCTCATTACACTCCACACCCTGTTGCAAGTGGTGCTTCAATGTTTTCTCTTGTTTGATCCTCATGACCCTGATAGGGAAGCGAAGGGTCACCTGTCTCATGGCACAAAGCAAAAGCACCTAAGTGGCTGAGCCAGAGCTTGGCCAATGCCATGGATTTGTATTTGCTTTGTTTCTTTTTGTGGTCAGTTGTCATGGGCCCTCTTAGCAGGACTACTAATGATCACAATTTGGAAACAGATCTCAGCATAAGCAACACCAGAAGACAAGAAAAACAGCTGGAAGAGTTATGAACACAGCCGTGACTTCCACTGGTGACACTGTTTGTAATCTGTTGCTGTGACACCAATCCACAACAGAAAGAAGCTAAACCCTGGTGTAAATGAAAGATGCTGCTTTTCCCATGTAAATGCCTGCAGCTGCCCAGGAATCAGAGCGGAGCCCAGGTTAAGAGCCCCTGCACTGCGCCATCCTGCTGCTCACAACCTGGTGTTTTCAGTTGTGTCCATGGCCCCCAGAAGACATTCCCAAATCACCTCTGCATCTGGATGTGACTAGGAGAGGAACCTCTGACCAGTAAAATCCAAATGGAAATGTTACACGTGACCTGGGACGAAGAGGGGAGAGTGGAGGACATGCAAGCAGAAAACAAGGGTGAGGGCCTGGTGCCCCACCCCCTGGAGTGCCTGAGCAGCTCGGGCAGCCATCAGACCCTTTGGTCATTGGTCAGAAATAAACGTCAAGCTATTTAAGCCCTGTTATTTAGAGTTTTCCTATCGTTTACAACCAAACTTAATCCCCACTCACTCAGCTGACCTGGTTCTGGACAGAGACACCTGAGCAGCTTCCAGGAAAGATTTTCCTCCTAGATAAAACGGACAAGGGCAAGAACAAGCTGAGTCCTAGGCTGGCCCTGCTTACAAGGACAGCAGAGGCTGTGGCCGTCAACAGAGTGGCGTGCTCTGATACAGTTCTGGGATATCCTTGAGCTGCTGAACTTGTAAGGAAAAGGGGCAGCGGGAACCTTTACTTGCTTAGACTCCTGGGGTTCTCTGGAACATTCCTGATACAATCAGTGTTAGTAGCATTAGTTAAGTGACCTTCACTGTCCCCCAAATGGGCCCCCACCAAGCACTTGCAACAGCTCACCCATACGGTCTCCCACCCTGAACTGGGCTTGCCAGAGTCTCCAGGAGCCCTGTGCATACAGCCTGCTGACGGACACAATGAACCTGCAGAAACCCCCTCTGCTCGTGAGGCCCCTCCCACTCGATCCAGAGAGCCTTCTCTGGCGGGAACACGGTCTGTACGACCACACACACAGCACGTCCTCCTTCCAGGCAGAATAAGAGCCAAAGGCCTCACTCTGGCCTCCAAGGCCCGACATGATCTGGCCCCTGGGGACGGATCTGTTCTCACCACCCCTTGCTCCTTGGGTGCCTGTCACAGTGGTTTCCTTGACAGCTGCCAAAAACAGAGCCCAGGTCTTTGTCCCTGCTGTTTCCTCACCCTGCTGCCTCCTCCCCAGGTGGCCCTTCTCAGGGCCTCCTCAGGTCTGCTCCACCATCACCGTGTGCACCCGACTCCATCACTGGCTGACACGCATCATTTTCGCTTACTGCTT
The DNA here is from genome assembly GCF_051225735.1 of Oryctolagus cuniculus. Classification (NCBI taxonomy): domain Eukaryota; kingdom Metazoa; phylum Chordata; class Mammalia; order Lagomorpha; family Leporidae; genus Oryctolagus; species Oryctolagus cuniculus. The sequence goes on along the minus strand of NC_142884.1, from coordinate 7,548,651 downwards.
CTCCCTCTCTGCTGGAGTACGCACGTCACCAGGGCTTCGTCCCAAGAACACAGGACAGTGCCTGGCACAGAGCAAGTACCCAATAAATGCATGGTGCTTGGGGTTTTTACAGACGTCAGAGAAAAAAAGTATCTGGAGGAATACACTCCCAACTGTTACTGTTGCATGACCTGCAGCTGAAGTGGGGGGGAGGGTATAACGCACTGTTGCACATGACCTGCAGCTGAAGTGGCCGGGGTATAACGCGTGCTTGACGACACCCTCTCCATTCAGTGAGGACGGCGTCTCTCCACCCTACGAAGTCCTCCAGCCCATGCTTCCATCCTCACGCCTTCAAAGACCACATTGCTGAACGGAAGGGGAGAGGGAGTGGGAACGGGGAGGGTTGTGGGTGGGAGGGACGGTATGGGTGGGGGGGAAGCCATTGTAACCCATGAGTCGTACTTTGGAAATTTATATTCATTAAATAAAAGATAAAAAAAAAAAAAAAAAGACCACATTGCTAATGAGACGAATCTGGATGTAGGTGCACTGCGTGGGAAAGCCAGCACCCACCTGACAGAATTCACCAAGGCTGGACGCCAGTGTGGCCGTCGCGGGCTCTATTTCTGAAGCCCTTGTTCTTTAAGAATAATGGATGAGCACATAACCTGCCTTCCCAGGTAACAGCTAGAGTCCCCAGACAAGCCCTGGGCATCTCAGCTTCCGCTTCCCCACTGTGAAACGGGAACTGCAAAGGCCTGCTTCAGGATTGCTGGGCTGATCGATCCAGGAACGCAGGCACCGCTGGCCACAGCAAGCGCTCCAGTGTCAGTCGTTATCAGTTCTCGTGCATTTCTTAACCAGAAGGAACGTGAACTGAAACAGGAAAAGCCCAAGTAATTTCCCCACCCCCTGGGAAACCAAGCAGCAGCCCTCACAGCTTCCCCGGCATCGTACTTATTGATCAAGGTGTCTGTCCCCACTCCTCCAAGGCAACTTGTCTCCAGGAGGGAGGAATAGGACCGTTACCAACTACTCCTAAACAAGAATCTAATTCTCATCAAAAAATAAATAAATAAAAACACACACAGAGATATACAGATAATTTTAGAAGGTCTTAAAGCCCAAGTACTGCTCGGAGTGTTCACTGTGTTCAGGCACCTCACACAGCTTCTCTCTCCCAGTAAACCTAAGGGGCAGACAGCACTTTGTATTCGTTTTGCCAGCGAGGAAACTAAGGCAGAGAGGGAGGAACACAGGTCATCAGTGCACGTGTGGCAGAGTGTAGACGTGACCCTGCGTCCCTCACCACTGTCCTCTGCCCCTCCTTGTCTGCAAGCTCTCAGAAAACACCTGTATGTCCACGCTCTAGGACGCAGACAGGGGCACGCTGCAATGTCTGAGACCAGGCATGGGCAACCTTTCTCCTGCCAAGGGCCATGGGCCACACAAAATTCTCAACCTAAAAATCAGCCTGCTGTAATTATTGAATTTCAAGTTCTGCCTGCAGTTTCTTTGCAGAGTCTGACCAGATGATTTTGCGAACATGCTCCCCATCGCTGTTAGAAATGGCTTGACGCCAACGCCACGGCTCACTAGGCTAATCCTCTGCCTGCGGCGCTGGCACCCCCGGTTCTAGTCCCGGTTGCTCCTCTTCCAGTCCAGCTCTCTGCTGTGGCCCGGGAAGGCAGTGGAGGATGGCCCAGGTGCTTGGGCCCTGCACCTGCATGGGAGACCAGGAGGAGGCACCTGGCTTCAGATTGGCGCAGTGCGCTGGCCGTGGAAGCCATTTGGAGGGTGACCCAACGGAGGGAAGACCTTTCTCTCTGTCTCTCTGTCTAACTCTACCTGTCAACAACAACAACAAAAAAGAAGTGGCTTGTCATTACCTAGTTTACCTTGTCTAATTCTTAAAGCCTGATGGGTGCTTTCCACCCTTTCTTCGTTGAATAAGAAAACCAAGGCCCAGAAGCGTGAGTCACTTGTAAAGTGGCCAGACCAGGATTCAAACCCTGGCGGCCTCCACCTAAGGCCCTGCCTCTTCTCATCACCTCCAGACCTCTGTCTCCTCGGAGGCTGTGCCCTGAAGCCCACACCCCTGCTTAAACTTCGCTTTGTCACTTACTAGGCTGTGTGACAGCAGGGATTCCAGACTGAAGACTGAAACCAAGTCAGATTGAGACAGTCAGGGAAAGTGAGTCCTGGACAACGCCGAGGAGCTGCTGTTACCCTGTTAGCTGGGAAAATGGCTGCACAGATAAAAATGTCTGTGGTTTTGGAAGTGGGGACTGAATAATGCAGGAGAAACAGTCTGATATGGACTGATCTTAAAAATACCTCAGCAAAAAAGAAGTGGTGGGGGGAGGAACAACTGTGGCAAAATCTTGAAAAAATTGCTAAGTCTGGGTGTTGGACACTATTTTCTCTACTTTTGTCTGAAATCTGACAAGTAGAAATGGTAATGGGGCCAGTATCCTTAGAGTTGGCCACCGCCTGCAAGCACCAGTTCCCTCCCAGCTGCAGCTCCCCGCTGATGCACTGGGAAAGCAGTGCAAGACGGCCCAAGGGCTTAGTCCCTGCCCCCCATGCAGAGGCCCAATGGGGTGCTGGGCTCCTGGCTTCAGCTTGGCCCAGCCCTGGCCACTGCAGTCATTTGGGAGGTGAACCAGCAGCCAGAACACCTCTTTCCTCTCTGTAACTCTGCCTTTCAAACAAACACATCTTCTAAAAAAATGTTGATGGAAATAGATTCGTACCTATCTAAGACAGCGTTTGTGAGGATTCAATCAACACAAAGCGCTCGGCACACTCCGCAGCCCACAGCAGGGTCTCAGTCCCGGCACTACCGACATCTGGGCCACTTCGCGCTGGGGACTCTGCGCACTGCAGGGTGCTGCACGTCCAGGACCTCACCCACGGAAGTCAGCGGCTCTCCTCACAGCAGAGAGCCTGCTGAACCCCCCGGGGGACGTCACCCCACGCTGAGAACCTCTGCCCTACACACCCAAGAAACAGCGTAAAACACGCCATGCACACCAGTCAGAAGCCTCCTGTACTCCATCACCACCTCCCCACGGCTCGGAGTACGTGCAGCTGTAAACACGGTACGTGCACCAGCCCTGTCCTCACCACCCCAGCAGCTGCTAAATTACTCCTCCCTGTCTTCCCTAGGCGTGGAGAGTGACTCTGATACCCAGCCTCTGAACAGCTGACCACATTTCAAGAAGCACGGTGCCCCGAGCACCCCGGACAGCGCGGTTAGGCCTGTGCATCTCACTGGTTTGGGGGAGGAGTGGACTAGGGGATCCGGTGACTCTGTGGCTGAACTCATGTCACCACCACCACTGTCTCCCTCACTTTTCCAAGATCCAACTGTGAGCCATCGGGACGATGGAATGGGGTCACCAGTACTGAACACCCACTCTGAGGCAGCCGGCTTCATTGCACCTCCACAACCAGGCAGATGCAGGCTGGGGGCTGGGCCCCAAAACGGAAAGGTACCGCTGCGAGGGCACTCAGGGAGCCAACTGGGGCTCCGACCTGTCCCCCTAAACTCTACCTCGCCCACTGCATCACACCGAACCGGCTCTGCCCTCCCCGACACAGCCCGGCTCCACCCACGGCTAGCACCAGCCCTGCTGCTCCTACCCCACGGTCACAGGACTCCTTCAGAATTGGTCACTGGACGTTCCCCTAGTAAGGCCTTGCAGTGCCCTCCCCACCACCCCCATCCAGAACCACAGGCCTCCCAGCCTAGGCCTCACTTCCCACCGCCTGGCCATTCACTCTGCTTCAGCCACACTGGCCTCGTCACGTCCACTCACGGCCTTCGCAGCAACAGTCCCCTTGGCTGGGACGGCCACTGTGCTGTCCGTCCTTCACCTCACTCCAGCCCTTGCTCGCAGGTGTCCTCCGGGCAGCCTTCCCTAACCTCCCCATCTAGTGCAGCAGGCTCCGCTCACTCGGTCCCCGTCTCTGCCTCTCTTTCCTTCTTAGCGATGACTGCGACTGACATCACATTACAGATTTATTTCTGTCCCCCTCCCTGGAATGGAAACCCACAAGAGGAGCAGCTTTGCAGGTCTGCCCCCTGCTGTACTTCTGGTCTCTAACGCATGGTCACCACAGAGAAGGTGCTGGATGGATACTTGCTGAACAAGCGAATCAAGGCTCCAGGCTTTCCAGCACCCTGAACTGTCTCACTAAAGACACAGACCCACCGGCATCTGGATGCCGCCCGCACGGCGCTGGCCCACCCCAAGTTCTGTTCTGCCTTCTGGTCCTAGCTACTTCCTTTCAGCTGCACGGCTGCAGCTGTGTTACTTCTGGTTCCTGAGCTCGGGCTTCCTCACCTGTGCGATGTAGATAAGCACAAGGCCTGCTCCGAAGGGCGGTAAGAGCAGCATGTAAGTCAGCAAGCACGTAAACACTGAGGCCCGATGTCTGTCCAGCACCTGGGGCAGAGCAAGCACCCTAATCTGATACCGGGGAAGCTGTAGTCAGGGGTTGTCGGTTCTTACCTACAAGGGACCAAAGTACTTTGGCTCTGGGAACCAGGCCATCTGCTAACAACTCCTCTACTGGGTGGTTTCAGCACAGAAAAAGCAGCCACAGACAACCTACAACTGAATGGGCGTATCTCAGTTTACAGACAGCAACCACTCTATTTAGAAAAGCAGGAAAGGGCACAGGCGGCTGTTAGCCAATCCCTGGCTTAAACGGAGGCCGACAAGGTCCTTCCAAAGGCTGGACTTCACTTCCTCTTGAACTTTATTTCCCAGCATCAAAACCAGCCCAGGACCTTTGTACTCATTTCCTCCGCCTGGAATGCTATCCCTAGGTATCCAAGGGCCTGCTACTTCCCTGCATCCCTCTACTCAAATCTCACCTCCTCCGCAAGGCTTGCTCAGCCACTCCAGTGAAGCCCGGATCACAGCCACGCTGGCCAGGCCTCCCCACCCCACCCTGTTTTACTTGTCTCCACGGCACTCCTCACCATCTGCTCTTTCTCTCTGCCTGCACAAGCGAGTGAGCTCCACAGGGTAGGTCTCTGCCTGTGGCACTGCAAGATGTTCAGCTGCATACCTGACCTCCACCTACAAGACACCAGAAACAACCCTCTAGTTACCCCAACCAGAAACCTCGCCAGACGTTGCCGAATGTCTTCTGGTGAGCAAAATCGCCTAAGTTAACAACTACAGCCCCCGTGTGTCCCCTCTCTTTCTGGAAACATCTTCGCTCAAAATCTGCATCCTCAGTTGGCCAGCGCAGTGGCGCAGCAGGGCACCGCCTGGAATGCCAGCAGCCCAAGTAAGCACCGAGGGAAGTCCCAGCTGCTCCACTTCCGAGCCGGCTCCCTGCTAACGCGCCTGGGAAAGCAGAGGAAGAAGGCCCAGATGGGTCCCTGCACCCACGTGGGAGAATGGATGGAATTCTTGGCTCCCAGCTTCGGCCTGGCCCAGCCCTGACCACTGCAGCTCTCTGGAGAGTGAACCAGCAGAGGGAAAAGCTCTCTAACTGCCTTTCAAACACATAAATCTTTTTAACAAAAACAGTCTGTACCCTCCCTGCAGGCCTCCTTACCACGCATCCCCACCCCACTCTGCCCGTGCTGTGCTCCTTCCCTGGTCTCCACTGGTGTCTGCCAAACCGCAGCTCCTCGGCAAGGCTTCCCCGGACCTCTCTAAAACGGCGTCCCCGTCCGGGGTTAAGTTTTACTTAACATGGGGTTTATTGTCTCCCTCACCAGGGCGTCAACAAAGCCAGAAGTTGTTATCTGTGTGTTGACTGCTGCACACCAGCGCCCAGACTCCCCCCAGATACTTACTGATTCAGAATCACAGCCCCTGTTTCCTTTCCACACTGCCTGCACGTGTTAATAACACCGGACACTGAGTTCTGTCTCCCGCACAGCAACCCGAACTACCGCTACCCCCTCAGCACCACCCCGAGACACAGCAGGTGTCTGTCAAACGCATTCTACAGCAGCACCTCGCGGACCAGACAGCAGCCCCACTCGAAGGCTTGCGGAGATGGACTCACTTGCCCATCTCCATCAGTGAGGAGTGCAAGGGCCGGGACTACAATCACAGCCCGGTGCCACCAGCACCTGCAACCCACGGAGCTCGGCAGGCTTCCTCGTGCAAGGAAACCCGCACAGCTTTACCAAGGCAGGAACTGAGGCCGAAAGGGAAAACGAGACCGCGGTCACCGCCGCCTTAATCACAACCGACTAGTTACTGGGCCCATTTCAGCAGCCCGACACCTTCCTCCGTTACTCATCAATCCCTCACACAGCCAGGGAGGCCAGGATCATCGCCGTCCCGCATTCCACGGAAGACGGAGGCCCACGCAGAGCGAGGGAGCGCCCCGCACAAGGTCACGCCGCGCGTGGGAGGGGGCCTCGCACGCAGCCTGGCAGGGCGACCCCGGCTGACGCGACCCCGGGGTCAGCGCGCTTCGCACACGCCCCAGATTGCAGGGCAAGGCGGAGTCCACAACTCCACCCGGTCCAGGCCAGAGCAACTGGGACGGCAGCCTTCGCCTCTCAGTCCCAAGGGGTCCAGTGGCCGAAACCCAGAAAGGAAAAAAAAAAAAAAAAAAAAAAAACCCACCAGGCGGCCCCTCCCCCACTCCGAGCAAGTCACGCGCCCACCCCATCCCCAAAGGCCACACGGAGGCCGCTGAAAATCACGAGCCCTCTCCGCCACCACTCCTCTTCCCGCAAGCAGCCTGCAGAGCCGCACCCGGGCCGCGGCTGTCCGGGCCAGGGCCGCCGCGCGCGCACCCTCAGGCCCGGGACCCTCGAGGTTCGCCCCGGCCCCCGCCCCTCCGCTAGGTGGACGACCAACCCAGGGCGCCGTCTCATCGAGTCCCGGGACCTGGAGAGATGAGAGCTGCACGCTGATTGGCCGCAGCCCCCTTCCGCCACTCCCAGCGAACGCTGAGCCCTTTCCGCGAGGGCCGCCCGTACCCCCGGTGTCCCCTTTCCCGTCTTCCCCGCGTCCCCTGGGGCCTCCGGACCTGAACGTCCTCGTTGCGGAGCTCGTCTATGAGCACCGCGATGGGGTAGAGCGAGTCGTCGCCGTCGGCCGCCGCCATTTTGGCTCCGTCCCGTTCCTGTCAGACTGCGGCCAGCGCTGTGCTGAAACCGGGGTAGGGCGGGGCTGTGCTGGGAGGAGGAGGAAAGGCGGGCGTGGGGCCGCCCTAGCCACTCCACAGGGGCTGCCCCACCGTCATTGGGCGCGCTCTGCGGGGCCGAGCCCGTGTTTCTTTGGTCCGAACAAGTGAAGTCCCGCCCACTGCCCATTTGCCATTGGGCGGATAGACGAGATTGGTCTTGCCGGAGCGGAGGAGCGGGGGCTGGGAGGGAGAGGAAGCGGAAGTACGGAGTATCTTAGCGACCAAGGTTGTCCCCGCCTACGTCGCCGCTAACGACGGCCGTGACGAGCAGTCGTTTCTAGCCAGTAAGGGGCCAGAATGGGCGGAGGCGACCCCTGCCTCTCGGCGAGGCTCGGAGGTCGCTTCTGCGCGTGTGCGGTCGTAGCGCATGACGTCATCCGGCCACCCGGCCGGTGTGCGGGTTCGGGCTGGTCCGGCGGTGGTTCCGCCGGCGGGCGTGCTGATCCCCAACACCGTCGTGCGAGCGGCAGGAGGGACCTTCGGCTTATGCCGGGAGGGCGGTTGGCCTTGCCCCCTGGGGAGCCCCCGGCCCCATGTGGGGACATCCGCCCCGTGGCCGGCCGTGGACGCCCGCGTTCACCCGTCAGACGCCTGCAGCAAGCTCCCTTCCCTCCCTCTGCTGAGGGGGCGTCCCTGGGCCTCCGCGCAGCCCCCGCCCACGGCCCCCTGCGGCGCGGGACCACCCTGAGTGGGGAGGGGGAGAGGCAGGCCGCTGGAAGGGCTGGGCTGGGTCTGGGTATCCCAGAAGCCCCCTTCCAGACGTCCTCACCCACCCCTGCTAGCCCCCCAAAGCGGGGGAGGGGCGTGGGTGCTGCCGTCCGGGCCCTCCACGCTGCCACCCACGCAGAGCCGGAGCCGGTGTCGGGCTGCCTGGGACGCTGGGCTCGGAACCTGTTAAGTGCTTAAAAGTAGGAATTTTCAAAGGCCCGTGAAATGCCACAAAAATCAGAAACCCTTGACTTCAAACTGCCGAATCAAAGCGCTTCGGAAGCAGCTGTGCGGCTGAGCATCAGGGCGCTGGTGAGAGCTGCGGTAGTGGAACCCGTGAGTTGGCGCGTCTGACCCTCACGCCTTCCGACATCGGTAAAGGACCAGTGGTGTCACCCGCATATCACAGGTGGGGCCGCCGAACCCCAAGTCCTCTGCGTGGATGGTGGTGGTGGCGCCGGGCTTTGAACCTGCGCCGTCTCGCTCCAGCGTCCTGCTTGACTGACTCAGCTTTTATAAAATGACCCAAGAATTGTACTTACGGGCCGGCGCTGTGGTGCAGTAACCTGCCGCCTGCAGCGGCAGCATCTCATACGGACACCGGTTCAAGTCCTGGCTGCTCCTCTTCCATGTCCATCCAGCTTCCTGCTAATGTGCGGGGGAAAGCAGTGGAAGCTTGGGCCCCTGCACGCACGTGGGAGACCCCAAAGAGGCTCCTGGCTCGGATCAGCCCAGCTCTGGCCCTTGTGGCCATCTGGGGAGTGAACCAGCTGATGGAAGACCTCTCTTTCTCTCTCTCTGCCTCTCCTTTTCTCTCTGTGTAACTGTGACTTTCAAGTAAAATAAATGAATCTAAAACAAACAAAAAAATAAAAATTAAAAAAATAAAGAGACTCTAAAGTACTTGAGCAATTGAACAAGTTTGGAGGAATAAGTCGTTTGACAAAAGAGCCTAATTAAGATTTGCTGTTTGTGAATTTCCCACATCTGGCTTAGAGCAATCTAGACAAGGGAATTGCCAAACTTCCTGTAAATAACCAAACAGTAAAAACCTTCAGCTTTGTGGCCAATTCAGTCTTTGTCACAGTAACTCAACTGTATCTCTGTAGTGTGAAAATAGCCATAGAAAATAACACCTGGGACTCCATCTCCCAAAACTTTATATATGGACACTGAATTTGTATGTCATGAAACTTTATACTCTTTTTTTTTTTTAACATTTATCTATTTTATTTGAAAGGCAGAGTTAGAGAGGCAGAATCAGAGATAGAGAGGTCTTCTGTCTGCTGTTTTACTCCCCAAATGGCCCCAATGGCAGGAGCTGTGCCGATCCGAAGCCAGGAGCCAGGAGCTTCTTCGACTATGAGGGGACTGTCAAAAAGTTCTTGGGAAAATGGAATGAAAAGATAAAATAAAAAGCATAAACTGTATTTCTCAACACAAGCTTAATCAGGTTTAAGATACTTGTAAGGAATGATACTAGCAAGTTAGTCCATCCTTAAAGAACTTTTTTTAAGATTATTTATTTGAAAGACAGAGAGAGAGGTCTTCTGTCCGCTGGTTCACTCCGTAAATAGCCGCAACCACCAGAGCTGCGCCGATCTGAAGCCAGGAGCCAGGAGCTTCTTCCAGGTCTCCCAGATGCGTTCAGGGGCCCAAGGACTTGGGCCATCTTCTACTGCTTTCCCAGGCCATAGTAGAGAGTTGGATCGGAAGTGGAGCAGCCAGGATGCAAACCAGTGCTGGCACTGCAGACAGCAGCTTTACCCACTACACCACAGTGCAGGCCCCAAGAACTTTTTTTTTTAAACAAGGGAGTGGTAGCTAACTTTTTGGGGGGATGGATAAGCTTATGGCATTGAGTGTAATAATAGTTTCATGGATGGTACTCATCTCCAAACATCAAGTTGTACACATTGGTGGCCAGCGCTATGGTACAGCAGGTAATGCTGCTGCCTGCATGCCGGCGTCCCATGTAGTCGCCAGTTCAAGTTTCGGCTGCTCCACTTCCCATCCAACTCCCTGTTGATGGCCTGGGAAAGCAGTGGAAGGTGGCCCCTGCACCCATGTGGGAGACCCGGAAGAAGCTCCTGGCTCCTGGCTCCTGGCTTCCGATCAGCCCAGCTCTGGCCATTGCAGCCATTTGGGGAGTGAACCAGTGGATGGAAGCCCTCTTTCTTGCTCTCGCTCTCTCTCTCTCTCTTTCCCACCCTTGTATGCCTCTCTCTAACTCTTTCAAATAAATAAATAAATCTTTAAAAAAATAAAAGTTGTATACATTGGATAGATATTTTAACATAATTCATATTTCACTGAAGTGGCTTAAAATAATACTGTATTGCCATATATAATGAACTGTTCTGTTAAGTTGTATTATGTTAGTGAAAAGGCTCATATTCCAAATCAAGATGGTTTAAGTGTCCATATTGGGGAACAGATCTGAGACAGCAGACTTTATATGTAAACACAGAGGATTTAAGATGCTTGGGGGAGAGATGGATCAGGAGAGAGGAATAGGAACTACAGGAGTAGAGGGGAAGAGCTACAAGCCCTTACTGGCAGAGAGCAGCCTATAAGGGACTTGATAGAACCATAATTACTATGAGGTCATTAAATCGTTCCCCTTGGAGCTGGACAGCGTCGCTCTCCCTGAGCCTCAGCTGTACAGAGTCATTAATGAAGACCAAATGGCTCCCTAGGCTCTTCTGTGAACACAGTTTCTTTTGGGGATACCAGGAGGGCTGAGTTGTATGTCTGTGTTAATTTTAAGAGAAGGCATACTTCACAGGGAAGCATGGATGGGGGCATAGCAGATCCTGAGGACAGAAATGTGTAATTAGCCAACGTTGGTGGGAAAACCCTACGTGGTCAGGGCTATAGATTGGGGTTAGCACCCAGTTCTCTAAGTAATACAAGACCCATCTGATACCTCGGTAAAATATAATAAATAGAGTTGTGCCAAAGCATGCATCTGATACAATGAGAGGATGAAAGTGGAGTAAATGGAGACCCAGAAAAGACTGGAAGGGTTGAGTTGGTTCTGGATGCATGGTGGGGCCGCCTGGATGACAGACATCAGGACAGGATGTAGGTCTTCCCTGTTATCTCTCACCTGCTCCCAAGAACCTGCCATACGGTTCCATCTCACTGTGATGTCGGCATGGAACTCTTGTCCTGGATGCACACTGTCATGGTCCACACAGCAGTGCCAGCCACAGAGCGCCTCGCGCAAGTGTTTCTTTTTTCCTGAGGATACTTGGAGCCCTATGGCTGAACTCAAGCCAGATTCCACATAGCACAGTTTTCTGTTCTCTACCTCCAGTGTAGACTGCAATTTCTCCTGTCTATCTTCTAGAGAAGAAGAAGTTTTGTCACTGTTTGGGGAAATCAAAGTCGTAAGAGAACTCTAGGCCTTGCCACCAGCGTGAGCTGCCACGTGCCTGTTCTTACTGTAGTGCATCAATAATAGCAGTGTGAATAGATACCTGAGGCCAGACTCAGGAGAAGATGGACTGTCATTCTTCTTGCGAATGAAAGGCAGTGAAAGGGGCCAGAGTGAGGAGTAACAGAGCTTCTGTCCAGAGCTTGCAACCTCTGTAGGTGTTGTGGGAAGCACCAAGAATTCTAGTGTTTCAGTGGTCCTGGAGAGGAAAGTATTAACAGGGCAATCATTGTGGCATAGTGTATTAAGCCTCTGCCTGCAATACTAGAATCCCATATGGGTTCAAGTCCCGGCTGCTCCACTTCCAATCCAGCTCCCTTGTAATGCTCCTGGGAAAGCAATGGAGGATGGCTCACGTGCTTGGTCTCCTGCACCCACATGGGAGACCCAGAAGGAGCTTCTGGCTCCTGGCTTCATCCTGACCCATTCCCAGCCATTGAAGCCATTTGGGGAGTGAGCCAGCTGATGGGAGATCTGTGTCTCCTCCCTCTCTTTCTGAAATTCTGCCTTTCAAATAAGTTTCAAAAAATCTTTAAAAAAAAGCAAACTTAAAAAAAGAGCACATGGGATTACTGCAAGAGAACAGAGTTCATCACTTGTTCACAACTCACTTTCCCGTGTCAGGGCTCTGGGCGAAGATTTGTGATGATGCTGATCTGAAGAGCAATGCAGAAGCCTCTAAAGCATCTGCTCCCGAGTGAGAGATGAAGCTGTGGATGAAGGGAGAAGAATCCTGTCTCATGGAGCATTTATGCTCCATCAGATCACAGCAAAGGCCCATGGGTGAAAACCCAGTTGAGGATCACATGGAGATCAGCCTTCTCTGAGTTTCTCCAGGAAGGAAAAGAATGAAAATATATTTTAAAATCTACTTTGCAATGAGTGATATGGAAACAATACAGACCTTTATTAACTTGGTGACAAAAACCCAATGTATTTATAGGTTAATAAATATCTGCAATTTGCTTAGAGCAGACAGTGAGAACTGAGTAGCAGCACCTTATTCTTTGTCTTTCTGTGTCAGAGTGACATGACACATAAGAATAAAGGTGAAACATTGAACATTAGGTGCTTGACTGTTCAGCCCTGGGCTCTCCAAGGATTACCCTTTTGATTGCCCTTTGCATAGGGCCTCAGGCCCCCAACCCCTGAGGATCTCAGCTTTTGAGCCTGACTCTCCCAAAAAGGAGAGCCCTCATGGGGCAGCCAGTAAAAAGGAATCAGAACCTGGGACAGTTCTCCCAGAATGTGGTAGGCTGGTCATGGAAACTAAAGGGCGGTGGCCTGTAATGTGTCCTACCAGTCAGTAGGTGGCATGAGAAGTACTGGAGGGTACTGGTTAGCTTTGAAGAGTTTCCAAGCGTCAACTGGGCACTGTTCCTTTGAGATGGCTCCTGGCCTGCACGATGTTTCTTAGGGGATGCTGCATGTGATGGGATTTGGTAGCTACAAATCACCATATGTGGCTGAGCCTTCCCATTACAGGCATAGAGCATCTGATGTTGCATCCTAATTCCCCAGACACTCCCTCAGAGTCTAGTCTTGCAAGAATCCACCCATGAAGATCCATTTCTCTCAATTTCCTATAAGATCTCTTTGCTCCTATGTCACATGTAACTCGGACTCTTATAGCCCACCTTGGAGAGCTTGCTCAAAACAAAACAACCGAGGTAACTTTCTCTGCCAACAAAAGCTGATGTCTTCCACTTCTCGCCTGTTTCCGTGTTCCTACCAGAGGCTATGCAGTTCTAAGGCCTCTGTGTACCTCGGGGTTGACACTGGAGGGAAGGAAAAGTGAAAGCTCAGCGTTCTGGATAAAAGTCATGCATGAGCTTGGGAATGTAGGACTGTAGGGAGGAAGAGTGTGAAACCATTCCTTACCCTTCATAAGGGTCACGGCTGACACTTCTTTAATACAAGACAGGTTCACAGGAGAAAAGCATAGCAGACCTGTTTCATCAAATTTCATGGGACACAGAACCTTTAGAAGCAGAGACCCAAAACTCAGGGAAGCCACTTTTATTCCTTGTCCCTTTGGCTTCCACAGCTCCTGTTTGGGTGATCTGTAACTTCAAATTAAGCTAGTATATAGGAGGGCTTCATTATGTAGCCATGCCTGACTGAATCATTGGCTATTGATCACTAACCCCAATCTGCAGCTCCCACCCCTCCCCGAAGTCGGGGGTAGGGATGGGGGAGTTGGAAGTTCCCACTTTCACTTATCTTACTTATATGAAATGTTCCCCAAACCCCTGAAACTGAACATTTGGCATAGGATAGTAGTCAAAATCTTAGCTGAGCATTCAACAGCTCTTTGACCTTTCTTTTAGTACACATCATATCCAGGGTCTATGGCGGGGGGTCGAGGGTGTGGGTAGTAAAGGCAGAATGGATGCTGAATGGACAGTGGGTTTCCTTGTGGGGTGACAGAAGTATTCTGTTCCTAGTGGTGATGGTTGGACGATATTGTGAATGCAGCAAACGGTACTGACTTGTACTTTCTGGCATGATGAATGCTATGTTTTATGTGTATTCTAACCAATAATAAAAGCATGAGGCCAGGCTGAAGAACCTCCCAATGGAAAATCTGATCACATGAGAATAAACTGCAGTACTATTATATGACAGCCCAGGAGCAAAAATCCATGAAGTCACTGCAGAAGGGAGAAAGGAGAAACCTCTTATTTGCAGAGGAATAGAACTAATGTTCCTCTAAAAGATAGTAAAGAATGTGTTACTTACCTTGACTTTTAGCTTGGCGACAGTAACCAGGACCCATGGTCTTCTCCTGTTGCCTTTGACTTTGCCTGCTAACTTGTAGCCATGGTGTGTATCTCCATCCAAGTCAGTAAGGCTAGTGTCCAGATCATCAATTCCTACTAGGAACTTTACTGCCTGGAAGATGGCATTCAACACGATGGCCAGATGCCAAGTGACAAGACCATTGAGGGAGAGGCTGACACCTTCAACACCTTCTTCAGTGAGACTGGTGCTGGCAAGCATGTGCCCAGGGAAATGTTTGTAGACCTGGAATTCATGGTCATTGATGAAGTTCAAACTGGCACCTACCACCAACACTTTCACCCCAAGCAGCTCATCACTGGCAAGGAAGATGAAGCCAATAACTATGCCCATGGACATTACACAATTGGCAAGGAGGTCATTGACCTCATCCTGAACCAAATTCTCAAGCTGGCTGGCCACTACACAGGCTTTCATGGCTTCTTGGTTTTGCACAGCTTCAGTGGAGGAACTGGTTCTGGGATTACCTCCCTGCTAATGGAACAGCTCTCTGCTGATTAAGGCAAGAAGGCCAGGCTGGAATTTAATTTACCCAATCCCCCTGGTTTCCACAGCTGTAGTGCAGCCCTACAACTTCACCTTCATGTGCCTCATAGTAGACAACAAGGTCATCCGTGGCATGTTGTAGAAATCTCTATACTGAACACTCAAACTACAGCAAGCTGAGCCACCTAATTCTCTGGACTGTGTCCTCCATTACTGCTTCTCTTTGATTTGACAGAGCCTTGAATGTCAACCTGACATAATTCCAGCCCATCCTGGTGGTGCCTTATCCCCACATCCTCTTCCCCTTGGCCACATCTGCTCCTTTCATCTCTGCTGAGAAAGCCTACCACAAACGGCTTTCTGTAGCAGAGATCATCCGTGCTTGATTTGAGATGGTGAAATATGATCTTTACCATGATAAATATGTGGCTTGCTGCCTTTTGTATCATGGTTGTTACTGGACAGAATATTCAAGCCCTTGCTGCTCTCCACTGGACAGTCAATTTGCCTGAGAACACAGTTGATAAGAGGAAAAGGTTGAAGAAAGAATGATCTCTGGATCCTAAGTGTGCTTTTCCTTCCAAGGGTTTTTAAAGGGCCAGGGCTGCTGCAGGTGGAGGTTAGAAAAAATAATGAGTCCAGTTAATTAGCAATCGAGTAGATCCTCAAACTGTGTTCCAATGATGGTCCATCTGGAAGATCCAGAGAGTCAGCCAGGTGGAGGCTTCCTGACCATGGAGCTCAGCTGCCCCCAGCTGATGGCTGAATACTCTCTCCTTATTGGATGTGAGGTCTGCCATTCCAAGGCATTTCCTCTCGGGAGGCGACTGAAGTTCCCATTATTTATGAATCACAGCTAATTCACAACACCAGTAGCTGGCCCGTGTCATCCAAGGCATGAAAGGGAAGGCCGGATGCCTCCGTTACAGTTATATGGTGACATGATTCCCAGAGATGTCAATGCTGCCACTGCCACCATGAAGACCAAGCACAGCACCCAGTTTGTGGATTGTGCCCCACTGGATCAAGGTTGGCATTAATTACCAGCCTCCCACTGTGGTCCTGATAGAGAACTGGCCAAGGTACAGCAAGCGCTATGCATGCTGAGCAACACCACAGCCATTGCTGAGGCCTGGGTTCACCTGCAAAACAAGTTTTATCTGATGTATGCCAAGCAGACCCTTGTTCACTGGTACATGGGTGAGAGGATAGAGAGGAATAGTTTTCTGAGGCTCGTGAGGACATGACTGTGCCAGAGAAGGATTATGACAAGTTGGTGTGGGTTATTTTGAACGACAGAGTGAGGAGAAAGGAAAAGCATACTAATTTTCTATTCCTTTCAGCCCTGCTCACAGGACTTCAACTTTTTTTTTTTTTTATTTTGACAGGCAGAGTCAGTGAGAGAGAGAGAGAGAAAGAGAGGTCTTCCTTTTCCATTGGTTCACCCCCCAAATGGCCACTACGGCTGGCGCACTGCAGCCAGCACGCTGCGCTGATCCGAAGCCAGGCGGGTACAGGGCCCAAGGACCTGGGCCATCCTCCATTGCCTTCCCGGGCCACAGCAGAGAGCTGGACTGGAAGAGGAGCAACCGGGACAGAATCTGGAGCCCCAACCAGGACTTGAACCTGGGGTGCTGGTGCCGCAGGCGGAGGATTAGCCAAGTGAGCTGTGGCGCTGGCCAACTTCAACATTTCAACATTAGCTGACAGCTACTAGTTTTCCTCACTCAATTATGACTATGTCTGATCTTTCCATGTGCACCTGTAAATCTTTTTTAAAAATGCATTTATTTTATTTATTTGAAAGGCAGTTAGAGAGAGAGGACAGACACAGAGAGAGGTCTCCCATCCACTGGTTCACTCCCCAAATGGCCACAACAGCTGGAGCGGGGCCAATCTGAAGCCAGGAGCCAGGAGCCAGGAGCCAGGAGCTTCTTTCAGGTCTCCCATGTGGGTGCAGGGACCCAAGCACTTGGGCCATTTTCCACTGCTTTCCCAGGCCATCAGCAGGGAGCTGGATCAGAAGTGGAGCAGCCAGGACTCAGACTGGCACCCATATGGGATGCCAGTGCCGCAGGCCAAGGCTTAACCTACTATGCCACAGTGCTGGCCCTTGAAGGGAAAACTTTAAGGAAACAATTTTTTTAAATGATAGCAGAATGCTACAAGTTTTCAAAAGAGTATGATGTTCAATTCATATAAAAATAGTTTGAGTCCATGCTAAAATAAATTGGACAAATCAAAGTATCACTTAGTGATTTCTTATAAAACATAAAGGATCAAAAGCACACATACAAATGAATAACTCTAGTAGACAGCATCACAACCAAATAATAAAACTCGTCACCATTAGTAAAAAATATGTGTATCATGTGCCTCTGATGTGATGCACTAAGAGTCATGTGATTTTCTCTGTGTAAAAATTCTCAAATGTTGAAATTGAGACTAAGAATGATGGAAAAGTCAGAGAAATCCACAGGAGGATATTGAACAGAATAGGATAAGCTCCAAAATCGTCAGTTTCGCTAACAGACCAAAAAAAAAAATTCTGTCAATTGATGTAGATTATGGGGCAGTTGTGGTGCGTCTGGCTAAGCCGCTACTTGGGACAGTGGCATCCCATATTGGAGTGCCGGTTTGAATCCCCCCTCCTGTACTTCTAATCCAGCTGCATGCTAATGTACAGCCTGGGAGGTAATACATGATGGCTCAAGTGTTTGGCCCTCAGCCACCCATGTGGAAGACTGCAGTGGAGAGATGGGGTTCCAGGCTCCTGGCTTCACCTTAGCCCAGCCTGGCTGTTGCAGTCATTTGAGGAGAAAACCAACCAGGAGATGAAAGGTCTCTCATTCTCTCCTATTTCTCCCCCCCGACACACACACAACCCCTTCAAATAAAATGGAAATAAAGAGATTCTACTTAGATTTCAAAATTTTTTGCACCCAATTAATCTTATCATGAATTCTATCATCCATGAACTTTTGGAAGTATCCTCATCTGTGCGTGTGTGTGTGTGTGTGTGTGTATTACCTAACAAAGATTTCTCTCTGGTGTACAATAGCTGATGTTTCATGAGACTTAAGAATAGCCTAAAAGTCCATATATCTGTCATGTCTCTCAGAATGAATTTGCCAATAACCAGGGTGAACTTAAGTTCACTGGCAAACAGTTTTCTCTGTTCATTACATTTGTAATGTTTTTCTCTAATGTGTTTTCTGCTGCTTGTAAGCAATGAAGGATAGATGAAAACATTCCCATATGTATTATAAATATCTGTTTTAACGCTTGGAGAAAATCCACAATTGAGAATCAAGCTTGGGTATACTTCTCAATTTGATTAAGTCATAAATTTTCAGTTTGAAATCTGCAGTTCAGCCTGCTGTGACTGAAAATGTAAACAAAATCCATTTTCAAAACATTTCATATTTGAAAATATTTCAAAAGTTTGTGGAAATGCATGTCACATAGAAACAAGATATGGATTTCAATTTTTTTCTTTTTTTTCATCAAAATGTACTTATCAGGGTTGGCACTGTGGTGTAGTGGGGTTAAGTCACCGTCTGCAGCACCAGCATCCCATATGGGTGCCAGTTCGAGTCCCAGATGCTCCACTTCTGATCCAGCTCCCTGCTAATGTGCCTGGGAAAGCAGTGGAAGATGATCAAGAGCTTGGGCCCCTGCACCCACATGGAAGACCCAGAAGAAGCTCCTAGCTCTTGGCTTTGGCCTGGCCCCACCCTGGCCATTATGGCCACTTGGGTAGTGAACAAGTGGATGGAAGATATCTCTGTGTAACTCTTACTTTCAAATAAATAAATCTTTTTTGAGGGAAAAAAGACAAAAGTTATCTCTTAATTCCATGTTCCCATAATATATTTGTACTCCCTTTGTACAGGTTTCCCACATAGACTATGTTTTGTTTTGTGTGTGTGTGTGTGTGTGTGTTTGTTAACAGATTTCTCCCTGTGGGCTTCAGTGCACATTTGAATGCCACAGGTGGCAAGAGAGTTTTGAGAGGTGTCAGAAACTTGGGAGAGACAAGTGAGGGATGGTGCTGTTTTTATCTTCTCAGTCCAGATAGGAAACAAATAATTTACCACAAACACTTCTTGGGCGCATCCTCAGACACTGGGATTCCTTTGACCCACTGAGCTTAAAGGAAATGATCTTTTTCTGCACCATCCCTTGCCTGGTTACAAGCTAGAGGATGAAAAAAGTTAGACTAAGTGAGTTGGCGTCCCTTAAGTCCAGGCTTCTTTTTGTGCTAAACTATTCCTGATAAATCAAGGGCCACAGGAAAATCCTTCCACCTTCTCAGAACATTTGAGGGAGACTTTAAAGAAACATGCTCGGAGCTGGCGCTGTAACGTAGGGGGTTAAGCTGCCATTTATAGCACCCTCATCTTATATGGTTCTGGTTCGAGTCCTAGATGCTCCACTTCCAATCCAGCCCCCTGCTAGTGCACTTGGGAAAACAGCAGAAGATGGCCCAAATGCTTGGGCTCCTGCACCCACGTGGGAGACCTGGAAGAGGCTCCTGGCTAAATATTTTAAAAAAATACTCCATTAGAACATGACTCTATAGAAGGACAGGTGACTTTAAGACTTTTTTTTCTTTTAATTTGAAATGCAGAGTTACAGAGAGAGGAGAAGAGGGAGGGAGAGAAGGAGGGAGGGACAGAGAGAGAGAGAGAGACAGAGAGAGATCTTCCATTTGCTGGCTCACTCCCCAATACTTCCCAAAGGGGTGCAATGGACAGGGCTGGGCCAGGCCAAAGCCAGGAACTTCTTTGGGGTCTCCCACATGGGTGACGGGGCCAAACACTTGGGCCATCTTTCACTGCTTTCCCAGGCACATCAGCATGGAGCTGGATCAGAAGTGGGACAGCTGGGACTCGAACCATGTGTCTATATGGGATACCAGTGCTGGGGGCCCAGATTTTTTTTTATAAGAGGTCAGGAGGGGACCCACCACCAGGGACAAAGGGATAAGAGAAGGGGTGTGCTCCCAGTCTTAGCTCCAGTGAGGAATGCAGGGGCCTCCCAAGTGCTTTCACTGCAAAGGCAGTGGACACTTCACCAGGGATTGTTGAAAAGGACCCCCCCCCCCACACACACAAGGGGACATGTTTTACTTGCATTAGTCACTGGAGATCTGACTGCCTGTGGAAGCCAAGATAGATGTCCCACACATGACTGAAGGGTCCCTGGGCTCTCCCTACAGGCTTTGGTGACACAAACCAGATGCACCTACAAGCCCCGTGGTGGTCCTCCCAGTGGGAGGAAAGCCTGTGCTCTTGCCTCTAGACCCAGGAGAACAAGCTTCTCTGCTCTGCAAACCAGCGTTGGCCCCCTCCTCTCATGGTGACCACAAGGTGTCTCAGGGTGAGGAGTTAGATGGGTTACTAGCAGGTAGGTCAGGTCCCTTTAAGAGGGACAGAATGCTTGCTTTTCCCCAGAAGCTGCCTTAGCAAGACCACAGTGCCAGTCTCACCTGCTCCGAGCGTCTGGTTCTATTTTGAGGATAGAAAGATGAAATTAGCAATTCCACCCTTCTCTTGTTTTTTTTCTGTTTTATCAGGAGCAGGCCAGACAGGATTACAGTTCTGACTCTCTGGCGGGTTCTGTTCTCTGGGTTCTGTTCCTCCCCTGAATTGTGCTTAGAAGACCCCACTTTGACTAATTTCCCGGGTTTGCTTCCCTTGGAACTCCCCCTCCTGCCTACTGTTTCCAGGAGCCTTTTGACTTAAATAAATCTTGCTTTGTTAAAAAAAATTCTCGTGAAAGACTTCCCACATTTGAAACATTGTTTTCTTACAGAAACCCTCAGCTTTAAAGGGAAATTAATCCAGGATTTTCTGTCTTGTTGATCTTCTCCACCAGTGAGATTCAGGTTCTCTCTCATAAGCACTTTCTTAAAATTTCTTCACAGCCACGCTTTTGCTCAAATTCATGAACACTTTGCCAGACTTCCCCGAAATCAAAATCTTCAATGTTACAGCACTTATCTCTTCCTAGCATCACTGGTTTGTGTAATTCTTTGTGTTTGTCGTCTTCTCCTCCTCCTGCTCGACTTTGTAGCTGCTTTTTTTTTTTTTTAAGGGAAAGAGTTTATTGGGAAAAATCCAGCAGACCAGAGGGAAGGGGTGAAGAGGGAAAAAAGGAGAGGAGAGTATGAGAGAGAGAGAGACATAGAGGAGAGGAGCTAGCGAGGAGAGAAGAGAGAGACGAGAGAAGAGAGAGCAAGCAGGAGACAGCAGAGAGCAGGAGAGAAGAGGGTAGCTGCTTTTATCATTATCTTCTGCTTTAAGCATCCTTTAAAGGTGAAATGAAACCCAACCATTTACAAAAAAAAATAAATTATTTAAGAATGTATGCAGGGGCCAGTGCTGTGGCATAGTGGGCAAAGCCGCCGTCTGCAGTGCCAGCATCCCATATGGGCTCCTCTGCTTTTCCCAGGCCATGGCCTGGGAAAGCAGAAGATGGCCCAAGTCTTTGGGCCCCTGCACCCACGTGGGAGATCCAGAAGAAGCTCCTGGTTCCTGGCTTCGGATCGGTGCAGCTCCAGCCATTGCAGCCAACTGGGGAGTGAACCAACGGATGGAAGACCTCTCTCTCTCTCCTCTCTCCTCTCTCCTCCCTCCCTCCCTCCCTCCCTCCCTCCCTCCCTCTCCTCTCTCTCTCCCTCTCCTCTCTCTGTGTAACTCTGACTTGCAAATAAAGAAATAAAATCTAAAAACAAAACAAAACAAAACAAAACAAAACAGAAGAGTAGAAGGAAAGAGAATAGGAGGGAGGAGGGGAATATCATTAACTTCTTAGACTTCCATCTACAAATCATATTGAATGTTAAAAACTAATTACAATTTAAAAATGGGAATAGTAATGCTATATAACCAATGATGTCCTTAGATTACACACTTCCTAGGGCCCTGCCTTGTGTTGGGGACAAGTCCTGTCTTCCCGCCTCGACCCATGCCTACCCCGGGAATCAGTGTGACCCACGGAGGGACAGGCCTGCACTCCCTGGACACATGGTACAGACAGGCCCCCTTGGGACCAGGGGTCATGGGCCAGTGATTCCTGGGGGAAAAGTTTTGAACATAGCAAGGTCAGGGTGGTCTCCCTCCATAGTGGAGGAGTGGCCTGGGGTCCCTTGCTCCTCAATGTCCCAGTGCATGTTGTGATTCTATGTGGATCACGTCAGCCCTGCATTGGGGCCCTCACGTCTGACACTGTCCTCTCCACTTGTGGAGCCATGAATGTTAGAACGCTGGGCCTAACAACACTGGGTGCAGATAGTTCACGTAAAACCTACTGGAACGTTGATTGCTCTGGAAAACCGCTAAGACAACGCACTATAGACCTCACCAAGGAGCCTCTCTGCACATCTCCACCCAGCTTCTCAAGGTCCCTGTGGCGCTCTGCACCTCCCCAAACAAGCTGCCTGCTGCTCAGACAGAATGAAGCCTGGCTGCAAACCCCCGCCCTCTGTCTGGGCAGCTCAATGTCCACTGTCTCCCCCATTTCTGTGCCACCTAGAATAAAGTCTGCTCTAACTAGCCACCTCCTTGCCTTCGAACCCCAAGATCCTAAACCTAACAATGAGTATGCCCTGTCCCACGGGCTCTGCAAAGCAAAGAAGAACCTGGCAGATCTGAGCTTCTCCCAGCTTCCATCCCCTACCCCTGAGCCAGTGACCTGGAGGCCAGGGAACCTGCCAGCCTGGAGAGTGGAAGCCCCCATGGCAGCTGAGCGTGCCAAGGGCACAGGGTGAGGAAGCTATCACAGAGGGCCTGCCTGTCCATTGGGTGAACTCTGGAGGGCAACTTGGCCTGGACTGACCCAGAGTCGGTTATGGACACCCTGCCTTCTGGAGCCATCTCTCAGTCCCGAGAGGAAGCAGAGGGGGAGGCTACTGTGACTTCAAGGGAGGGGCTCCCTCGGCGGCATCCCCTTGGCTGGAGAAGAGTGGAGCCAGGGAGTCTCCTCAGGAAGCCTCCTGCTCCCTGCCTGCCCAGCAGAGGCTGCTGTGAAGCCAGGGCCCCACCCCACCTCACCTGGTACTTCCCCTAGACAGAGCTATTACAAGGGAAACGCCCTCCTCTCCTGGCTGATAAACCCCTCCTAAAACACCAGAAAAGTCCCACAAGAAGTGCAGCAACATTAGGGGAGATGTGGCTGGGGCCAAGAGGGGCAGGGGAGGTGGTGGCCTCTCAGGAGCAGGGCCCTCAGAAGGGCGGGAGGATGTCTCATACCCCTGCCCCCCGCCCCTGGCTCACAGGCTCTGCAGCCCTTGACTCCATCCTCTCGGCTTCTTGAGGGCTTTCTGCTCCAGGCACTTAGGGGCATCTCAAAGGTGTGGGCACAGGCTCCAGGTCCCAGGGAGGAAGAGACCTGGGCCAGGCTCCCACATCCACACACAAGCATCTATTTACAGAGATGCCTCAAAATACGTACAAATACACAGCCAAGCATGTGCCCATGCCCATAAACGTATGCACACGTGCACACAGTCACAGACCATTCCACAGAGCAGCCTGACACCCCAGCATCCCTGGGGGCATCTGAGGACCCTAGGGAGGGGGCGCACCTGTTTTCCCAACAAGTGCAGGCTCTCTCTGCACACTAACCTTGGATGGGCACAGCAAGAGGAGCAGGGGCAGCTTGTTCCAGGAGCTCTGAACATGAGAGCAGGATCCTGCGACTGAAACAGTCAATTTCTACCCCTTCCCCTCCTCCTATGCCAGCCAGATGTGCTAGTTGTCTATCACATCCATTCTCTTCTCCTGCATTAACAAGAGAATCTCCACCATGGGACGGGGCACACGGCAGCTCAGCTAGACTCTATCTTCCAGTGACCAGTGCAGCTCCTGGTGGCTCAATGACTAAGTCCTGGCCAGTGAGTTGCCACAAAAGTAACTCTGCCCTTTCAGCCTCATGCCCTTATCAGGAAAGGGTGTATCCTTCCCTTGCCTTTCTTGTCTTCTTCCAGGCTTGGATGGCACACGTGATGATGGGAGCAGAAGCAGCCACTCTGTACTCAGATTTAGAGTGTGTACGAATGAAAGCAGAGTGGTGCTTCTAGCTTGGGGCCATCTCTCTGTGGACAACGGAGTTAGAAACAAGCTTTTGTGCTGTTGCACAAACCCCTGTTCTCTTAAGTACAGCATCTTAGAATGTGCTCCAGCAAACACATCCCCTGCCCCCCACAAGGCAAACCAAAAGGCCTTAATATCCTTTCTTTGGCCCAGGACCAACTCATGACCCCCTCCTGACCAAAGAGGGGCACAGTAGACGCTGGGGCTGTGTGGCCCAGGGGAAGGGATGAGGGAGGGGGAGAAGCAGAACGATGCAGAAGCCTCCTGTCAGTCTTCTTCCCCACTGCTCTCCAGGTGCCCCCTACTATGCAGCTCCCATCCCACCCTGAGAGCCCAACTCGTGGCCTTGCAAGGACTGAGACAGAAATATAAATGGAAAGAATGTGGAGGCCAACTTTGGAACAAAAAGAAAGAGTCCCCAGGACTCCCCAAGCCCAGGGCCCGTGTCAGCTCACACAAGGGAAAGTGGGGGAGCACAGAATCCAGCAGATGCTCCCAGCAGAGGGACGTCCTGTGGGGCAGGAGGGTGGAGTCCTCAGCTCCCTGGGCCCAGCACTTCCGAAGACAGGCAAAACCTCCACCAGTACCTTTTCCAGCTGGACGCCTTCTCATTCCCTCCACTCCTAGGCATCTCCTTTTTTTTTAAATAAAGATTTTATTTATTTACAAGTCAAAGCTACAGAGAGGGAGGCGCACACACACACACACACACAGGTCTTCCTTCTACTGGTTCCCTCCTCAAATGGTTGTAATGGTCAGGGCTGGCCAAGTCAAAGCTAAGAGCCAGGAGCCTCATCTGGGTCTCCCATGGGAGTGGCAGATGCCCCAAGCACTTGGGCCTCCTCTGCTACCTTCCCTGGTCATTAGCAGGGAGCTGGATCACAGGGGAACAGCAGGGACATGAACTGGTGCCCAAATGGGACACCAGTATCCCAGGCAGAGGCTTAACCTGTTAGGTTAAGCTGGCCCCCTGGATGTCTCCTCTTGCTCCTGAATCCCAATGTATCTATTCACAGCCTGGGTCCTCCTGGAACACCCCCTAACCCACCGCAGGTGCGAAGCTCCTGGATGGGAATGGTGGGCTTCGCCCCAGCCAGGCTGCTGCCCCTACTTCTTCCAATTCTTGAAGGCTCCCTTCTCCCAGCCTGCCCCCGCCCTGCCCCTACCAGTGATCACCATGCATTCCCTAGGGGCATCTCGAAGCTTCAGCATTCTTGATTGGCAAAAGGGCTGCCTAGACAGCTAGGTCTGCTCTCTCTCCTACAGGAAGGATTTTTCTGTTCTTTTTGAAGGAAAAAGGCTGACCCTTGATTGACAAGCGATTAGACAGAAGTTCTCCCCTTCCGCCACTCAGGACCCACCTAGCGGCCAAGAGGGTGCAGGAAGATAACATCCGGGCAGCTCCTACCCATATCCTGCCATGTGTGGGTGCTGGAAGCTCACACAGCCTTTGTTTGCTGTGGCGTCCAATCTGCCCCTGGCAGCGAGTGACCTGGGGTCGGGACCGAGCTCTGCTGGCCGCCTGCCCCCAAGCTCTGGGGCTCCAGGTAGGGGTTGTCGAGCAGGTAGCGGAACTGGTCATAGTTCCTGAGCAGGTACTTGGGGGCATACATGTGCTCGCTGGGGTCGGCGGGTGGGTACTTCCACTGCGAGCCATCGAACCAGCCCCCGGTACGGACCAAGCTGCGGATGTAGTCGAGGTCGCGCTTGTCCTCGAAGTTGCCCCAGCGCGGGAAGTCGCCATTCTGCGCGGACACGAGCTTGAAGTAGATGCCCTCGGGCGTGAAGCACCAGGAGCAGTGCCAGCCAGCGAAGTGCAGCGGGCTGCCGAGCGCCCACTGCACCAGGGTGTGGCCGGTGCGGTTCTCGTAGGCACGGAAGTCGGGCATGTGGTAGTACTGGTGGCGCCGCAGGTGGATCCCGTCCAGCCGGTACACGGCCCGCAGCATGTCCACCGTGCAGCCCGACACCACCTCCAGGCTGCCCGGCTGCTTCCAGAAGAAGCCGTAGAGCGACTTGCGCAAGTGGAAGGCGAAGGGCTCGGGCCAGCCGTCGTAGAGCTTGAGGAAGAGCAGGCCGTCGCGCGCGGGGATCTCGTCCGCGTCGTCCAGGATGAACACGTCGTCGGGCCGCACGTTGCGCAGGCGCGCCACGCCATCCTGCGTGAGGAAGGTGCGCAGGTAGTCGTCGGCGATCCAGCCGTCCATACGGCCGCCAGGCGGGAAGTGGTCCAGGAAGACGTAGAGCACCTTGTGGCGGATGTAGGCGTAGGTGCCGTTGGTGAGCATCTCGCGGAACCTGAGCGGCCGCGGCTCGCCGTGGGCCGTGAAGTTGGACTCACACACCACGAAGGCGTCCACCACGTCGCCCAGCTCGTGGAAGCGCACGTGCAGCAGGTCGAACTCGTGGTTGACGTTGAGGGCGTTGATGACGCGGCGCGGCACGGCCCGGGGCGCCAGCTGCTGCTTGGTGGGCAGGTTGGAGTAGTGCACCATGGCGGGCACGCCGCAGGTGGGCCCGTGCCAGCCGGCCAGGCACGCGCAGCTGCCCGCCGGCCCCGGAGCTTTCCGCGGCGCAGCAGGGCGGGCTTCGGCCCCTTCGGGCTCCAGCATCCTGGTGCCGGGCTTGAAGCAGACGCCCCCCGCATGGGAGCGCACGAAATACTTGTTGGTGACCTCTGGCAACACGAAGTCCACCCGATGCAGCTCCATGGCCCTGCGGGGCGCCGGTGGCAGCAGGGGCGAGCGGAAGTACAGCGGGATGGCCTGCCGGCTGCCGGCCGCGGGCGTGACGGGGGCGCGGCTCCAGAGCACGGACATCAGGTCGGGGCAGAGCGAGGCCCCTTTCCAGGGGAAGGGGACCGAGGACAGGCCCTTGAAGTGCAGGAAGGAGATGAAGCACAAGCTGGCCACGCAGAGCGCGAGTAAGAACCTGCAGCGTCTGCTCTGCGACCCCCGCAGTCCCCCGCGAAGTCTCACGCCCCATCCCGGGCTCTGCCGGTGCTGGCAGCCAGCGCCCCGCATCGCAGGCGGCGCGGGGGTCCTGGTCTCCCACACCCCAGCCGTGCGGAGGGATCCACGGCCCGTGTGGGACCCGTGCAGAGGCGAGTGGTGTGTGTCTTCTGGTAAAAATTCTTTGATCCCAATTTTAGCACAGATATCTGAAAGATAATAAAGAACCACAGGCTTCAGGTTAACTCAGGTTGGAAGAGGAATATAACACTAAAATGATACTTTCATTGAAGAAATAAAAATTCCTAGCCAAAAACTCAAAACATTGAATACAATGTGACTCGAATTCTTCAACAGAGGATAATTACGTTTATTTCAAGTTAAGGGAACCCTACTTAAGATGCTCTGTGAAAAAAAAATCACACACGCACAAACACTAGGTAAATTTTAAGAGGCCTGATAGTGTGTTTGTCCACCATCACATCAAAATATATATGAACTAGAAGAAAAATCTCATATTTTAAGATAAAATATATTGTAAATATGCATATTTATTTCATAATAACTTAAAGAACATCATTTTAAGAACTGATGGTCAGCGCCGCGGCTCAATAGGCTAATCCTCCACCTAACGGCGCCGGCACACCGGGTTCTAGTCCTGGTCGGGGCGCCGGATTCTTTCCTGGTTGCCCCTCTTCCAGGCCAGCTCTCTGCTGTGGCCCGGGAGTGCAGTGGAGGATGGCCCAAGTGCTTGGGCCCTGCACCCCATGGGAGACCAGGAGAAGCACCTGGCTCTTGCCTTCAGATCAGCGCGGTGCGCTGGCCGCAGCGCGCCGGCTGTGGCTGCCATTGGAGGGTGAACCAACGGCAAAAGGAAGACCTTTCTCTCTGTCTCTCTTTCTCACTATCCACTCTGTCAAAAAAAAAAAAAAAAAGAACTGATGGTAAATAATGCATAAACCTTTTGTCATGAATATGAAACATGAAAAGGAATTAATGTGTAAAACTAAAATGGTAATATTAGGAAGAATACAATAAAAATAGCGGAAGAATAACAACATGTACCTTGAATACCTATTGTAAAACTATCTACTCTCATGCACAACAAGTACTTTGCAACACTCACAGCTCATTATTTTGGGCAGCTGAAAATTGATACTCAAAAATATCATCTTACAATCAAATTCATAAATAAAATATTTTAGTCCTCCAAGAAAAAGCAGTGGGCATATAATAAGTAGCCACATGATGCAGAATTACAGACCAAGGAATTCTTGTGATTTCACCATCGAGCACAAGAGAAAGCATTTCTACTGCAGAAGGAGGATGCAATGTGAAGATTGGAAAATGTGTGGAGAAAAGCTCCCATAGATTCCTTACGTCGTTTCCATGCCTATTAAATTTTGAATTATGGCTTCAGGCAAATACATAGTAGTGTCAAGGTTCAGAATTGAGCAAAGATGACATCATAAACATCATGGTGTAGAGAGCTCCAAAGGTATGTCTGCCAACACTATAGCAAATAAACTGGCAAAAACTATCAGATTCAACTGTATCAGAATTCTATGAGCTAAACAAAAGTTTGCAAAAAACATGTAAAGACTAAATCAGGAAAGGGGTACCTGATTCTCAGTAAGAGAGCTTTGTGGTTTTTAAATTTACCTGTGCTTATCCCACCTTCCATGTGGCAATTACAGATCTGAACAGCCCACATTCTGGTATTTTTCAACAGAAGAGGCAGACCAGGTCTTATTCTCAAACAGCTGTGTTTTTTGCTTTGACTTGCCAGGTGGCTCTCTGAAGAACTGGCTCAGAGAGCATTGCCTTTGTTAGATCAACTCAAAACAGGCTATGACAAAATCCCAGGCTCAGTGTATGCAACATTAATATTTCCTGCAGTTTCATTTTCTGAGCTCATAATCTGAGCCATTGGCTCTGAGATTTTCACCCAGTAGAGGCACACACAATGAGTCCAACACACAACAGGATTATTAAAAAAGATTTATGCATCTGGTTGAAAAGAAGAGCTACAAAGAGAGACAGGGAAACACAGAGATATCTTCCATCTGCCGGTTCACTCCCCAAATAGCTGCAATAGCCAGGGCTATGCGAGGCTGAAGCCAGGGACTTGTACCATCTTCCACTGCTTTCCCAGGTGCATTAGCAGGGAGCTGTCTTAGAAGTGAAACAGCCGGGACTTGAACTGGTGTGCATTTGGGATGCTGGTGTTGCAGGCGGTGGCTTTACCTGCTATGCCACAGTGCTAGCCCCACAACAGGGTCAAGAAGGGAAATGATTAATTAGGTTATTACCAAAGTGTGGAAATGTATGCAATGGCTTCATAGGATGGGTTTGCTGTTTAAATCTGTCTTTACCCCACACCAGCTCCTACAAGTTCTAGGCGTAGACACATAGTGCTACCACTATGCATGTCCTGTGATGGCTATGTGAATGCCAGTAATCATATGGTACTCATATGGTATGCCAGATGCCCAGGCAAATAGGATTACTGTGCTATAAGAGGGCCTTGAGCAGAGATGAGGAGGCAGCCTGTGTAGTGAAAAGGTAGCCATACCCAAAGTGAAGTCTGGCCATTGCCCTTAGCTATTGGAAGAGGATTTCTAGTCCCATGAAAATTCATTCCTTAAAGGAGTGACCTTGTTTGCCCTGGAGCCTGGCCCCCAGAAAGTCTGATGATGTGATTTATGAAGAGGGCTGCAGTAACAGCCTCTAAAAGAGCTGGAGGGACTGGCATTGTTGTGCAGTGGATTAAGCGACCACCCGCAATGCTGTCATCCCATATGAGTACCATTTCAAATCCTGGCTGCTCCCCTTCCTCCCTTCCTCCCTTCCTCCCTTCCTTCCTTCCTTTCTTTCTGGCAGAGTGGATAGTGAGAGACAGAGAGAAAGGTCTTCCTTTTGCCGTTGGTTCACCCTCCAATGGCCACCACGGCTGGCGCACTGTGGCCGGTGCACCACGCTGATCTGAACGCATGAGCCAGGTGCTTCTCCTGGTCTCCCATGGGGTATAGGGCCCAAGCACTTGGGCCATCCTCCACTGCCTTCCCGGGCCACAGCAGAGAGCTGGCCTGGAAGAGGGGTAACCAGGAAAGAATCCGGCGCCCCTACCGGGACTAGAACCCGGTGTGCTGGCGCCACTAGGTGGAGGATTAGCCTAGTGAGCTGCGGCGCTGGCCTGCTCCACTTCCAATCAAGTTCCAATCATGTCGGGCCCCTGCACCTATGTAGGAGACTCAGATGAAGCAACTGGCTCCTGGCTTTGGCCAGACCCAGCCCTGGCCATTTGGGGAGTGAACCAGAGGATGAAAGATTTCTCTGTCCTTTTGCCTTTCAAATAAATAAGTAAATCTTTAAAACAGAAAGGAGCCAGAGACTAAAGATCTATCATGGAAAGTATGTGGTGCAGCTCCAGTTAAAGCTCTGGAAGTCAAGGCTTGGGTTCCCTGGTTGACGTCATCTGTGAGTACTGTCTCACTTCAATGCTGGGAAAGTAACACATGCACGACACCACCAGGAGAGGTCAACTAGAAGCTATCTGGTACTTTTCCTGGACTCTGCCCTGTGTGCTTCTTTCCTTAGATGATATTAATCTGTGTCCTTTACATGCAAAAACGCTTAACAGTGAGTAGAAGAGTTCTTAGTTCTGTGTATTCTTCTACAGTTGGTTTTAAAAAAATCCCTTCAGAGATGATAGACAGTACAACTAGATCAAGTTGTGTATTTGTCTGTTGCCAAGATCTAAAATATTGAGTCAACTATTTAATTTTAAAAATTATATTAAAATAATTTTACATATTTATGGGCTACATTGTGACATTTCCACACATATTTATAAAGTGTATTTATCAAATTTGGGTAATGATATTTTCCCTTCTTTGAGATAACTTTATTATTGGAGGTCAAGAGCTTCTATCTTCTATTTATTCACAAAATATATACTAGGTTATTGTAAACTATGTCACCCAACTATGCTGGGTAACACTAGGAACTTATTTCTTATATCAATTATCCAAACATCCTCTATCTCCACTACCCTCTACCCCTCCCAGCTTCTAATAGTCACCATTCTGTGTTCAGATTGAGAAGCTATTTTTTTCTTCAGTTTCCACATGAGGGAAAACATGCAGTATTGTCTGGCTTACATAATTCAACATGATGTCCTTCAGTTTCATTCATTTTCTGCACACACACACACACACACACTTTTTCATTATCCATCCATCTGATGATGGACCCCTTTGTTGATTCCATGCCTTGGTAATAAACATGGTTCAACAGGTGTTTCTTTGATTCAGTGAGTTCATGTCTCTTGGAAGGATACCCAGTAGTGGTATTGCTGGATCATATGGCAGTTCTATTTCTAGTTTTTAAAAGTAATATTCATACTTTTTTCCAAAGTGCCTGCACTAATTTACATTCTCACCAAGAGTGTATAAGTGTTCTGTTTCTCCACATTCTTGCCAGTATTTGTTGCTGTATTTTTGATAACAGTCAATCTAATGGACTGAGGTGGTATTTCATTGTGGTTTTGATTTGCATTTCCCTGATGACTAGGGATAGTAAGCCTTTTTTCATCCATTTGTTGGCCATATGTAATTCTTTTAAGAACTGCCTATTCATGGCCAAGTCATTACTAATCAATAGTAACCTTGAATGTAAACGGCCTCAACTCTCCAATTAAAAAATACAGGGCAGCTGAATGGATTAAAAAATGAGACCCATCTATTTTCTGGCTACAAGAAACACAGCTCACCAATAGACTGAAAATGAAAGGATGGAAAAAAGATATCCCATGCTAATGGAAAGCAGAAATGACCAGGTATACCTTATCCTAATATCAGACAAAATAGACTTTAACATAAAAACTGCTAAAAGATCAAAGAAGGGCACTTTGTAATGATTAAGGGGTCAATTCAACAGGAAGATGTGACTATAATAAATGTATATGCACCCAATTTCAGGGTGCCTGGCTATTTAAAACAAATGTTAATAGATGTAAAAGAAGACATAGACTCCAATGCAATAGTAATAGGGGACTTCGGCCGGCACGCAGCTCACTAGGCTAATCCTCCACCTGTGGTGCCAGTACTCCAGGTTCTAGTCCCAGTTGGGGTGCTGGTTCTGTCCCAGTTGTTCCTCTTCCAGTCCAGCTCTCTGCTGTGGCCCGGGAAGGCAATGGAGGATGGCCCAAGTGCTTGGGCCCTGCACCCACATGGGAGACCAGGAGGGGGCACCTGGCTCCTGGCTTCGGATTGGCGCAGTGCCGGCCATAGCTGCCATTTGGGGGGTGAACCAATGGAAGGAAGACCTTTCTCTCTCTCTCTCTCTCTCACTGTCTAACTCTGCCTGTCCACAAAAAAAAACAGTAATAGGGGACTTCAACACCCCACTTTCATCAGTGGACAGATCAACAGGACAGAAAATCAACAAAGAAACAACGGAGCTAATCTAAGCTATGGACCAATGGACCTAATTGGTATCTATAGGACCTTTCATCTCACAGTTGCAGGATATACATTCTTCTCATCACTGCATGGAACTTTCTCTAGGATAGACCATATGCTAGGTCATAAAGCAAGTCTCATCAAATGCAAAAAAAATTAAAATCATACCATGCATCTTTTCTGACCACAATGTAATGAAGCTGGAAATTAGCAACTCTAGAATCTCAAGAACATATACAAACACATGGACACTGAACAACTTGCTCCTGAATGAACAGTGAGTCATTGAAGAAATCAAAAGAGAGGTATTGGTGCTGTGGCAGCAGGTTAATGCCCAGATCTGAAGCGCCAGCATCCCATATGGATGCTGGTTCTAGTCCTGGCTATTCCTCTTTCTGATCCAGCTCTCTGCTGCTATGGCCTGGGATAGCAGTAGAAGATGCCCCAAGTCCTTGGGCCCCCACACGCATGTGGGAGACCCGGAAGAAGCTCCTGGCTCACGGCTTCAGATTGGTGCAGCTCCAGCTATTGCAGCCAACTGGGGAGTGAACCAGCAGATGGAAGACCTCTCTCTCTGTCTCTACCTCTCTGTGTAACTCTGTCTTTCAAATAAATAAAATAAATCTTTTAAAAAAAGAAATCAAAAGAGAAATCAAAAAATTTCTGGAAATGAATGAATACCACAATACAACATATCAAAACTTATGGGAGGGGCTGGTGTTGTGGTGCAGCAGGTAAAGCCGCTGCCTGTAATGCCAACAACCCATATGGGTGCCGATTCGAGTCCCGGCTGCTCCACTTCTGATCCAGCTCTCTGCTATGGCCTGGGAAAACAATAGAAGATGGCCCAAGTCCTTGGGCCCCTGCACCCATGTGGGAGACCCAGAAGAAACTCCTGGTTTTGGATCAGTACAGCTCCGCTGTTACAGCCATTTGGGGAGTGAACCAGTGGATGGAAGACCTCTCTCTCTCTCTCTCTCTCTCTCTCTCTGCCTCTCCTCTGTGTAACTCTGACTTTCAAATAAATAAGCAAATCTTTTAAAAAAAACTTATGGGATACAGAAAAAGTGTTAAGAAAGAAGTTTATAGCAATTAGCGCCTGCACAAAAACTTGGAAAGGTACCATATAAATTAGCTATCAATGCATCTCAAGCTATATGCCAACAATTGAAAATTCTAGAAGAAATGAATAGATTCCTGGACACATACAACCTACCAAAAGTAAAGCCTAAAGACTTAGAAAACCACATCAATACCCAAAATGGAGATTGAATCAGTAATAAAGACCCTCCTGCGGTGACTGTTCCTTGCCACCGCTGGAAAATTAGGCAGGCTGCCCACAGCTTGCCTTGACCGAGGAGGGGAAGTGCGTCACCAGCCTTCCCCAAACCTGGGGGACAATCAGGCGCGGTGTGGAGCCCAGTCGAAGCAGGGTCTCACTTTATTGTAAAAGGGAGGTGTATATATAGCTGAGGTACAGAGCGGATGGTACAGAGCAGATGAGCGGATTCGGGCAAGGGGTGGGGTGATGTGATGCAAAAGGGTCTTAGCCACTTCTATTATACCACCTTGATGATCCTTAGGCTAAAGCACCCTGGGGCTGGGGTGTTTGCCACCAGGGATTTGAAACTTACAGACAGGTTTTCAAATTCGAGGCAGGCTCAGGAAGTTTCCTCTAGGCCTCTCCGGATTCAGCCTCCCCCACACCCTCCCAAAAACAAAAGCCCAGGAACAGATGGTTTTACTGATGAATTCTACCAGACATTTAAACAAGAACTAATTCCAATTCTTCTCAAGCTATTCAAAACAATTGAAAAGGGATCCTTCCAAACTCTTTTTTATAAAATATTTATTTATTTGAAAGTCAAAGTTACACACAGAGAGAAGGAGAGTCAGAGAAAAAGAGAGATTTTTCATCTGTTGGTTCACTCCCCAGATGGCTGCAACAGCTGGAGCTGGGTGGATCTGAAACCAGGAGCTGCTTCCAGGTATCCCACATGGGTACAGGGGCCCATGGAATTGGGTCACCCTTTACTGCTTTCCCAGACACATAAACAGGGAGGTGGATTGGAAGTGGAACAGCTGGGACTTGAACCAGAGCCCATATGGGATGCTGGCACTGCAGGCAGCAGCTTTACCTGCTAGGCCACAGTGCCAGGCCCCCACAACTCCTTCTATTAAGCAAGAAATGCCTTAATTACATCAGAAAAAGAAACAACAGAGAAAGAGAATTATAGACCAATACCCCTGAAGAACACAGATGCAAGAATCCTAAACAAAATATTGGCTAATATAATCCAACGACACATCAGAAAGATCATTCACCTGGATCAAGTGGGATTTATCCCTGGGATGTAGGGATGGTTCAACATTCACAAATCAATAAATGTGATACATCACATTAAAACTGAAGAATAAAAACTATATGGTTATTTCAGTAGATTCAGAAAAAGCATTTGATAAAATACAACATCCTTTCATGATGAAAACCTTAAGTAAGTTGGGTATAGAAGGAAGATTCCTCAATACAATAAAGTCAATTTATGACAAACTCACAGCCAGCATCTTATTGAACTGGAAAGAGTTGGGGGCATTCCCACTAAGATCCTGAACCAGAAAAGGATACCCACTTTCACCACTGCTATTCAATACAGTCCTGAAAGTTTTAGCCACAGCCATTAGGAAAGAAAAATAAATCAAAGGGATACAAATTGGAAACGAGGAAGTCAAACTATGCCTGTTTGCAGATGACATGATTCTATATACAGGGGAACCAAAAGACTCCACTGAGAGACTATCAGAACTTATAAAATACTTTGGTAAAGTGGCAGGATATAAAAGCAGCACACAAAAATCAATAGCTTTTGTGTACACAGACAATGCCAAGGCTGAGAAATAACTTTTAAGATCAATCCCATTCCCAGTATCCACAAAAAAATTAAATACCTTGGAATCCATTTAATGAAGGAAGTCAAAGAACTCTATGATGAAAATTAGAAAACATTAAAGAAATAGAAGGTACAAAAAAATTTAAAAAATCCAGGTTTGTGGATTAAAAGAATATCATCAAAATGTCCACATTACCAAAAGCAATTTACAGATTCAATGTGATCCCAAACAAAATACCAATGACATTCTTCTAAGATCTAGAAAAACTGCTAAAATTCATACTGAAACACAAGAGACACCGAGTAGCTAAAGCAGTCTTTTACAACAAAAACAAAGCTGGAGGATTTCAAAACATACTACAGGGGGCTGGCACTGTGGCACAGCAGGTTAATGCCTGGCCTGAAGTGCTGGCATCCCATATGGGTACCAGTTCAAGACCCGGCTGCTCCACTTCTGATCCAGCTCTCTGCTATGGCCCAGGAAAGCAGTGGAAGATGACCTAAATGCTTTGGCCCCTGCACCTACAGGGGAGACCGGGAAGAAGCTCCTGGCTCTTGGCTTTGGATTGGTGCAGCTCCGGCCATTGCTGCCAACTGGGGCGTGAACCATCAGATTTTCTCTCTCTCTCTCTTTCTCTCTTTCTTTCTGTGTGTGTGTGTGTGTGTGTGTGTGTGTGTGTAACTCTGACTTTCAAATAAATAAATAAATCTTAAAAAACATATTACAGGACAGTTATAATCAAAACATCCTAGTACTGGCAAAAAAAAAAAAAGACATGTAGGCCAACAGAACTGAATAGAAACTTCAGAAATTAATCCACACATCTACAACTTGTCTTTGACAAAGGAACTAAAACCAATTCCTGGAGCAAGGGCAGTTTCTTCAATAAATGGTGCTGGGTAAGCTGGATCTCCACATGCAGAAGTATGAAACAAGATCCTGACCTTATATTTTAGACAAAAAAACACACCCAAAATGGATCAAGGACCTAAATCTATAACCTGATACCATCAAATTAGTAGAGGCACTGCAGACAACACAGACAGTGTATGCAAGACATTGGCATAGGCAAATCCTGCTTGGAAAAGATCTCAGAAGCACAGGCCATCAAAACCAAAATAGACAAAAGAAATTACATCAAATTGAGAAGCTCCTGCACTGCAAAAGAAACACTGAGCAATGTAAAGAGGCTACTGAAAGAATGGAAGAAAATATGTGTAAACTTTGAAACCAATAAAGAATTAATATCCAGAATCTATAGGAGCTCAAGAAACTCAACAACAACAAACAATCCAGTTAAGAAGTGGGCAAAGGACTTGAACAGCCATTTTTTAAAAAAGATTTTATTTATTTATTTGAGAGGTAGTGTTACAGACAGTGAGATGGAGAGACAGAGAGAAAAGTCTTCCATCTGCTGGTTCACTCTCCAAATGGCCACAACGTCTGGAACCGA
The DNA here is from genome assembly GCF_051225735.1 of Oryctolagus cuniculus. Lineage (NCBI taxonomy): Eukaryota > Metazoa > Chordata > Mammalia > Lagomorpha > Leporidae > Oryctolagus > Oryctolagus cuniculus. Next base: position 7,512,190 of record NC_142884.1, on the reverse strand, counting down.
GCCAATCTGAATCCAGGAGCCAGGATCTTCTTCTGGGTTTCCCACATGGGTGGAGGGGCCCAAGCACTTGGATTATCTTCTACTACTTTCCCAGGGCCATCTTCTACTACTTTTCCCAGCAAAGAGCTGGATTGGAAGTAGGCAGCTGGGACTAGAAGTAGCACCCACATGGGATGCCGACGCTGCAGGTATAATATTAACCCAGGCATTTTTCTTTTCTTTTTAAAGATTTATTTTATTTATTTGAAAGACAGAGTTACACAGAGAGGTAGAGACAGAGAGAGAGGTCTTCCATCCACTGGCTACTCCCCAGATGGCCGCAATGGCCAGAGCTGTGCTGATATGAAGCTAGGAGCCAGGAGATTTTTCTAGGTCTCCCACGCGGGTGCAGGGGCCAAAGAATTTGGGCCGCCTTCTACTGCTTTCCCAGGCCATAGCAGAGAGTTGGATTGGAAGAGGAGCAGCCAGGATTAGAACCAGCGCCCATATGGGATGCCAGAGCTTCAGGCCAGGGCTTTACCCCACTATGCCGCAGCGCCGGCTCCCTCCCAGGCATTTTTTCAAAAGAGGAGATTCAAATGGCCAACAGACACATGAAAAAATGTTCAGGATCACTAGCCATCAGGGAAATGCAAATCAAAACCACAATGAGGTTTCACCTCACCCCAGTGAGAATGGCTCTCGTATAGTAGTCAACAAACAACAAATGCTGGAGAGGATGTGGGGAAAAATGTACTTTAATCCACTGTTAGTGGGAAAGTAAACTGGTGCAGGCATTGTGGAAGACAGATTGGAGATACCTCAGAAATCTGAAAATAGATCTACCATATGACCCAGCAATCCCACTCCTGGGAATTTACACAAACAAAATGAAATCAGCATATCAAAGAGTTATCTGTACCCCCATGTTTATTGCAGCTCAATTCACAATAGCTAAGATACAGAATCAATCCAGATGACCATCTACTGATGACTGGATAAAGAAATTATGGTATATATACACTATGGAATACTGCTCAACAATAATAAAAAATGAAATCCTGTCTTTTGCAACAAAAAGGACAGAACTGGAAACCACTATACTTAGTGAAATAAGCCAGGCCCAAAAAGACAGATACCATGTTTTCCCTGATCTGTGGTAACTAACAGAGTACCTAAAATGTAATGTATTGGAGTAGAATTGACATTTTGAGGTTAGATGATTGTTTACAGCTCGTCTCTATTGTTGAGGAACACTATTTTTTCTTTATACTATTGTTGAACTCTTTACTTAGGGCAGGGTTAATCTTACGATTATAAAGTAAACTGAAAATAGATCTTTGTAAAAATTAGGAGGGAAGAGGAGGAAGGGTGGGAGTGTGGGCACGAGGGATGGTAGGGTGGGAAATATCATTATGTTCCTAAATCTGTAATATGAAATACGTGAAATCTGTATATCTTAATTAAAATTTTAAAAAGATCTGCCTATTAAGGTCCTTTTCCCATTTTTTAAAAGATTTATCTATTTATTTATTTTGAATGTCAGAGTTAGAGAGGAAGACACACACATACACAGACAGAGAGAGATTGTCCATCCAATGGTCCACTTCCCAGATGGGCACAACAACTAGCACTGGGCAAGGTCAAAGCCAGGAACCAGGAGCCTCATCTGGATCTCTCATGTGAGTGGCAAGGGCCCAAACACTTGGGCCATCTGCTGCTGCTTGCCCAGGCCATTAGCAAGAAGCTGGATCAGAAGGAGAGAGAGAAAAAAGAAGTAGAGCAGCTGTATACCAATCAGTGCCTCTGGGATCTCTGGGATGCTAGTGTTGCTGGCAGCAGCTTTTCCTGATATGCCACAATACCAGGCCCTTTGTCAACTTTTCAGTTATGTTGTTTTTGTGCTGTGTTTTTTGAGTTCCTAATATTTCTGGTTACTAACCCTTTGTCAGATAAGTAGCTTGAAAATATTTCCTCCCATTCTGTCAGATATTTCTTCACCTTTAGGTTTCCTTCACTATGCAGTTTATGCATTTTATATAATTCCATTTGTCTAGTTTTGCTCTTGGAGTCTTATCCAAGAAATCATCACCTTTACGAATGTCTTTAAATGTTTCCCCTATGTTTTCTTCTGGAAATTTCATGATTTCATGTCTTACATTTATATCCTTGATTCATCTTGAGTTAACTTTTGTACCTAGTGAAAGGTAGGCATCTAATTTCATTTCTCTAACCCTTTGCCCACTTCTTAATTCCTGTTGTTGAATAGGTATAGATAATTCTGGCAACCATTTAACACTGTTGAATCAAAAGGTAGCACTGGCTTATGTAACAGTTAACAAAATGATAGAATCTGCCAGTTAAACCATTTGACACTGGTGCTTTTCTTTATGAGGGACTTTAATAAAGATATCTCTTTCTTCTATGTAGTGTCTGTTTTAGACATTCTATAATTGCTAGGGTTAATACTGATAAAGTACATTTTCCTAGAATATTTTTATATCAACATTTCCAAGTTTATTTGAGTACAATAATTTCTACTATAAATGGCTGGCCTCATGTTACACTTTTGTGTGTGTGTGTGCGTGTGTGTTTAAATATCTGAGTGATTTTTTTTCCTGGAATTATTTTTTTTAATTTTTTTTTTATTTAGTAAATATAAATTTCCAAAGTACAGTTTATGGATTACAATGGCTCCCCCCCATAATTTCCCTCCCACTCGCACCCCTCCCATCTCCCACTCCTTCTCCCATTCCATTCACATCAAGATTCATTTTCAATTATCTTTATATACAGAAGATCGATTTAGTATATATTAAGTAAAGATTTCATCAGTTTGCACCCATACAGAAACACAAAGTGTAAAATACTGTTTCAGTACTAGTTATAGCGTTACTTCACATTGGACAACACATTAAGGACAGATCCCACATGAGAAGTAAGTACACAGTGACTCCTGTTGTTGACTTAACAATTTGACACTCTTGTTTATGGCGTCAGTAATCTCCCTAGGCTCTAGTCATGAGTTGCCAAGGCTATGGAAGCCTTTTGAGTTCGCCGAGTTCGATCTTATTCCAACAGGGTCATAGTCAAACGGAAGTTCTCTCCTCCCTTCAGAGAAAGGTACCTCCTTCTTTGATGGCCCCGTTCTTTCCACTGGGATCTCACTCGCAGAGATCTTTCATTTAGGTCTTCTTTTTTTTTTTCCAGAGTGTCTTGGCTTTCCATGCCTAAAGTACTCTCATGGGCTCTTCGGCCAGATCCAAATGCCTTAAGCGCTGATTCTGAGGCCAGAGTGCTATTTAGGACATCTGCCATTCTATGAATCTGCTGTGTATCCCACTTCCCATGATGGATCGTTCTCTCTCTTTTTGATTCTATCAGTTAGTATTAGCAGACACTAGTCTTGTTTGTGTGATCCCTTTGACTCTTAGACCTATCAGTGTGGAGATACAGGAGACCTCGAATAGCTAAAGCAATCTTGCACAACAAAAACAAAGCTGGAGGCATCACAATACCAGATTTCAGGACATACTACAGGGCAGTTGTTATCAAAACAGCATGATACTGGTACAGAAACAGATGGATAGACCAATGGAACAGAATTGAAACACCAGAAATCAATCCAAACATCTACAGCCAACTTTATATTTGATCAAGGATCTAAAACCAATCCCTGGAGTAAGGACAGTCTATTCAATAAATGGTGCTGGGAAAATTGGATTTCCACGTGCAGAATCATGAAGCAAGACCCCTACCTTTCACCTTACACAAAAATTCACTCAACATGGATTAAAGACTTAAATCTACGACCTGACACCATCAAATTATTAGAGAGCATTGGAGAAACCCTGCAAGATATAGGTACCGGCAAAGACTTCCTAGAAAAGACCCCAGAGGCACAGGCAGTCAAAGCCAAAATTAACTATTGGGATTGCATCAAATTGAGAAGTTTCTGCACTTCAAAAGAAACAGTCAGGAAAGTGAAGAGGCAACCAACAGAATGGGAAAAAATATTTGCAAACTATGCAACAGATAAAGGGTTGACAGCCAGAATCTACAAAGAAATCAAGAAACTCCACACCAGCACCGCGGCTCAATAGGCTAAATCTCCACCTAGCGGTGCCGGCACACCAGGTTCTAGGCCCGGTCAGAGCGCCGGATTCTTTCCCGGTTGCCCCTCTTCCAGGCCAGCTCTCTGCTGTGGCCCGGGAAGGTAGTGGATGATGGCCCAAGTGCTTGGGCCCTGCACCCCATGGGAGGCCAGGAGAAGCACCTCGCTCCTGCCTTTGGATCAGCGCAGTGCGCCGGCCGCAGCGCACCAGCCATGGCGGCCATTGGAGGGTGAACCAATGGCAAAAGGAAGACCTTTCTCTCTCTATCAACTCTGCCTGTCAAAAAAAAAAAAAAAAAAGAAAGAAAAGAAAAGAAAAGAAACTCCACAACATCATGTTCCACTTTTTACTCTCATCAGCTATCCTTTTGTACATTTTTGTCTAATTCTGTTTATTTTATGAATACTTAAAAATGATACAAGATACAAAAGTTAAGGATTGCCTTGATTTGGGGTGGAATTGAGCAAGATACACAAAGCTCTTTACAAGTTCTTCATAGACCAAGCCTTAATAGTTCCTGCACCTTCCAACCCTTTTTGCTTTCAGAGATCATGAAAAAGTAAGAGCCTATCCCAAATCACTGACAGTCTCTTTGAAGATACTCACAAGAAACTTGTAATTGGTTTTTATAATTAGCATCTGTGAAAAGTTTGTCAGCAATGTTCTCAGCTCCCCAACCCTGCACTGTCATTGCCACTAAAGGTGAAATGATAATTGCAATTCTGAAGGGAGGGAATTCACAGAAACAAACCTTTATTTAAGCCCTCAATGCCTCCCTCCTACACAATCTAAGCTTCATACTGAGTCCAACATCCTGGCAGAGGAAAGAAGTACAGTAAGTATTTTGAATCTCACTCTGGCAGAGTCAGTAAGGAAAGGAGGTTCAAGAGTTAGAGCTCATGTTGGAAAAAGGGATTCTTCTGGGGGCAGTAACAGATCCAGTGGCGAAGCTAGACAGGGAGGAGGAATCATTACTCAGCTGTAAGAAAGAGGAGGTCCTAGACCCTATGCCAATCATTGATGGTTCATAATATAATTTAATAAAATCTTCACTGAGGATAATTGTTAGTGAATAATGCCAGTGACTCTGAAGGTGCTTAAGGAATGTAGTAATTAAATCAACCTGCTGTTCACATTACCTTATACAAATCATAGATAATTTTCAGTAGTGTTATTATAGGTGTACTTATAACATCTTCATGCTTATATTAAATATTAACAATTAAAATTACCTAATTCTATGTAGAAATGAGTATCTGAACTAGTTTCTAAAATTCAAGAAAAGGTTTTCATGCAAATCTAGGTTTGTGATCTATATAATGGAAACAGTAATTGTGTCTCTATTGAAACATCTGTGATCTGGAAATTATGTTGATTGCTTTCCCTTCTGAAGCTGGGAACACATTTAAGGAAAAGATAACACTATAATTTGCACAATGGTTGTCAAGATCAATTGTATTTTGTGTTATTTCCCCTGGTTTAATAATACTCTAATATCAATCCCAAGCTTACAGTAACACATTTCTTATTATTTCAATTAATACAATGCACAAGATTTCATATTTTCCAGATCCCATTTATGTGTATCTTTTGTATTTTAGTATCTTCCACAAGCCTCATGTCATTATGAAGAATTTCACTTTACCTAGGAAATCAGTAAATATAAACACTGGGCTGAAATTAGTAATAATTTAGTTCCCATTCTATACATATTAGTGTTCTATACATATTCCATTCTAAACATATTAGTGTTCCATGTTTCATAGTTTAGGGACAAAGTAATATCCTGAATAATTTTTAAAAGCTTTATTTATTTGAAAGTCAGGCACACAAAGAGGGGAGGGGGGAGAGGGGAGAGGAGAGAGGAGAGAGAGGAGAGGGGAGAGGGGAGAGGGAAGAAAGGAGAGGGGAGAGGAGAGAGGGGAGAGGGGAGAGGAGAGAGGGGAGAGAGGAGAGGGGGAGAGGGATAGGTCTTCCATCTGCTGGCTCACTCCCCAGTTGGCCAAAATGGCTGGAGCTGAAGCCAGGAGCTTCTTCTGGGTCTCCCTCTCGGGTGCAAGCCCAGGACTTGGGTCAGCTTCCACTGCTTTCCCAGGCCATAGCAGAGAGCTGGACCCGAAGTGAAGCAGCCGGGATTCAACCAGTGCCCATATGGGATGCTGGCACTGTAGGTGGCGGCTATGCCACAGCACTATGCTCAATAATTTTTTGATAGATAACACTACTAATCTGTTACTGGAATGACAGCAAATAAATCTTTCTGCTGTGAAAGTAATATCAAATCAATTTTGCATTCAATAAATCCAATCTGCACACAGTAAAGTTTCCTGTAGTATTAGACTATAGTGTATGGCATCTTATTAGGACCCTTAAAAATATTTAGTTATTTATTTTAAAGTAAGAGCTACAGAAACAGAAGGAAAGATGAGGGAGAGAGAGGTCTTCCATTCACTGGTTCACTCCTCAGATGGCTGCAATGGTCAGCACTGGACCAGGCCAAAATCAGGAGGCAGGAGATTCTTCTGGGTCTCCCATGTAGGTGGCAGGGGCCCATGCATTTGTGTCATTTTCTGCTGCTTTTCTCAGGCTATTAGCAGGGAGCTGGATCAGAAGTGGAACAACTGGGACATGAACCAGTACCCATATGGGATGCCGGTATCATGGGCAGCTGCTTTGCCTACTATACCACAGCCTGGCCCCAAGGAATTTTTGAAGTTTAATTATTATTTAATATTGTCCTAAAGAATGAAACCTTACTCCTAAACAAAAACTTACTTCAACCAAAATTATAATAAAATATCAATAGTCCAAAATAAAATGGCAAGATATAAAAATTAAATACAGGTCTGCGAAAACACAGCTGACATTGTTAGTATAGTACAGTGATTAGGATACTGCCTCTAACTAGCTTGAGAATTTCAACAAATTGCTTATGCTATTTCTATGATTTCATCATCTTGACAATGAAGAATTACCTGTCCACATCATGCAATTATGAAAATCAAGGATAGCACCACATACACAGTATTATAGTGGTGACTCACAAATTGTGAGGGCTATTTAAAGTTTATACATTCAGGGGCAGGTGTTGGGTGCAGCAATTAAGACACTCCTTGGGACACTGCTATCTCATACTGGACTGCCTAGGTTTGAGCCCCAATTCTGCTTCCAATTTCAGAATTCCTATTAATATACATCCTAGGAGGGAGCAGGCGATGGCTCAAGTACTTGCATTCCTGCCATCCACACAGTAGACCCACACTGAGTTCCAGGCTCCTGGTTTTGGTCTGCCCTACCCAGGTTATGGCAGGTATTTGCAGAGTTAACAACAGATTGAAGATCCCTTTTTCTTTCTCTCTGCCTTTCAAATGCATGAAAAAAAAGTTAATAAAGATTATGCATTTAACCCAGGTAAGGCTATTAGCAAAATAAAAAAGTAAATATTCCCCAGTAAAAATATAAGAATATGAACCCATCCTGTATCTTCTGGCACTGACAAATAACATCTGGAAACTGGTAGAATGACCTCTAGGAACTTGGCAGTAGAATTATCTACATATCTCAGACTAAGGCAACAATCCTGAGTATTGGCTCTCTACTATTGTTTCTTCCTTTACTGCACTGGATGCAGATTGAGTTCCATATATTTGATTTTCAACCACTTAATTCTAGCTATTTCTCAGTCATTTTCTTTAAAGATATCCACAAGATCATGGCAACTTTTAAACTGAAACATTTCTTCAAATATTTTGAATGCAATTTTTTTTTCTATTCTCAGAGTCCAAGGATGTGTCAATTTGCACCACCTTCCTCTTAAGTTTATCTCCAGATGTCTCAATAAGCTCCAAGAACCCTAGGTGGGGAGAATTTAAAGCTTCCACATATATTGGATTTTCCACTCTCCTTTGCTAGATTCTGTATATGCTGATAAATATCATTGTTTGTATGCATATGGTTTGCAAATAGAGCAGCAAAGAATTCCAAGGGAAAAAAATTGTATACTGCTCTCTGAACTTCATGACAAAAATCGCAACTATGATATGCAGCACTGTTATTATTCTCTATCATTTCACGTTTGTGTTCATGATCGGGGCCTGAGGTAGACACAAAGCAGCAGGTCAAACACGTTCAAGAAATAACATTCATTCCAGTTTCTTCTAAATTTTTTTGGGGGGAGTGATAGATAGCTTTTTTAAATTAAATACAGATGTTGTAGATGCACAGTTCAGTGGAATCACACCGATGGAACACAAATCTTCATGCAACACATAGATCAAGAGGAAACTTATCCTCAGATCCCCAGAATCTCTCTTCTGTCCCCTGTAAGGCACTGTTGGATATATTTGTAACAGTGGAACTGCTGGGATGTATATTTACATCTTTTCTAATATTAGGGGGTCAGATCACTATTGTGTATTGTACTTTCTACCAATGGAATCATACAGCAAGAACTTTTATATTTGGCTTTTTCTTAGCACTACTGTATAGGATTCCACTGTGTAAATATCAAACAATCAAATGTTAATTGGTATGTGAAGGTTTTTTGGTTTGGGGCTATTGTGCTTAGCACTGGAGTAGCATCCCTTAATTTGTCCCTTTCTTTCTGTAACCTGGCTAACAATCAGAGTACTTTGATTGCCTCGTGACCTATTCAGCTACCTGTTTTTCCCAGCAGGTTTGAGCCCACACAAGGGCCTTGACTACTCTCAGGCAATGATAAAGGTGTTTAGGTAGTTGTAAGAAGCTATCTCTGGCCCTGAACCAAAATTCCTTAACCCTCATATAAACTGCACACCCAGACACCCTCACTGTGGATACTTACGCATCCCAAGGATAAACTACAGTATTTGAGAAGGAATTTCCCTAATAAATGCATTGGATGACCACAGTGTGTTTAGTGCATCTTTCCTTGGAATCCTAACCAAGTCTTATCTCAGCTTGGTTTGGGCATTCCCTTGAGGGAACTCAGCTCCTGTTGCTTTCGGGATGACTCCAGCCATGGTTACAGCAGGCTGGAATAGCAGGTAAATAAATTCTGAAAGTTGACTTTTGTTAATATATCTTAAAATGTTCTTTGTAATGTAGAAATGAAATGGAATTACTGGGTAATAGATTTATATAGCTTTTCCACTTAAGTAGACACGACCAAACTATTTTCAAAATGCACCAATTTTAACATACATTAGCAGTGTATGAAATTTCTGGATTACTCACATCCTCACCACATATCATGCTTAGTATTTCCTGCCATTTTTATTTTAGATTTCTAGCTGGTGTATGATGATACTAAGTAGTGGTTTTATTTGAATTTTTGTGATTACCAAGGATATCAAAAATTTCCTCACATTTATCATTCATTAAATAATATCTTGAGACTTCTGTTGGAATATTTTCTCTATATTTTATTCTACTGTGTGATCTGTACAACTTCATCACACTGGATCTCCCCATGTGTGTGTATGCAAGTGTGTTGACACCGTCAGCCCTCAATTTATTACTGCCTGATTTGTCATTAAATTCATATGATTAGTGTTTCTATGCTGTTTAAGAAATATTTTTTTTTATTTTCTAAGAACACAGAATTATTCTTGTTGCTATCTAAAATATTACTCATGTTTAAAATTTAGATCAGAAGTCCACGCAGAATTGATTTGCTTTACGGAGTAGGTAGTAAATGAAGTGGTCTCATTTTTCCCCCTGTTATGGTTTGGCTGTGCTTTCAGTGTATCTTCAAAGGATCAGGTGCTGCAAGATGAGTCTTCAGTGTGATGTTGGAAGGTGGTGGAACCTTTTAGAGGTGGAGACTATTGGAACATGATTAGGTTATTGAGGGTGCTGCCCTCAGAAGGGGTTAATAAAGTTCTTACAGCTCCAACTACATTAGTTCCTGACAGTGGGTTGTTATAAAACGAGCAACCTTGGCCCTCGAATCTCTCTTCCTTCTTGCCTTACGATGTGATCATTCCCTCTTACAGATGCTCCCATCATGATGCCATCTACTATGTTGTGATGTAGTCAGAAGGCCCTCACCAGAGCTAAGCAGATGCCAGAATCATGCTCTTACACTTGCAAAACTGAACTAAATAAGCCACTTTTTGATGCTACAGCAGCAAAGCAGATTAAGGCACTGTAAGACTAGAAAATATCAATTTATCCTGAAAATGTCATACTTTTTTCCCATTTGCTCTCACTTTTCATTGTTTCTCACCAGATGACACCCAACTCATCCCAAGAGCTTGACTTTTCCATGAAACACATCAGTAATTGACTTCATCTTTACATGCATCTTGATGTCTTTGGAAATCTCACAGGAGCAAACAGTGACAGTATCTTTTGATAACAAAAACCTTTAATGAGCCTTTTTACATAGAGGAATGATTATTGCCACAGTTTAAGAAAAATGTGCTGAATGAAACAATGGCCTCCAGGACTTTGGCAGCAGGAATAATTTTCTTGTCACAGACTGTAGTTGGAATCCTGGGCAATTTCTCTCTTCTTTATCACTATCTTTTTCTTTACTACACTGACCACAAGTTGAAGCTCATAGATTTGATTCTTATGCACCTAATTATAGCTAACTCCTTGGTCATTGTCTCTAAAGGAATTCCCCAGACAATGACAGTTTTTGGGTTGAAACATTTATTCAATGATTTTGGATGCAAACTTCTTTTGTACGTTCAGAGAGTAGGCAGAAGTGTGTCCATTAATACCACCTGCCTCTTGAGTGTCTTCCAGGTTATCATGATCACTCCCATGAACTCTAGTTGGAAGTACCTTAAAGTAAAAGCCCCAGAGTACACTGGCTACTCTATTTCTTTCTGCTGGTTCATGCACATGGTGGTAAATTTCATTTTTCCTATGTATGTACTGGTCAAATGGAATAGCAAAAATACCACAAATAAAAGAGATTTTGGGTACTGTTCCTCTGCGGGTAATGACAAAATCACAGACACACTATATACAGTATTGCTAGTATTCCCTGAAGTTTTATTTTCTGTGCTTATAATCTGGTCCAGTGTCTCCATGATTATCATTCTATACAAGCATAAGCAACAGGTCCAACACATTCATAGCATTAATGTTATGTCCAGACCTTCCCCTGAGTCTAGGGCCACCAAGAGCATCCTTGTCCTGCTGAGCACCTTTGTGTCTTTTTACACAATCTCCTCCATCTTCAATGCTTGTATCGCCCTTCTCTATAATCCCAATTGGTGGCTGGTAGATGCTACTGCCTTCATTTCTGTGTGTTTTCCAACTCTAAGCCCCTTTCTTCTCATGAGCCGTGACTCCCCTGCATTCAGATTTTTTTCACTGGGTAAGGAGTGCAAATCTTCTAATATTATCATAAATATGTAAACTGCATGGTTTTGTACAATGTTCAGTTGTTTAGTCACTCATCATCCTCAGAACATCAATACAAAAATTACAGTCACTTGTCTTTCTAAGGCAAACCTTAATGGCTATTGGAATTTCTGCAGTTGGCTGAACGTGAGACCTACAGGAGCACAGAGGATGTGAATAAAGGTTATGCTCATCCCACTACATAGCGTTGTGGTGGAATGAGAAGGCCATGCCAAGGTGGCCACTGGTAAGCGAGCATCAGTTATTCAGGAATAGCTTTGAAACCCACCTGGCAATGGAGCCTGCCTGGCAACAGGCTGTGATTGGATGGCTTTGGAAACTGCCTGGCAACAGGCTGTGACTGGATGGCTTTGGAAACCTCCTGGCAACAGGCTGTGATTGGTTGGGGCATAGACCGCCCCTTGACCAGATTGGCTGCTCTTGGCTATATAAGATGTGGTTCCAACTGTAATAAACGAGTCTGTGGGCTGCTCGCCTCAAGCCTGCTTTCACCCAACTCCCAGGGTCTGTGTGGTGACTCCCCGCCTCTTGCCCCCACCACACTGCTCCTCTCAGAAACGAATCCACTGCAACATTGTTGAGAAATCAACTGCAACATCGTGTTCCTATGGATAGTAATATTTAAAAAAAAATTTTTTTTTGACAGGCAGAGTTAGACAGTGAGAGAGAGTGAGAGAGTCAGAGAGAAAGCTCTTCCTTTTTCCGTTGCTTCACCCCCCAAGTGGCTGCTATGGCAGGCGCACTGCGCCGATCCGAAGCCAGGAGCCAGGTACCAGGTGCTTCCTCCTGGTCTAATCTTAAACATTGCTTGAGGCAAACTGAATGGATTAGGCCTGAGGCCTTCAAAGTCAGTCTGATCTAGTAGTATACTATGGGGAAATCTGCCAGAAGCAAATTCAGTGAATAAATGAATGGATAGTGTTGGAAGACAATTCTCCAAGGGTTTCTCATACATGTTTGTGTTAGGAAAAGCTTTTGTTTTGGACTGTGTCTTTTGGTGGATATTTGGGCAAACAAGAACCTTGGAAGATAGGGAGAGTGTCACCCTGTCCAACAGTCAAGAGGCATGCTTCCTATATAAGGAAATAAAGATTTATCTCTGGGGCAATAGGTGGCTGATTTGCTAGCAGTTCCCTTTAAAAGACTGAGTTAGGCCAGCGCTGCGGCTCACTAGGCTAATCCTCCGCCTGTGGCACCAGCACCCCAGGGTTCTAGTCCCAGTTGGGGCGCCAGATTCTGTCCCGGTTACTCCTCTTCCAGTCCAGCTCTCTGCTGTGGCCTGGGAAGGCAGTGGAGGATGGCCCAAAGTCCTTGGGCCCTGCACCCACATTGAAGACCAAGAGGAGACAACTGGCTCCTGGCTTTGGATCAGTGCAGCATGCCAGCCATAGCGGCCATTTGAGGGGTGAACCAACTGAAAAAGGAAGATCTTTCTCTCTGTCTCTCACTCTCTAATTCTGCCTGTCAAAAAAAAAAAAGTTAAAAAAAGACTGAGTTAACCTATGCTCAAAGATACTCAGGTGCTCTGCTTGGGTAGCCTTTCACTCTAATTGGAATGGGTGGAGGGCAAAGGAAACTAACAATCAGAAAGTTCATACTGTCTGCTATGCCGTGAGTAACAGATTTCTTTGTTTTTAACATAAACTATTGTGTATTCTGACAGAATCTATAAAAATATATAAAATATAAAAATCTGACAGATCTATAGAAAAAGAGTTGCAGGCTTATCTCAGACTTTCACAGTTTCTAAAAATAAACCACTAAGTGTGATTCAAAACTAGATGGATAGATAGAAAGATAACTACATTCTTTAAAAGTTGAGTTTACTGAGGGTAGGCATTTTGACACAGCCAATAGGGATACCCACATCCCCTATCAGAATTCTTGGATTCAAGTCTCCACTCTGATCCCAATTTAAGATTCCTGCTGCAGATGATGGCTCCAAGTAGTTGGGTCCATGCCATCCCTGTGGGAGATCCAGATGGAGTTCCTGACTGCTGGCTTCAACCTAGTTCAACCCATGTTGTCATAGATATTTGGGGAATGAACCAGTAGATGCAAGGGCTCTGTGTTTGTCTGTCTCCATTTCTCTGTGTCTTTCAAACGTAATAAATTAATATTTTAGAGTTGGATTTACTATTCTCCAAATCATAAGTTTCAGGATAGGCCAGCGCCGTGGCTCAATAGGCTAATCCTCCACCTAACGGCGCCGGCACACCAGGTTCTAGTCCCGGTCAGGGCGCTGGATTCTTTCCCGGTTGCCCCTCTGCCAGGCCAGCTCTCTGCTGTGGCCCGGGAAGGCAGTGGAGGATGGCCCAAGTGCTTGGGCCCTGCACCCCATGGGAGAACAGGAGAAGCACCTGGCTCCTGCCTTCGGATGAGCGCGGTGCGCCGGCCGCAGCATGCCAGCCGTGGCGGCCATTGGAGGGTGAACCAACGGCAAAAGGAAGACCTTTGTCTCTCTCACTATCCACTCTGCCTGTCCAAAAAAAAAAAAAAAAAAAAAGAAAAAAAAAAGAAAAAAAAAGTTTCAGGAGAAGGATATATTTTTGGGAAAAACAATTTGTCAAAAATAGGATGCATGTAAGTTTTTGGGAAAGGTAGGGACACGAGAGAGATAAGAGCAAGAATAATAGGTAGTGTATAACATAGGTAGAGAAGGAAGATACAGGGGCTGGCACTGTGACATAATAGGCTAAGCTTCTGCCTGCAGTGCCCGCATCCCATATGGGGAGCTGGAGTCCTTGGCTGCTCCTCTTCCCATCCAGCTCTCTGCTATGGCCTGGGAAAGCAGTAGAAGAAGACCCAAGTGCTTGCACCTCTACATCCATGAGGAAGACCCACAAGAAGCTCCTGGCTCCGGATCTGCCCAGCTCTGGCTGTTGAGGACTGAACCAGCAGATGGAAGACCCTTCTGTCTCTCCCTCTCTCTGTAACTCTGCCTCTCAAATAAATAAATAAAATCAGAGGGGGAGAAGGGAGGGAGAGAGCGAGGGAGGGAGGGAGAAGAGGAAGATACAGATGCACGATGGGAAGAGTACCATAGGGGAATTTAAAGAAAAAACAATTATAAGAGGATATTAAAGTATTTTTGGTAGAGTTAGGGATGGTAGTCATCTTCACAAATCTTCAAAACAGCCAACAGGTCCCTAATGTTTTCCTGTGCAATAAATTCTTTTGGGAATATTTGAGGCACTTGAATTTTAAACTTGTGTTTGTATAAGAGAAAAATCTAATTTTATGGAGAAATTTGAGTTGAGTGCAGAGGGGATTCTGATGTTGTAAACCCCCTACATACTAGCGTAAATTCCCAGAAAAGTTCAGCATTTTAAGACTTTAGAAGTGGTATAGTAAGATTAAGATCTTCAACAGGTGAAATCAGACAGTAAGATGGATTAAATATGAAATAAATAGTTTTCTGAAGATATCTTTTTAAGAAAAGTTTGACAGGCACAATGATGAGGATGGAAGAGAGACACAGCAAGAAAGAGAGATATCTTCTATCTACTGGTACCCTCATCAAATGCCTGCAACAGCTGGGATTGTTCCAGGCTGGAGCCAGGAGCCCAGAACCCCATCCAGGTCTCCCAGGTAGGTGAAAGAGGGCCAAGTACTTGGGCCACTTTCTACTGCTTTTCCAGACACACTAGCATGTAGCTGGACCAGAAGCAGATCAGCCGGAACTTGAACCAGTACTCCAATATGGGATGCTTGTATTGCAAGAGGTGGCTGAACTACTACACCACAACAATGGCCCCAGAAGACTGTCTTTTACATGACAAGAAAAGAGAATGAATTGAAGGGAGGGCCAGAGAGAGTAGAAAGATTGAATTGGCCCTGCAGAGTTGAAATCTGCTAGCTTGGACAGTAGAAGGAGTATAACAAAAATTTTCATGCTGTTTTGACCTTGTTTTGATGCTCTGGCTAAAGGCCAGTCAGTTCTCCTTCTGGAGCAGACAATTAAGGCCACACATCCAACCACAAGAGCTTCTTGTGGAATTTTAACTTGCCCTAATTCTATCCCTACTTCCTCAGCTCAAATGAAGCCTCGAAAAGTAACCACTTTGCAAACAGAGCAGCCATGAAAATCAGCATCCTAGTAGCCATTAAGAGGGAGTGAGAGCTGAACACCCTAAATGCCTCCCTCCCCAGAGAATATTCACTATTGAACCTGTCTGGTAACTCATTGAAAACTCAGTTCTCATAGATTTTCTCTATTTGACCTGACTCAGAACTTGATGTGCGTGAATAAATCTGACCCACAGTGCATTTGCCAAAAAACTATGGGGAGCAATTCTTTAACACTGGAGTGTTTAGGTGAGTGACAATGTATTGCTGTGTGACAGAAGATTGAGAAGAGGGCACAAGAAAGGAGTTAGTGTAAGATCTTGGAGCACGTGGCTGGCACTGTGGTGTAAGGAATACAGCTGCCAACTGCAGTGCCGGCATCCCATATGGGTGCCAGTGTGAGAACATCTGCTCCACTTCCAATCCAGCTCTCTGCTGTGGCCTGGTGTGGGGAGCAACTCAGACTAGACTAAGTTACTCAAATTAAGACTTATTCTATGCATCTGCTCTCCCACAATATGGCGCTGGGAGAGGAGGAAACAGCTTCTACACAGCTGCCTCCAGTTCAACCAATAAACTGTAGGACCTGCTCCTGATTGGAGGAGAGCAGAGTACTCGGTGTGTGGGTAGCAGAGTTGGGATTGGTGGAAGAGGACTATAAAGGAGGAGAGAGACAACATGCACCAGGAACATCTATCTGAAGGAACACCTGAGCAGCCCCGAGAGAGCCGGCTGGCGGTGTGCCGCTCCCCCGCGAAAGTGGGGAAAGTGGCAGGGGGAACCGCCCTTCCACGGAGGTGGAAGGGTCGGCAGCCAACCCGGGAAGAACCAGCAGCAAACCCGGGAAGGGCCGAGCAAACAAAAGAACAGCGCAGGGTCCTGTGTCATTCCTCCACGAAGAGGGGGAGCGACAGCCTGGGAAAGCAGTGGAAGATGACCCAAGTCCTTGGGCCCCTGCACCCATGTGGGAGACCCAGAAGAAGCTCCTGGCTCATGGCTTTGATTCGGTGCAGCTCTGGACATTGCAGTCAATTGGGGAGTGAACCAGCAGATGGAAGATCTTTCTAACTCTGAGTTTCAAATAAATAAATAAATAAATCTTTTTAAAAAATAAGATCTTGGTGCAGAGAACCTACGGAGTAGGATATAGAAAGTACAGGGGGAGAGAAGGTAGAAAGAGAAAAGTAAAAGGGATGTTAAATATTGCTTGGGAGTTAAGTGCAACACTGATTACAAGGAGGCAAAATATGTAAAGAAGTTACAGGTATAGAGCTACTAAGATCTGGGTGGAGGGTGGGGGCTGGCATCATGGTGCAGTAGGTTAACCCTCCGCCTATGGCAGTGGCATCCCATATGGGCGCTGGTTCTAGTCTCAGCTGCTCCTCTTCCAATCCAGCTCTCTGTTATGGCCTGGGAAAGCAGCGGAAGATGGCCCAAATCCTTGGGCCCCTGCATCCATGTGGGAGACTGGGAAGAAGTACCTGGCTTCTGGCTTTGGTTCAGTGTAGCTCCAGCTGTTGTGGCCATCTGGGGAGTGAACCAACGGAAGGAAGACCTTTCTCTCTCTCCCTCTCACTATCTGTAACTCTACATCTCAAATAAATAAATAAAAAATCTTAAAAAAAAAAGATCTGGGTGGGAAGGAATATAAGCTGTCGTGGGAACAAAGGGGATAATGGCAATGCACAGTTATTGAACAAAAGTAGAGCAGACATGAGATTAAAACATATGATGTGTGGGGAGGGGGAGACAGAACAGCCAGATCTTGGACAACTGTACTGTACTAAGGCAGACATAAAGTGTAGGTAAAGAAGGTAGAACCTAGGGGAGATAATAGGCATGGGGAGAGTGGGGAACAGGCACAAGACAATGCAGGGAACTGGGCAGGGATTTTAGGGTGATGGGTAACAGGTAAGAACATGTGTTAGATTCAAGGGGGAAGTGAAAGATGCCTGAAAGCTGAAGGCTATGATTTGAGAATACTTGGGCATGGGTTGAGGCTTTGGAATTTGGAGTAGACACAGGGCAAGAGGCAGGAGCAAATGATTGACAGAGCTGGCAAGAGTAACTGAGGTGATGAGGGTCAGACTGAGGTCCCTGGAATAAGGGTCACAGAGGGATGCACATCAAAAAGGTCACAGGATGAAAGTGGGCATGGTATACAATATAGCAGAGGAGCTGGGTGGGAACGAGGGATAACGGCGATTTACTGGATTTCTAAGTCACTGGGTGGAGGGGATGCAGGATGTTGCAAGATGCTCTCACAATAGTGACCCTCACCACCTTTTTCTGACTCCTGGGCCTTACCCCCTGCACACACTCCTCTGCCACTCCCCTCAGCCCAGCCGGCTGCACTAACTCAGGGGTGGCTCCGACTCCACGCCCAGTCTGCGACAAGGTACAGAGGCAGCAACAGCTGCCAACTGGCCACTGGCTTCTTTCCAGGTACCCAGATTTCCCAGTTGAGGTCCTTTGTGATGCAAACGGCCACACTAGTTGCTAGACCTGGCCACTTTACAAAACACCAGACAGCGGTCAAATCCCCCTCTCCTGGTCTGCCGTCTGCAGAAGCCACCAGGCCCTTGAGGGCCCGTTAGCGGTCCTGAGCTGTCCCAGGACTGGGACCCCCGGGTACTCAGCTGTTTTTGGAATGGTTGAATACACCCGCTCAGTCTTCACCAACCGCTCAAAGAAACCCCCATAGCCACTAACTCCCCCCAAACGTCTCAAGCACTGATGACCAGAAGCCCCACTCACTCACTTTTGTCCTCCATTCAAAAAAGTCACTTCAGACGCGGGCTTTTGGTGCAGCGAGTGGGGACGCCTCAATGGGAAGCCGGCTGGCGTCCCGGCTGCTTCTCTTCCCATTCAGCGCCCTGCTGATGCAGCTGGGAGGCAGCAGATGGTGGCCCAGGTGCTTGGGCCCCTGCCAGCCCGTGGGAGACCCGGATGGAGCAGCTCCCTTTCCCGCTTCCTCTCCCCCTCCCCCATCCCCTCTTTCTCTGTCACTTTGCCTTTCAAATGAATCATTTCGAAGAGTCACCAGATAGCACAGATCCCCGAGATACAGGGGTTACAGAAAAACAAGGACCCTCACAGACCACCACCCGCTATTTGGAGCCCCTAAGCTGAAACTGACTCCACCACGCATCACACCCTTGTCAGCGCCCCGGGCCCTCAGGCTCCGCTGAGGTGCGGACTCAACAGTGGCTATGGGAGCCCCGCATTATGCCGTCATCGCCTCTGTGAGGTAATGTGGGCGGATCCTTTTTACTGGGTTTCACGGGGAGCGCCATCATTAAAGACGGAGTGCAGAGGAAATTACCTTGTTCCCAGGCCAACGTATGCGTCTCTCTCTCGTGGGCAGAAGCGATTCTAACTCGCTGCCGACCTACCCCCGACTGAGGAAACCGCCATCTTGACAGCTCCTGCTATGGGCACTGCGCATGCTCTGTCGCGGTTCCGCAGACTCTTCCGGCAGTGGGCGTGGCCCGGGCCTTCTTGTCGCTTGGCCGGAAGCTCTGTGGCGCTCAAGTCATGGCGGAGGGGTTGGGGCTGTTCAGTAAAGAACTTGTACCTGGGAGAGGCTGTAAGTGGAGCAGGCAAGTGTCACTAATACCTACAAGTTTAATGACTGTAGAATAAAACGGGAAATAAGCTAAGATAAAACTAAATTTTAAAGATTATTTGAAGCCGGCGCCGCGGCTCACTAGGCTAATCCTCCGCCTAGCGGCGCCGGCACACCGGGTTCTAGTCCCGGTCGGGGCGCCGGATTCTGTCCCGGTTGCCCCTCTTCCAGGCCAGCCCTCTGCTGTGGCCCGGGAGTGCAGTGGAGGATGGCCCAGGTGCTTGGGCCCTGCACCCCATGGGAGACCAGGAAAAGCACCTGGATCCTGGCTCCTGCCATCGGATCAGCGCGGTGCGCCGGCCACATCGCGCTGGCTGCGGCGGCCATTGGAGGGTGAACCAACGGCAAAGGAAGACCTTTCTCTCTGTCTCTCTCTCTCTCACTGTCCACTCTGCCTGTCAAAAAAAAAAAAAAAAAAAAAAAAAAGATTATTTGAAAGGCAGAGTTACACAGAGAAAGAGAGTCAGAAAGAGAGAGAGAGATCTTCCATCCACCGGTTCACTCCCCAACTGGCCGCAACGATGGAAGCCAGGAGCCTGGAGCTTCTTCCAGGTCTCCCATGCGGGTGCAGGGGCCCAAGGACTTGGGCCATCTTCCACTGCTTTCACAGCAGAGACCTGGGTTGGAAGAGGAGCAGCGAGGACTCCAACCAGCATCTATATGGGATGGCTGGCACTGCAGGTGGTGACTTTACCTGCTATGCCACAGGGCTGGCCCCAATCTTAAAATTTTAATGCCTTTATTGTGAGACCTAATATGTGACCTATGTGGGAGAATGTTTTGTATTAATTTGAGAATGTAAATTCTGCTGTTGTGTGGAAAGTTCTAAATTTCTGATAGATCCATTTGGTAAGTAGTGGTGTTTTATTTGCTGTTTCACATTGATCTCCTGTCCAAATGATCTATTCATTATGAAGTAACACCTTGACAGTAGGGACTCCATTTTGGAGCACTTGAGACTCCATT
Organism: Oryctolagus cuniculus; assembly: GCF_051225735.1. NCBI lineage: Eukaryota > Metazoa > Chordata > Mammalia > Lagomorpha > Leporidae > Oryctolagus > Oryctolagus cuniculus. Next base: position 7,492,072 of record NC_142884.1, on the reverse strand, counting down.
TCTGGGAAGGTGCCCCCCCCCCCACACACACCATGACACTCTGGCCTGAAACTATGATCTAAAACAGTCAGACAATAGCAGTCCACTACATCACACTTGGCAGAGCATAGAAACCCCCTAGCATGATCGCTCAAGCTTGAAAGTGGATAGGCTACACCTGGGTTAAGGATAAAAATGTAATTTATCTATGTCTTACATATGATTAAAACCAATACCTTGATTAATGTCAAGATTATAATTGGAATTGTTAAGATTGTAACTGGTATTGTCAAGATTATAATTGATGCTAGTTTTGCATAGGTTTTAGGTCAGCTTGACCCCAGTAACCATGTATTCCCCCGTTCCTAGCAACCATGAATTCCCCTCCTGATTTTGTGGTTTTTGCCTTTATAAACTCTGTTGCTTTGGGCTTCAGGGTCAAGAGTTCTTTAGGGCATGAGCCCACTCTCCACCATCGGCAATAAAGGACCATCAAATTTTATCAATGTGTGGAGCTCCTTTGTTTGCACTCACTCAGGTACAACAATTATAGAAAGTGATTTATCAAAATTTCCTACTATTCCACAAGAGATCTTCAAAAATTTCATGGAAAATGCATGTTATAAAAATCTGCATAATTTCAATTCTGTAACCAAAATAATTTTTAAAATTCATTTATTTATTTGAAATTCAGAGTTACACACACAGAGAGAAGGAGAAGCAAAGAGAGAGAGAGAGGTCTTCCATCTGCTGGTTCACTCCCCAATTAGCCACAATGGCCGGAGCTGCACTGATCTGCACCGATCCAAAGCAAGGAGCCAGGAGCTTCTTCCAGACTCCCACACAGGTGCAGGGGTCCAAGGACTTGGGCCATCTACTACTGCCTTCCCAGGCTAAAACAGAGAGCTGGGTTGGAAGTGGAGCAGCCAGGACTCAAACTGGTGCCCATATGGGATGCTGGCACTGCGGACCATGGCTTTACCTGTCACACCACATCGCTGGCCCCAAAATAATCTTTCAATTCCACTTTTCCATGAACTCTTTTGAAGTACCCTTATATTGTTTCTCCTTGCAGATCTGCTGATGCTGGCTTTAGTTAGGTCTTTTGAATTTGAATGTACATATATGTGTGTGTGTTTACATTGATATATTTTCCTGTTCTGGACTTGTGACTTATTTTTTTAGTAGAAAGCTTTTATTTAATAAATATAAATTTCATAAGTACAACTTTTGGATTATAGCGGTTCTTCCCACCATACCCACCCTCCCATCCCCAAACCATCCCATCTCCTACTCCCTCTCCCATCCCATCCTTCATTAAGATTCACTTTTAAATTATCTTTATATAGAGAAGATCAACTCTATACTAAGTAAAGATTTCAACTGTTTGCATCCACACAGGCACACAAAGTATAAAGTACTGTTTGAAGACTAGTTTTACAGTTAATTTTCATAGTACAACACATTAAGGACAGAGGTGCTACATGGGGAGCACGTGTACAGTGACTCCTGTTGTTGATTTAACAGTTGACACTCTTATTTATGAAGTCAGTGATCACCCCAGGCTCTTGTCATTAGCTGCCAAGGCTATGGAAGCCTCTTGAGCTCACAAACTCCGACCTTATTTAGACAAGGCCATAATCAAAGTGGAAATTCTCTCCTCCCTTCTGAGAAAGGTACCTCTTTCTCTGATGGCCCCTTCTTTCCACCAGGATCTCACAGAAATCTTTCATGTAGATCATTTTTTGCCCTTGTGACTTATTTTGCCTCAGGTAATTATAATCACTTCTGCACTATTATTAGCCTGCATGGAATTTCCTGCTCCATCCCTTCACTTTTTGTGTCCTTAAATTTAAAATGACTTCCCTTTAGAGATCATATAGTTGGGTCCTCTAAATTTTTATATTTTATCTGTTTAGCCATTTAATACTTTTACATATAATTATTATAATATAATACATTTACATATAACTTGATAGATGATGCCTTACTACTGCTATTTTGCTAACTGGCTTTCTGTTCTGTAGACATGTATAAAGAAACATGCACATTTATAAAAGTGCAAATTCCAGCACAAGTAAATCTGGTGAACTCGGATCATCTACTGTAAACTCTGTCCATAAGGAGTTTCTCCAGATGACCTTGCTGGCCTGGAAGATTCTCAACTGACAAGTTGTACTGAATGACCTACCACTTACCACACTGTGAGCACAGAAAACAACTCTGTTTGTGAATCCTTTGAGGAAATTCATCAGCTTAAAAGCTTGATGAAGGACATCTTTAGAAAGGATTTTAGGGGCTGGCACTGGGTGCAGCAGGTTAAAGTCCCAGCCTGCAGAGCCAGCATCCCATATTGGTACCAGTTCAAGTCCTGGCTGCTCCATTTCCGATCCAGTCCACTGTTATGGCCTGGGAAAGAAGTAGAAGATGGCTCATGTGCTTGAGCCCCTGCACTGGCATGGGAGACCTGGAAGAAGCTCCTGGCTCCTGGCTTCAGATTAGCTCAGCTCAGCTCTGGCCATTGCAGTCATTTGGGGAGTGAACCAGTTATGGAAGACCTCTCTCCTTAACTGTCTTTCAAGTAAATAAAAATTTTTTAAAAAAGGAATGTCAATATATAACAAAAGTCAGGTGCCACGGGACCAAATCTGTGTACTTTAAACTCTATCTAATGAAGTAAATGATGATACAGAAAAGTGAAATTCTCCAAGATTTCATGTTTGTGATAAGGAAGTGGTACGTATTGTCAAGATTCTTTTTTCTTTTTAAAGATTTTATTTTTAAAGATTATTTATTTATTTGAAAGTCAGAGTTACACAGAGAGAGGAGAGGCAGAGAGAGAGAGAGAGAGAGAGAGAGAGAGAGAGAGGTCTTCCATCCGATGGTTCACTCCCCAATTGGCCGCAAAGGCCAGAGCTGTCCTGATCTGAAGCTAGGAGCTTCTTCTGGGTCTCCCACGAGGGTACAGGGGCCCAAGGACTTGGGCCATCATCTACTGCTTTCCCAGGCCTAGCAGAGAGCTGGATGGGAAGTGGAACAGCCAGGTCTTGAACAGGCAACCATATGGCATACCAGTGCTTCAGGGCAGGGCATTAACCTGCTGCGCCACAGCATGGGCCCCATATTGTCAACTTCTTGATTGTCATTCTCTCATTCTCCTATATGGACATTCGTATTCAGAGTGATAGTCCTAAAGAGATTTGCATTACTATTTTCATGACAAATTCAGTCCTAACCACCCAGAAACACTCAATAAATGTATTTCCTATTCATAAATTATTTCTTAAGTTTATATATTCTGGCTTAAAATGTTCTTAAAATAAAACTTGCTAACATTTTATATGTTATTGACCAAATTCTTGATTCTCCGAGATAAGTGCTGTTGTTATCCTTATTTTACAGATGAGACAATAAGCACAACAGGGAAAGTCCTTTCCAATTCATCACACTAAATGGTAGCATCAGAACCTGCATTTTGTCCAGCTGCAAAGATAACTGCTAACCATGATACTTCATGAAAAAAGTTCATCTTGACCTTGCTCGTCCAGTCCTCAACATTTATTTTTCCTGACACTCATTGACATATTTCACTGGTTTTAGCCTCTTAATTGTGATTTTGCCACTTCCATGTTTAAATTGATTTTATAGATATTACTTTTGAGTAGATATTAAAAATACAAATAGTATAGTGACTAGCATGCAATGTTAGGAAAGACTATCCAAGGTCAAATGTTGCGTTCATTAAGGCAAGAATGGCTCAATGATAAGATGAAAGATGATGTATTTGTGCTTATCCCAGTAACAATACAATGATAGCACTCACTGAAATAATTTTGAAACATGTTTAAGAGTCAAAATAGGCTGTATTGTGTAACTGGTAAAGCTGCCACCTGGGACTCTGCCATCCCACATGGGCACTGGTTCAAGTCCCAGCTGTTCGACTTCTGATCCAGCTCCCTACTAATGTGTCTGGGAAACCAGTGGAGGATGGCTCAACCACTTGGGTCCCTGCCCACATGAGGGAGATCCAGAAGGGGGTTCCTGGCATCAATCTGGCCCAGCCTTGACCACTTCAGCCATCTGGGGAGCGAACAAGAGGATGGAAGATCTCTCTCCCTGTCTCTTCCTCTAATTCGGACTTTAAAATACATAAATAAATAAATCTTTAAAAAGGCAAAACACTAAGAATGAAATAATTACTACAGTTTACATGATACAGCTGATGAATAATGAAAGATTAAATAAATGTCTATGAGGAATAATGTAGCAATTAATGAAATAGACTCAAAAGACACAATTCAAATTGGCATTCCAAAGGCACAATATGTGTCCTAAGTTTGATAGATTTCTTGTAACCTTAGGGATATATAGAACACCTCAGGAATCACTGCCTAATTTTAATTTCATTAGTATCATGAAGAGTTTTTATCCTGTGGAGACCTAATTACTGTGTCTATTAAACACATTGGAGACACTGCCTCTGATACATTGCCTACAGAATTAAATCATTCGATAAATTGTACTTATTCATATTACCCATTACCCTGAAAATACTGATTAGCTTGTAATCTTACATGAGGAATTTTTATTACCACCTGCTATCCCGAAAATACTGATTCTTGTAGAGTGACGGTATTTTGGACTTACAATTGTGATTGGTTAATGCCCCAAGATGCTCGATAGTCTTTATTGTGGTAGTCTTATTTCAAGATCTTACAAACACCTGATGTTCTCTAAAGCTGCTTTACAGATCTCCAGTCACATTCTATGAAGGGATGCATGTTAGAACCTTGTAGGCCACTAAGGGCTGATACAGCCCCTTAGGTCTCTGAGCCTGAACCACCAGGCCCAATGAAACTAGGCAGATCAGCAATATAAAGGCTAGTGAAGTGTCTATCGCTTGGGAAAACCCCACAGCTGGGACACTGCAGACTGCTAAGACAGCACATTGATACCTTCACCGAGGAGCCTTACTGCATTTCCCCCATCCACCTTAACAAGGTCCACGTGGTTCTCCATCTCCCCCACCAAACAGCTTCAGATGCCTTGGACGCAGTCTTGTATTTTACATTACAGAAGTCCTGCCCAGACCTCAATAAATTACAGGTGGTCTCAGCCTCCGCCCCCCCCATCACCACCAAGGAAAGCTCCCCAGGGGAATTCTCTCTACTCAGCACCAAATTGGTTACCCAGCTTGATAACTTTGGGCAATACAACTTTCACAGCCTTCTCCCAAGGAAGGCACCCCAGAGGAAGCTCCTCTGCCTGATGCTAGCTGGGTACCTAGTCTGATAGCACGGATTAGTGAAACCTTGAGAGGAATTTCATCTAATTCACACTTAGCAAACGCTTTGTCCTGGAGAAGAGGGAGAAGGAGAAGTGGAGGGAAGAACTGGGCCTTTTCCCCCAATAAGCCCCAGTCTGAATACAAACTCTTGTGCTCAGCTCTTTCCTGAGGTGCCTGCCTGGCCTGTTAGGTGTATCCTCTCCCTTATACATGTGACCTTGGTTTCCCTAGTCCGAGTGAATGGGTGCTCTAAGATTCTGTGGGAGAAGTGCCCATCCGTTCTGATGGATGCCCTATCCCATTACACCTTGCTACCTTGCTTACCACTCTCTCACGTCTAAGTTCATTCTTGCGCAAAAACAAGAACCTATCCCACCCATCTCTGCTAACAAAACATAACTTTGCAACATAGAGGACAGGATTAAAAAATCCTGTAAAATCTGCAGATTCACTAAGTTCAGGATTTCTCACCCTGGCCAGGACATAACACTGGATTTGCCTGGGATTTTGTCATCTGAGGGGATTTGATATTCCAAGTTGAACTTGGGTCTGGGGTGCTGTAACGGGCAGATTTGGGCCAGAAAGAACTGCACTCACCTGAATGACCACTGGCTTCAGCAGAGAATGGTGAGCAGCAGGCAGAGCCTTGGCTGGGCTATGTCTGTGAGGCGCACGACTGAAACAGAACCAGGGCCAGGCAAGGATGGGGTGGAAGCCAGCGGTGGGGCAAGATCTGGAAAGGAGCACAACCTGTGCTGGTTTGCTTCTCATCTCCCCTCCCCTCCCAAGGCTTTGCCAGCTGTCAGTCTTTCCACTTGCAAAACTGAGTAAGTAGCATTCCCCTTTAAAGGAACCAATAAACCTCCTTCCTGCAGTGCCTTAGGTAATACTTCAAACCATTTAATGCTACAGAACAGAGATGCAATGGGCCTCATATAATTTTTTGTTGACTTGAAAAGCATTTAAAGGAAAAGCTTCTACAAATAACTGAAGAAATCTTGGGCTGGGTACAGGGAGAAGTTGCAGCTGTTGTGAGGGAGTAAATCCCTGGCTGGGGTTGTTCCAGGGTTTCTGCCTCCACATAAGACTTCAAGGAAGAGATGGAGATAGAGTTGTGCAAAGCAAGATTTATTTAAAGGGGTAGTAAACATTCATTTGGGAATGCAGGCAAGCTTGGGGGAAAAATGAGCTGCAATTAGTAAAGTTAATTGGGAGGGGATGGGTGGTTCCGTGACTGAATATTCAGAGTTTGGGTCAGGGCTGTAGCAGATGCAGTCTCTAGAAATAAAGTGTCATGACCTCTGTTTCAGATGGGATGTGAGGCTTCGGTGCACGTGGAGTGGATGGGCTAAGCCTGCAGCCATGATAGAATAGAAGGGCATTGTATTTGGAGGTTGCACATATGAGCATGTCTCAGGTGCTACTGTTTCTCATCTCCTCTTTGCCACCTTGTTAGCCACCTGCCTACATTACAGCAGGCTTGCAGAGGGTCTTTGTAAAGTAGTGATTGCACCCCTGGAACCAGCAATTAGAACAGTGTATTTAATTAAGCAACACATTAAACTGGAGTTGCTTGTGTAGTTTGTAGAAGACAAACTGGGAAATAAATGTAAAAATGTCAATTACACATTGGAAGTGAGTTAATAATTCGTATCTCAATGAAATAAAGTAGTAGCTAATTGTTTCAATTAGCTGAAATTTTCTTTTGGTGAACATTAAAATGTTCCATGTGCGTACTGTAAGCAGAAATGCAAATGAAAAATAAGCTTAATTTCATCTTGGAAAATAAAGACTGCTATTCCTTCCCCTTTTGTCAGAACATTACCCTAGAAGACTTGTGAAAACACTTCCTCTCTTCTAAAATATTTTTAGAAACTAATTGTTTATGACTTAAGAACACCTTTCTGAAGGACCTAGCAGCCTTCCCTTTGAATGTAAACTGCAAAAGAGAGGACCTGGCTCCATTTGAAAGACTATCACCTGTCAGAATGAGATGTTTGAGTTTTATCCACAATCCCTCTGAATAAGGCCCATTAGCTAATACATGAGGATACTTCAAAATGGTTGTGAAAAAACGGAATTAAAAGATGAAAATTTAACCTTTTTTATCCACATTATACCCATCAAGTTCAAGATAATTTTGTAATCAATAATACCAGCTACTGGGGCCAGCACTGTGGCATAATGGGTAAAGCTGCCACCTCTGATGCTGATATCCCTTATGGGCACCAGAGTCCCAGATGCTTCACTTCTGATCCAGCTCTCTGCTAATGGTCTGGGAAAAGCAATTCAAGATCACCCAAGTGCTTGGACTATTGCTACCCACATGAGAGGAGGAAGCACCTGGCTCCTGCCTGGCTCAGACCCAGCTGTTGTGGCCTCTAGGGAGTGAATGAGTGGATAGAAGATCTCTGTCTCTCCCATTCTCTTTGTAACTCTTTCAAATAAATAAATCTTGTTTTATAAAAAATAATGCCAGCTATTTAGTCCATCCCTAAAGAACTGACTGAGGGTCCTGGGGATTTAACTATACCCATGCAGTCTTTTTTCCATTATTTATGGATAAAAATGGGCATACTTCAGTGTGGGGAGCAACTCGGACTAGACTAAGTTACTCGAATTAAGACTTATTCTATGCATCTGCTCTCCCAAAATATGGCGCTGGGAGAGGAGTAAACAGCTTCTACACAGCTGCCTCCAGTTCGACCAATAAACTGCAGGAGCTGCTCCTGATTGGAGGAGAGCAGCGTGCTTGGCGTGTGGGCAGCAGAGTTGGGATTGGTGGAAGAGGACTATAAAGGAGGAGAGAGACAACATGCACCAGGAACATCTGAAGGAACACCTGAGCAGCCCCCGAGAGAGCTGGCTGGCAGTGTGCCGCTCCCCTGTGGAAGTGGGGAAAGTGGCAGGGGGGAGCCGCCCCTCCACGGAGGTGGAGGGAGCGGCAGCCAACCCGGAAAGGACCAGCAGCAAACCTGGGAAGGCCGAGCAGACAAAAGAACAGCGCAGGGTCCTGTGTCATTCCTCCGTGAATGGGGGGGCGAACTTCAGAATTTTTTCGAGATAAGGAATCAAAAGGTCAGAAGGAGCCAGTTAAGGACTATAAAGAGGAAACCTGGGGCCAGCGCTGTGGTGCAGGTTAAGCCTCCGCCTGTGGTGCAGCATCCATGTGGGCAGCAGTTCCAGTCCTGGCTGCTGCACTTCTGATCCAACTCTCTGGTATGGCCTGGCAAAGCAGTGGAAGATGGCCCAAATGCCTGGGTCCCTGCACCCATGTGGGAGATCCACATGAAGTATATGGCTTCAGATAGGCCCAGCTCCAATGCTGTGGCCATTTGTGGAGTGAATCAGTGGACGGAAGACCTGTCTCTAACTTTGCCTCTCAAATGAATAAATCTTTAAAAAAAAATAGAAAAAACAAAGAGGATAACCAATGTTTTTCTCCCCAAAATGTACAAAAATAGCTCTTGTTTGACAGGATACAAGGAGCTTTGTTCTTGAAGCAATAGGCAGATTAAGCTGGGGAAGAAAGGAAAATTCTAGAGTCACAAAAATTTAAAAATCTGGTTTCTTCTTTGACTGTTTGAGAAGCTGCTTACCTAAAGGAGTGCTTAAAATTATGGTCCAACAAAGAGAACATCTAGGTTACATCTAAGAAACATCTGTTTCCGAGAGTTACAAAAGTTAAAAATTACATGTTTTTATATGCTGTACCTGCCTCTTTTAATTCTCTCCAGGAGCCGTTCTTGACAATAAAGCTCCTAATGGGTTCTTCTATTATAATTATCTATGCTCGGGCTGAATTGTTTCTTCTTTAAAGATTTATTTATTTGAAAGCCAGAGTTACAGAGAGGAGAGGCAGAGAGAGAGAGGTCTTCTATCCGCGGGTTCACTCCCCAGATGGCTGCAACGGCAAGAGCCGTGCTGATCCGAGGCTAGGAGCCAGGAGCTTCTTCTGGGTCTCCCACTTGGGTGCAAGGGCCGAAGGCCTTGGGCCATCTTCTACTGTTTTCCCAGGACACAGCAGAAACTGCATCAGAAGTGGAGCAGCTGGGTCTCCAACCACTGCCCATATGGAATGCTGGCACTGCAGGCGGTGGCTTTACCTGCTAAGCCACAGCGCCAGCCCCCTGGCTAAATGGTTTTATAATCTGTGTAAGGGCACTCTATCGTCACTATCTGGCAGTCTGTAAGATATGTTCTATCCAACTTAAGGGGCACACCACTTGCAATTGATTTTGTTCCAGTTTTGCTTCTACTAATCAATAAACATGTTTCAGAACTCAACAACTTCTAATAACTTACTATACAGGGAACACAGCATTGGTGACTGAAAATTCTCCAGCTTACAAAGCTAATTCATTAGCTGAGATAGACCAGAGACTCCCAGACCCAGCCGTTGTGGCCATTTGAGGAGTGAACCAGTGGATGGAGGCCTTCTCTGCCTCTCTATAATTGTACCTTACAAATCTATCTTTAAAAAAAATTGTTTATTTACTTGAAAGTGAGTTACACAGAGAGAGAAGAGGCTGAGAGAGAAGAGACGGGGAGAAGGCGGCGGGTGTGTGTGTGTGTGTGTCTTCCATCCACTGGTTCACTCCCTAGGTGGCCCCAACGGCCAGAGCTGTGCCAATCCAAATCCAGGAGCTTCCTCCAGGTCTCCCACATGGGTGCAGGGACCCAAGGACTTGGGCCATCTTCTACTACTTTTCCAGGCCATAGCAGAGAGCTGGATTAGAAGTGGAGCAGCCAGGTCTTGAACCGGTGACCATATGGGATGCCAGTGCTTCAGGCCAGGACATTAACCCACTGTGCCACAGCACCGGCCCCTCAAATCAACCTTAAAAAAATGGCGGCCGGCGCCGTGGCTCACTAGGCTAATCCTCCGCCTAGCGGCGCCGGCACACCGGGTTCTAGTCCCGGTCGGGGCGCCGGATTCTGTCCCGGTTGCCCCTCTTCCAGGCCAGCCCTCTGCTGTGGCCAGGGAGTGCAGTGGAGGATGGCCCAGGTGCTTGGGCCCTGCACCCCATGGGAGACCAGGAAAAGCACCTGGCTCCTGGCTCCTGCCATCGGATCAGCGCGGTGCGCCGGCCGCAGCGCGCCGGCCGCGGCGGCCATTGGAGGGTGAACCAACGGCAGAAAGGAAGACCTTTCTCTCTGTCTCTCTCTCTCACTGTCCACTCTGCCTGTCAAGAAAAAAAAAATGGCTGGCCGGTGCTGCAGCTCAATTGGCTAATCCTCTGCCTGCAGCGCCGGCACCCCCAGGTTCTAGTCCTGGTTGGGGTGCCAGATTCTGTCCCGGTTACTCCTCTTCCAGTTCAGCTCTCTGCTGTGGCCCGGGAGTGCAGTGGAGGATGGCCCAAGTGTTTGAGCCCTGCACCCGCATGGGAGACCAGGAGGAAGCACCTGGCTCCTGGCTTCGAATCGGCGCAGCACACCAGCTGCAGTGCGCCAGCTATAGTGGCCATTTGGGGGGTGAACCAACGGAAAAGGAAGACCTTTCTCTCTGTCTCTCTCTCACTGTCTAACTTGCCTGTAATGAATGAATGAATGAAAGAAAGAAAATTGCTAATCTGTAACCTTGCCTTTCAAATCAATCAATCTTTAAAAAAATTGCCAACTCAGCTTAAACTTTGGGAAACACTGGCTAAAACAAGTTTTTCAAATATCAGTATGTCACAAAGGTCAAAACAGGAACACTCATCAACTGAAAACAAGGGAACTGCTAACTCAGTTCCCTAGATTGTCATCAAAAAGGGAACTGGACAGCACCAGATACCCTCAACAGTGCCCCCAAAGACCCCTTGTTCACTAGCCACTACTGTTAACAGAAGGAATCTTTGGGGAACCTTTTCTGCTAAAGCTGTGACTCTCCAAAAACACTTAAAGCAGATACCATCATCCTTTGGGTCCACTAGACTCAAGAAACAAATGCCTTGTTGACTACACCCTGACCATTGCTACTTAATGGTCTACTTTTGCTTTGACTGGACCACTTCCTCCTTGGTGCAATTGCTTTGACTGTGCAGTCTTTGGGATCATACTTCTAAAGCCGTTTCAGCCCTGTTACAATTCTTCAAAGAAATGCTTCCGGATCTCAATTTCGCTCACACTTGTTCAAAATCCTTACTGAAACCTCTGTAACTGATTTGAACACAACTTGGGCACTCATCAAGCAGCAAGTTTGCTTCATTTTATCAGAATTGTGTAAACTGAACCAGTTAAGACATCTACAATGTTGGCTATTGTTTCTTCTGTTAATCATTTCTCTTCAACTCAGCTATGATCAAGATTTTTCCCTCACAGATTGGTATGGCTGGTCTATCACTGCAGGCTGCATCTTCATCACCATCTCATCCCTTCTTAGAACAATTCACTACTGATTTTTAAGTAAGTCCCCAAACAGTGCACTTGATGTACATACTTTACCATGCTTCAGGGTTGCAATCTCTGAGTCACTAACTAAATCACGCTAGGTTTAGTCAGTCCCACAGGGTCTCAGATTCCAAGACTTATGAGGTTATTAATCTTCCCTAGAGGTAGCATTTTTGACTTGAGGTTTCTTTAGTTTCTGGAACCCTAGGTCCTGAGCAAAATGTTAACAATCTCAGAATAGCTCTGACAGGAGCCCATTTTGTCATCAAAATTCTCAAAAGTACTTAACAGTCATTGCGTTGTTGACCAAAGGTGGGCCATGATTCCTGTGGACCAACTAGAGACCTGCAAGTGAGCTGAACATTCACCTATAACCTCCAACTTACTAGCTATGACATGTAACCTCAACTTCTTGAGGAGTGTAGGAATTGATAGCTGCCTGTGTTCCTTGTTGTTTCTTTGCAGAATAAGTTCCTTTCACATCCTTGGTGTAACTGAACATGGGTGCACTCAGCAACCACACCTAGGTTTAGGGGCTCTAGTTTCTCTGGGAGCACCATAATAACATTTCATAATGCATCAATGATTTCACCATTCTTCCACACAGCTGTCACCATAAATGTGATGCCTCTTTGTGCTTCAATTTTATAATTAGATGCTGCCCTGATAGTCTTCAAAGTAGGTATTTTCCAGACATGTTATAACAAGTTTTTTATTTTTGGTACAAAAAATGACATTGTTTCCATAACATGCATTTTCCATAAACTTTTTGAAGACCTCTCATACACTTGTTACCAGAGTCAGAATAAACTATGTGTGATCAATGGTGATATTAATTCTTCTTTCTATAGGGCTAATTTATCAGGAAAACAGGTACATAATGGGCTGCATAAAAGGGAGTTTTTTCTCTTCAATTTCTTAGCAATTTCTATTACCCAGAACATTCTGGTATTTTAATTTAAATGTTTTCTTTCTTTATTCCACTTTTGGAAAGCATTTCTGGATTTGTAAATGTCTTTTCCCAATAGTATGTAGTTCAATAATTTCTTGGATAATCAAATTGTTAGTGTTTACTAGTTTGTAGGTACACTGAAGCCTCAATAATTCCTGAGATTACATTACAAGTTTTCAGTTTATCGACACTGTAAGTAATATCATGGGGCAGACATATGGCCCAGTTGTTAAGACACCACTTGGGACACCCACACTCCATGAAGAGTCTTTGGATTTGAATCCTGGCTCCACTATCAATCCACCTTCCTGTTAATTTACACCCAAGGAGCAAGCACATGATGGCACAAGGGCTTGAGTGCCTGCCACCCACATGGGAGAGGTCCATCCTGGGTTCCAGGGTCCTGGCTTGGGTACGTCCCAGCCCTGGCTGTTTCAGGCATTTGGGGAGTGAACCATGAACACTGCTTTTTATATTATTTATATTTTACATTATAAATTTAAAAACTACCTAACTGATCAACATTTGTTATATATATTTGCTATATTTCCACTCTGAATTCAAGTTCTCCATACAGCTTTTGTCCCCAGGTCACAGAAAACACAATTTCTACATGTTGGGGCCAGCACTGTGGCATAACAAGTAAAGGCAGCACCTGCAGTACTGCATCCCATATGGGCACCAGTTCGAGTTCTGGCAGCTCCACTTCTGATTCAGCTCTCTGCTATGGCCTAGGAAGGCAGAAGATGGCCCAGGTCCTGGGGCCCATGTACCTGCGTGGAAGACCCAGAAGAAGCTCCTGGCTCCTGGCTTTGGATCATCCCAGCTCTGGCTGTTGTGGCCATTTAGGGAGTGAACCAACAGATGGAAGCTCTCTCTGTGCCTCTTCCTCTCTGTAACTCTGCCTTTCAAAATAAATAAATCTTTTCCAAAAACTTCTACATGTCAAATTAAAAAAAGATAACTTTCATCAACTTATTTTTCTGGTGGAAAAACCTCTTGACTTCAAAAGGATTCAGCTGATAAGTGAGGAGACTCAGGCATGCCATTTCCTGATGCACATATCACCTCACATAGGACTGTTAAAAATGTTTGTGACATATTGTTCAAGTTGACTAAAACATTTCATTAGTCCAGTAAAAAATTAATGTGTGGAAATCCTTAAACAGTTAATATGATTAAGTAATTTCACTGCAGAAGCATTTTTCCAAAAGCTATGGAAATATCATTTTCACTTTATGGTGCTGAGCAATATATTATTCCATGGGTCATTTTCAACTATAGTGAAATTACTTTGTATTTGTATGATTTTTACTTAAAGGGTCTCTTCCCCTTTACACATTATAATCCAGAATAGATGTTTAATTTTCTCTTCTGTGCATTACTCCAGTAAAAAATTTAGGAGATACACAAATGAAGGTATTGTCTGAAGACATTCTGTGGCATGAAAATGCAAATTTGGGGGAACTGTAAAAAAAAAGTACATTTAAAAAACACTGTGATCTTGATTTTTTTCACTATAAAGAAAAGGCAATGTTTAGGATATATATTTACTTCATTAGACATTACATAACATATAGATGTATTCAAACATCATGTAGTACCCCATAAATATGCACAAGTTTTGATGCCAGTTAAAAATATTATAAGTGTTAAAAATAGCAGGCAAAATCAGGAATATTTAAAAAAAATGAGTAGCCTTTTAAGTCTAGTTCAATGAAAGAAGTGAAATGACAAATGGTGAATAAATTCTCTGAATGTAGGGAGTTGGCTAATGAGGTTTTTAAAACAATAAACATGTGGGCATAACTAGCATCTACAATGATAAATGAAAGTATCATTGAGAAAGTCTCCAGACCTCCATTTGTGACAAGGAGGTATTTCCACTGCAGAATCCCTGACACCATTCTGCCACTTCCTATGAGTTACTTTACTCACTCAGACCCAGAAAACCTTGCAGAAAAAACTGACACTCAATATTTGCCCTTTGACTTGTTCTCATTCAAAAATATATTAATTTAGTAAGTTATCCCTTAAGTTTTCTATGTAGTTCTTTTATATCAATTATACTTGAAATAAAAATTAACCGTTTCTTTGTGTTTAATAATTGAATTTCCAGCTAAGTATTGCTGATATTGCCATTTCACATCAGAGGTAAGCTAGGACAGAAAGAGGCTGCAAGACTCATCCAGTTACATACTGATGAATCAGAATTGGAATCCCTGCTGTGTAAGCTGCAAAACCTAGTCTCTTAATTAACCATGGAGAAGCAGTAAAAAGGGTAGTTAGCTATTGTCCTAAGTATCCTACTGAGGTAGAACAAAACTATGTGAGTAGTAGTATAACTCATGGTAATAAAAGATTAAATTGTATTCAGATATCACATCAACAATACATTTTGAATCAAACAGCAACAAAATGTAACCAGCACTTCAATGTTAATGTTTAAAAAAATCTATTTAAAGGGGGAAGAAGAGAAATAGGAATCTCATCCACTGGTTCATTCACCTTCCACAGCCAGGGCTGGGCCAGGCCAGGCCAGGCCAAAGCCAAGAACTCAGTCCAGGTCTCCCACATTAGTGGCAAGAATCCAATCACTCCTGCCTCTCTGAATCTATGTGGCAGGATTCTGGAACCAGAGCTGGGTATCAAGTCCAGGGACTCCTGATGTGTGGCATAGGTGTCTTAACCAGTAGGCCAAAGACCTGCCCACCTCTGTATGACTTAAGTGGTCCTTAATAACATAGTCCTCTTATCGCACATAAATCCCAGGATCCTGCGGTCTTGGGCTATTCTATTTTATGGTCAGATGCTAGAAAATTTTTTTTCTATACTCCACAGTCCCCATGAAGGGCACCTTGAAAACAGCAAGCATGACTTACATACTAGCTTTTAGAATGATTCTCTGCCTCTTCCCAAATGCTGACAATATTCAACTTCAAAAAGATTCATTTTCCTCAATACCTGGATGGAAATGATGCTCACCTAAAGTACGATCTTTCATCCTCTCAATTCCTTCCCAGAGACCACAATGAAGTCTGAAGGCAGGCATATTACTAACAGATTTCAAGGTTGTTGTGAATATCACATATAATAAAGCACTGTTCTTAGGAAACATCAAGTGAAGTATTTTATAACCTGAAGATAACCAGGCCTCTCATAATATAATATTCTGCAAAAGGTAACTCAAAGATTAATCTTGGAAAACTAGAGACCAAGGTATTTCTCACATCAATCCTCATCTACAGAGTCACTGGGTAATAACCTCAGCATGTACAACACATTTGTATGATTTCATCCAAGATGTATAATTTGATGTCTAGGGAGTTGTGAGTCTAGGATAAAGCCTCTGCCATACAATTACATTTATAAAATTGGTTAGTATGAACTTTCTTGATATTTACTAATGTTTAAACTCTTGATTAGTAGTTTGCCATAGTCATTACATTTATAAAGGTTTTCTTAATGAATTCTCTAATGTGAAAGAAGTGGCTCCTGACTAAAAGCCTTGCCACACTCATTTGTAAGCTTTTAAAAGCCCAGTATGAATTCTCTGATGACTTGCAAGGTTTGAACGCCGGCCAAAGACCTTACCACATTCATTACATGTGTAAGGTTTTTCTCCAGTGTGAACTAATTGATGGGTAGTTAGGCTTGAACTCACACTAAAAGCTTTCCCACATTTATTACACTTGTAAGGCTTCTCTCCAGTATGAATTCTTCGGTGACTTGCAAGGTGTGAATTTTGAGTAAAGACCTTGCCACACTCGTTGCATTTGTAAGGTTTTTCTCCACTATGGATTACCTGATGGGTGGTTAGGCTTGCATAAACACTGAAAGCCTTGCCACACACATTGCACTTGTACGGTTTCTCACCAGTATGAATTCTCTGATGATTTACTAGGTGTGAATTCTGAGTGAAGACCTTGCCACAATCATTACATTTATAAGGCTTTTCTCCACGATGGATTATCTGATGAGTATTTAGATTTGAATGAGAACTAAAAGCTTTGCCACATTCATTACACTTGTAAGGTTTCTCTCCAGTGTGAATTCTCCGATGAATTGCAAGACTTGAAGTTTGACTGAACACCTTGCCACATTCACTACATTTATAAGGCTTCTCACCGGTATGAATTACCTGATGAGCAATTAGGTTTGAACGCACACTGAAAGATTTCCCACATTCATTACACTTATAAGGTTTCTCTCCAGTATGAACTCTCAAATGCCTTGCAAGATTTGAAGTTTGACTGAAGAATTTGCCACATTCATCACATTTGTACGGTTTCTCTCCAGTATGAATTCCTCGATGACTTGCAAGGTGTGAATTCTGAGTGAAGACCTTGCCACATTCATTACATTTATAAGGTTTTTCTCCAGTATGGATTGCCTGATGGGTGGTGAGGCTTGAATACACACTAAAAGCTTTGCCACACTCATTACATTTGTAAGGTTTCTCTCCAGTATGAATTCTCCTATGATTTGCAAGGTGTGAATTCTGAGTGAAGACCTTGCCACATTCATAACACTTGTAAGGTTTTTCTCCACGATGGATTATCTGATGGGTATTTAAGTTTGAGTGTGAACTGAAGACTTTGCCACACTCATTACACTTGTAAGGTTTTTCTCCAGTGTGAGTTCTCCGATGAATTGCAAGGCTTGAAGTTTGACTGAAGACCTTACCACATTCATTACATTTGTAGGGTTTCTCTCCAGTGTGGATAACCTGATGGTTAGTTAGATTTGAACGAATACTAAAAGCTTTGCCACACTCATTACACTTATATGGTTTTTCTCCAGTATGAATTCTCCGATGACTTATAAGATGTGAATTCTGAGTGAAGACTTTGCCACAGTCATTACACTTATAGGGTTTCACTCCAGTATGATGTCTCTCATGAACTAAAAGGTAAGAACGTCTGAAAAAAGCCTTACCACACTCAATACATTTGTAAGGTTTTTCTCCAGTATGAATTCTCCGATGATGTGCTAGAGAGGAGGTATAGCTGAAGATCTTGCCACACTCCTCACATCTGTAAGGTTTCTCTCTAATATGTGTTTTCTGTTCTTGTGTGAGCAACGAGTAGATAAAATCATTCCCATATTCATCAGTCATGTGAGTTTTAACACTAGAAGGAATTCTTTGAGGTGGTGAAACTAAGGGGATATTGTTGATAGACTGCTCAATGTAATTACATTCATCAATTTCACTTTCAGAGGGAAATATTTGCAGTTCCGGCAAATGTGACTGAAAGCTGGAGCCAAGGCAAGTTTTCAAAACACTGCTTCTTGCATCTTTTCTATCATGTTGATCTCTTCTAGAGATGAGATTTTCTTTATGAATTATAAACAGGTCATTCAAATTTCCTTCATCATTATTCCACTGAAACTCAAAGTCATTTTGATTTTTCTGGACTTCTCTGGGGGAAAAGTCTTTGACATCGTTCCTTTCATTCCTCTCCAAACTCAATGTTTGGAATATTTCTCCTGTATTGCTGTCCCCCTTGGGACATATCTCTTTGACTACACATGTAGGAGAAATACCTGGAAGATATCAAGTAACACAGGTTTTGATTAACTATTGATGGAAACACAAAGTTTGTACTGAAAAATACATTTTATCAAAAATAATAATTAAAAACTGCATATTTAAAGTATATTACATAAAACAAATGCTACAGTATGACATTTTGTGATGTAAATAATTCAGCAAATATATGTAATGAACTAAAGCATGATTTTAGAGTGCAAAACAGGCTGCTGCTGTGGTACAATGTGTTAAGCCGTTATCTGCAATGCCAGCATCCCATATGGGCAGGGGTTTGATTCCTGGCTGCTCTGCTTCCAATTCAGCTCTCTGCTAATGCATCTGGGAAAGCAACTCAAGATGGTTCACATTCTTGGGTCCCTGTACCCACATGAGAGTCCCCGAGGAAGCTTTGGGCTCCTGGCTTTGGTCTGGCCCAGCCCTAGCTGTTGCGGTCATTTGGGGAGTAAACCAGCAGATAAAAGATCTTTTTCTCTCTTTTCTCCTAACTCTCTCAAATAAATAAATAAATACATCTTAAAAAATACTACAAAACAGTATTAGAAGAAGACAGTGTTTTTGGGTTGTCCTTATGAAACCACACCCTCAAAAGAGAAGGCATTCTGCAAGATATACAAGTTTACTTATTTGACTGGCAGAGTGACAAAGTAAGGAGACTGATCTTCCATCCACTGGTTCATTCCCCAAATGAGTGCAAGACAGGTCTGGGTCAGGTGGAAGCAGGAGACAGATATTCCATCCTGGTGTCCCACATGGGTGGCAGGGGCCCAGCTTTCACTGCCTTCTTATGCAATTAGCAGGAAGCTGAACCTGAAGTCGAGTAGCTGGGACTTGAGCCAGCAGCACTCTGATATGGGATGCCAGCACTGCAAGAGGCAGACTAACGCACTATACCACAAGGCCGGCCCCTCTCCTTAATTCATTTTAGTTGTATGATGTGAGATATAGGACCAGTCTTTCCTTCCAGCATCATTTATTGTATATGTGCCTTTTGCACTGTATGTTCTTGGTACCTGTATTACCCCATTTTCTGTTTGAAATAACACTGAAGGCTTGATAATATATAAAGAAGCTTATTTAGCTTACACTTGTGAAGGTTCAAAAGCAGGGTTCTGATTTCTGGTAGCCCCTGCTGAGGGGTGTGTGGATTACAATAGCAGGAGCAAGTGTGGAAGAGACCTCATGATGAGAAAGGAATCCAGAGCAATTCCAGGGTCAGGTTCATTCTTTTGCAATCCACTCTCTTGGAAACTAATATCTATCTATCTTCCTTCCTTCCTTCCTTCCTTCCTTCCTCCCTCCCTCCCTCCCTCCCTCCCTCTCTCTCTCTCTTTCTTTCTTTCTTTCTTTCTTTCTTTCTTTCTTTCTTTCTTTCTTTCACAGGTAGAGTTAGACAGTGAGAGAGACAGAGAGAAAGGTCTTCCTTCCATTGGTTCACCACCAAATGGCCGCTACGGCCGGCGCGCTGCACCCATCCGAAGCCAGGAGCCAGGTGCTTCTTCCTGGTCTCCCATGCGGGTGCAGGCGCCCAAGAACCTGGGCCATCCTCCACTGCCTTCCAGGGCCACAGCAGAGAGCTGGACTGGAAGAGGAGCAACCAGGACTAGAACCTGGCGTCCACATGGGATGCTGACACCACAGGTGGAGGATTAACCAAGTGAGCCACGGCGCCGGCCCTGGAAACTAATTTCAATACCAGAACTAATCCTTTCTGAGAGTAGTGTATTCAATCACCTAACCTCCCAATGAGACCTGCCTTTTAAAGTTTCCACCAGCCTGAACATTTGGCCTAGTGGTTGCAGGTATCTGGGCAGTGAACAGATGGATGGACACTACCTCTCTAATTGTTTCTCTCAAAAAAAAAAAAAAAAAAAAAGCAATGTAAAGGTTCTACCACTTTCCATCCCAACACTGGGGAACAAGCTTTCAAGATATGACACTCTGATGGAGAGATGAAACCATATACAGACCATATCAGCACCTTTTTCAAACATTAATTGGTCACACACTGCCAGTAACACTGGCAAGTGAAAGGGTAAACTTTCACATCTCTAAAGAACTAAGTAGAAGGGACTGAAAATTTCCTGTGAGAACTCACAGCACATAAACTGGTTTTGTCCTAAAACTTGCTCGCTTGTAGGGAATTTTCCAAAACAGTACTCAATGATGTTCTTTCCTCTCTGCCCATGTGAACTCTTACCTGACATCACACTTTTGATACATTTCCAAAGCCCAGGTGGCCCCATATTTCTGAGGCTACAAGACTTCAATCACATTGAAACACTGCAAGGCATACCAAAAGGCACACAGGGAAAATGCAAAGATACAAAAGGGCAATTTCTAACTTTTACACGGAACCATCCTCACCCAGGGAAACCAGGTTCTTGTAGTTCTCCAGCATCACATCCCTGTACAAAGCCCTCTGGTCAGGGTCCAGGCATTTCCACTCCTCCTGAGAGAAATCTATGGCCACGTCCCTGAATGTCAACCGTCCCTAAAACGGAAAAACAAATTTTACCATAGAGTTTTGAGAAGTTATAATCTTCACAGAAAATAAGAAGTGAGAACTATAAGGATACACCTGACTGGTCAACAAGCCAAATCCATACTGAATACTACGAAAAATTTATCTTTGTCTATGTTTAGAGACATATAACTCATTTGAAATCTCTGGTATTTTTTCATGTGCTAATGAGATGACAGGTGGGTTGAATACCCTATACAACTTAAGGTTGTGGGCAAGTCACAAGAAAGACCAAGACAGGGTTGGAGCTTTCAGTCTTACATCTCTTAACCATCCAGGAAGTTGATCACCAACAATAAATCAATCATACCTAAGAAATGAAACCATCATGAAACCCCAAGTGGACAGGACTCAAACTGTCCTACAGAGAGCTGAATGTGTGGAGATTCCTAAGGATTGTGCCCCCAAGAAGAGAATGATAGCCCCAACCCATCCTCTCATACCCTGTTATTCTCTTCCCTCTGGTTGTTTATTGTTTTTTATTATTATTTATTTGACAGGTAGAGTTATAGACAGTGAGAGAGAGAGAGAGACAGAAAAGTCTTCCCTCTGCTGGTTCACCCCCTAAATGGCTGCCATGGTCGGTGCTGCGATGATCCAAAGCCAGGAGCCAGGTGCTCCCTCCTGGTCTCCCATGTGGGTACAGAGGCCCAAGCACTTGGGCAATCCTCCACTGCCCTCCCAGGCCACAGCAGAGAGCTGGACTGGAAGAGGAGCAACCGGGACTAGAACCCGGCGTCCATATGGGATGTTGGCGCCGCAGGCTGAGGATTAACCAAGTGAACCATGGCGCTGGCCCCTGGTTGTTCATTTGTGTCCTCTGTAATACTCTTTATAGAAAATAGATAAGGGTAAGTAAAGTGTCCTCCCTACTTTTGCGAACTAGCAAACTATTCAAACCCAAGGAGGGGCTACAACCTGTGCTTGCTACTAGCATGTGACGTGGGGGTACTCTTGTGAGAATCGTGCACTCATGCTATCATGACACCAGGTGGCTGGTATCAAAATTGAAGCTAATGTCAGAATTCAATGTAACTGGTGTCAGAGGACACCCAGTTGATGTCTACTGCACAATAGCTTGCCTGGTGTGGGGGAAAATCACATGTACCTTGAGCTACAGAGCATTCTGTTTTGAGAGTACAGCAGGAAAAATGACTTTTGCTCCCACACGTTTGAGTATGTTGTGTCTCCCTATTTTTGATATCCCATACATTGGTGTAGATTTCTCACTTTGTGGATATACAAGAAATACACAAATTAAAAACCAATAGACCTCTCTCTACAGAAGTGTTAGATGGTATGTTTGACACACCATGGGATAGGATCCAGATAAGCTGCAGGACGAGTGTCTTTAAGACAGAATCTGCAGTGGCTTAAAAAATGGTCAAAATCTAAAATATGCAATGATGGCAATGGTAATGACTAAAGCTTCTGAACAGTTCCCATGAGCTAGGCATTATTCTAAATTCTTTACATGGACTAACTTATATAATCAAATAGTAACTCATATGAGAAAGATGCATCCCCACATTACTGAGGAGAAACTGTCAGACTCTAAAGAAAACCTCTGCTCAGGTCAAAGAGCTAAAAATGGGAGTAAGTTATTTGCCCCAAGTGTCTGAGAATTAGAATCCAATCTAATAAATAAAACAGTTAAGTAACCAATAAGTAAATCGACAGTAAGTTCCTAAAGTAAGGAAAGTTGAAACAAGTTCAAAAACAGTATCAATTCCAAAAAGGTCATCACACACACACAGGCACATAACATATTGCTATTCACACTGTCAGCTCATCAATATGATGGTATTGAACAAACTTAAAGCCACGTAAAATATTTAAGACATAATTTCAATCGATAAAAACATAGTGCTTATTTAAAATATTGATGTCTTTGGCAAAATCCATGTGGTTGCACATCCATGTACTCAGGCAGTGAGATCACCATTTAAATCAACTGCAATAAAAGGAGCTGCCTCTCAATGACGTATTTTCAATGTTTTTTTCATCAGCACTTCTTCTCAAGTATATTTCAGCATGTTAGGCACAATGAATATGTGTAAACTGTGCCATATTTTGTTTATAAATATTGTTGTATATATAGTTATCAAAAATAGTGTATTAAGAAAAGAGGGGGCCCAGAACAGAGAAGAGACAGAATATGAACTTGCGGCCAGACAGAATTTATTCAGAGGAAATAAATCTGCAGAGGTTGATCAACTGCCTTCATGCTCACAGACTGAACACATGGTAGAGGCCCCGACCCCAGCAGGCTGGGCCCTTTTATAGTTTAGGTGGGCTAGGGGTAGCGGTAGGGGGCAGTAGGTGGAGAGGAGATGAGCTTATCCATACTGGTTCTTAATTTGGCCAGCTGGCTTCCAAACCTGGGGAGGAATGCAGGGGTGGGGTGGGGAACAATACAGGATGTGAGACTGAACTGGTCTCTTCAAAGAAGGCACGGGTAACAAGAAACCTAAGATGGCTGAGGCTTATGTCCTTGTTCCAGCAACCGGGGCCTACATTGTACCACAGTGGGTTAAACCACTACCTGTGATGCAGGCATCCCCAGTGGAGTGCTTGTTTGGGTCTTGGCTGCCCTGCTTCCCATCCAGCTCCTTGCTAATGCACCTGGGAGAGTAATAGAATATGGCCTATTTGGGCCCCAGCAACCCACATGGCTGACACAGAAGGTATTCCTGATTTCAGCTGGCTCAGCCCCAGCCATTGTGACTATCTGGGGAGTGAACCAACAGATGGAAGATCTGTCTCTTCTTCTCTTTCTGTAACTATTTCAAATAATTTTTTTTTTCCCTCCTGGTATCCCATGCAGGTGCAGGGCCCAAGCACTTGGGCCATCCTCCACTGCCTTCCTGGGCCACAGCAGAGAGCTGGACTGGAAGAGGGGCAACTGGGACAGAATCCAGTGCCCCAACCGAGACTAGAACCTGGGGTGCCTGCGCCGCAGGCAGAGGATTAGCCAAGTGAGCCACAGCACCGGCCTCAAATAAATCTTTTAAAAAGAATTATTTATTTACTTGAAAGACAGAGTTAGAGAGAGACAAGGAGAGACAACAGTTCATTCCCCAAATGGCTGCCCGAAACAGCTAGATCTGGGTCAGGTTGAAGCCAGGAGCCCAAAGCTGCTTCCAGGCCTCCTACAAGGGTGCAGAGGCCCAGGGCCTTGGGCCATCTTCCACTGCTTTCCTGGGTGCATTAGCAGGGAGCTGGATTGGAAGTGGAGTAGCCAAGACTTGAACCAGTGCCTATATGGGATGCTGGCAACTGTAGACAGCCATTAACCCACTACTACACAGTGTAAATAAATCTTCAAAAATTTTTTTTTTCTAATTTAAAAATCTATGTTCAAAACTAAAGATACCATTTAGGAAATAAACACTGAAGTTTATTAGCTCATCTGACTAATAAAATCATGGCAAATGTTAGGAAACTTTTTGGAGTTTTTACAACAATTTCATGTATTAATATGAAAAATCTGGAGCCAGTGTTGCAGTATAGCAGGTTAAGCCGCCATCTGTGATGCTGGCATTCTACATGGGTGCTGGTTTGAGTTCCAGATGCTTCACTTCTGATCCAGTTTGCTGCTACTGCAATGGGAAAGCAGCAGAAGATGGCTCAAGTGCTTGGGCCCCTGCCTCCCACGTGGGAGACCTGGATTGAGTTCCAGGCTCCTGGCTTTGGCGTGGCTCAGCCTTGGCCATTGTGGCCATTTGAGGAGTGAACCAGTGGATGGAAGATCTCTGTCTCTTTCAAGAAGATCTCTGTCTCTTTCAAATAAACAAATAAATCTTAAAAAAAAAAAAAACAAATATATTGCAGCAGTGCATACCTGAAGAAATCACTGGATTATTAAAAGTCAGGACAGAAAAGAAATTAAAAAAAAAAAAGAAAGAAAGAAAAAGCGTTGATATTCCACAAGACCATTTCACCAAACATTAGGATCAGCATTTCCTACAAATTAAGGAGGAAAAAAGGGGCATGCACCAGAGTTCCAGTCAATCACCACTGTACAGGGACCAGGAAGGAGAGAATGATAGTGCAAAACAAAAGTAGGTGGAGAGTATGCACCTGGCACAACGGTTAAGTCACGTCTTGAGACACATGCATACTATATTGGAGTGCTTGGTTTGAGTTCTGGCTACTCTGCTCTGGTCCAGCTTCCTGTTTATTTATACCCTGGGAAGTAGCAGGTGATGGCTCAAATAGTTGGATCCCTGCCACCTATACGGCAGACCAAGACTGAATTCACGGCTCATGGCTTTGGCCTGGCCCAACCCTGGCTGTTGTGGGTATATAGGAAGCAAACAAGTGGATAGATCTCTCTCCATCTGTCTCTTTGCTTTCCAAATAAAATAAAATTTTTAAAAATCTTTTTTAAAAAATTTGTGTATTTTATTTGAAAGTCAGAAAAAGGGAGAGGCAGAGAGAGATATTCAATCCATTGGTTTACTCCCTAGATGGTGGGCTGCACCAGGCTGAAGACAAGAACCAAGAGCTTTATCTGGGTCTCCAACGTTGGTGGCAGGGGCTCAAACACTTGGGCCATCTTCTGATGCTTTTCCAGGCTATTTGCAGGGAGCTGGATTGGAAGTAGAGCAGCCAGGATACAAATTGACACCTATATGGAATGCTGGTGTTGCAGGTGCTGGCTTTACCCACTATGCCACAATGCAGATTTTGAAAAAAAAAATTTTTTTTTAAAGAGATTGAAGGATTTTATGCAAGTGTAGCTGGAAAATATGTGACACCTATGCCCTAGAGCCCTTACCCTAGCATGACATGGTGTAACTGGGATGAAACACTCAACTCTTGACTTCTTCTGGGGGGTTAGGGGAATATGGGAATATCCATTTAACTTTCTAACTTTCTAGGGGGCTCCAAAGGGACTGCCTTCTGCACTGAGTGAATGTAAGCATGGAAGATAGCAGGGAGCTGGGTCAGGAGCCGCTGAGAACAAAGCTGAGTAACAATGCAATGTGTGCAGTAACACAGGCAGAGACTAGACGGAGACCCAGAGGCATCAGAGGGGCTGCAGACTGGCAGGGAGGCAACAGGGGAGCTTCTGTGTAGAAACTGGCAAATCCTTCAGTTAGGGGTGTACAGGCAGAGAAAGGCTCAGAAGACACATTCCCAGAAAAGGTCGAGAGGTCGAGAGGTCTCCAGAGTCTCTAGTGGGTTGGTTGCTGAGTGACTTCCCTGAAGGAAGCCTGACAACAAAAACTGGGAGAGCCAGCACCACGGCTCAATAGGCTAATCCTCCACCTTGCGGTGCCGGCACATGGGGTTCTAGTCCCGGTCGGGGCACCGGATTCTGTCACAGTTGCCCCTCTTCCAGGCCAGCTCTCTGTTGTGGCCTGGGAGTGCAGTGGAGGATGGCCCAGTGCTTGGGCTCTACAACCGCATGGGAGACCAGGAGAAGCACCTGGCTCCTGCCATCGGATCAGCACGGTGTGCTGGCCGCAGTGCGCTGGCTGCGGCGGCCATTGGAGGGTGAACCAATGGCAAAAGGAAGACCTTTCTCTCTGTCTCTCTCTCTCTCTCACTGTCCACTCTGCCTGCTAAAAAAAAAAAAAAAAAAAAAACTGGGAGATGCAGCTGATCTGCAAAATGCTAAAGTCCCAAAAGAAGATAACAAATCACACAAAAAGAAAAATATGGGGTTTGTGAGGTAGCTCAGGTGGTTACGCCTCTGTTGCAGTGTCAGCATCTGACTGGGTGCCAATTCAAGTCCTGGCTGTTCCACTACCAATCCAGCTCTCTGCTAATGCACCTGGGAAAGCAGTAGAAGATGCCCCAAATCCCTGCGCCCCCACCACCCATGTGGGAGACCCGGAAGAAGCCCCCAAAGAAGCTTTGGCCTGGCCCAGCCCTAGCGGTTGCCACCATTTGGGGAGTGAAGCAGCAAGATTTTTCCCTCTCCGTCTCTAACTCTACCTTTCAAATAAATTTTGTTAAAAAGAGAAAAATATGACCCATACAAGGGAACAATATAAAACACCACAAACTTATACTAGAATCTAATACTATGGATTAGCAATTAAAAATGAGTTATGACAGTATTCTTAAGGGGCACATATAAACATCTTCAGAAAGTGAGGAAAATAATGCATAAATAAAATAACATCAGTGAACCAGCAGACAGAAGATGTCTCTCTCCCTACCTCTTTGTAACTTTTTTTTTTTTTAATCTTTATTTATTTGAAAGGCAGAATTACAGAGAGGCAGAGGCAGAGAGATAGAAAAATGTCTTCCATTCGCTGGTTCGCTCCCCAGATGGCTGCAATGGCTGGAGCTATGCCGATCCAAAGCCAAGAGCCAGGAGTTTCTTCCAGGTCTCCCACGTGGTGCAGGGGCTCAAGGACTTGGGCCATCTTCTACTACTTTCCTAAGCCATAGCAGAGAGCAGGATCAGAAGTGTAGCAGCCAGGACTCGAATTGGCACCCATATGGGATGCCAGCACTACAGGTGGCAGCTTTACCCGCTACCCCACGGCGCCAGCCCCTGTAAAAAAAAATAACATCAACAAAGACAAAAATTATGAAGAAAAAACACATAGAAATTCTGAAGCTTAAAAATATGATAACTGGGGCCTCTCATTAACTCTGCCTTTCAAATGAATAAATATTTTTAAGAAAAATGTCAGCATCCCATATCAGAGTGCCAGCCTCAGTGCTGGCTGTTTTTTTTTTTATTTTTTTTATTTTTTTTATTTTTTGACTGGCAGATTTAGAGAGAGAGAGAGAAAGAGAGAGAGAGAGAAAGGTCTTTCTTTCCATTGGTTCACCCCCCAAATGGCCACTACAGCCGGTGTGCTGCACCAATCCAAAGCCAGGAGCCAGGTACCTCCTCCTGGTCTCCCATGCAGGTGCAGGGCCCAAGCACTTGGGCCATTCTCCACTGTCTTCCAGGCCACAGCAGAGAGCTGGCCTGGAAGAGGAGAACTGGGACAGAATCCGGCGCCCCAACTGGGACTAGAACCCGGTGTGCCGGTGCCGCACATGGAGGATTAGCCAAGTGAACCGTGGCGCCGGCCTGGCTGTTTTGCTTCCAATGCAGCTTCCTGCTAATGTGCCTGGTAAGTACTTGTTCAAGTACTTAGGCCCCTGTCACTCATGTGGGAGATCAACATGTACTTCCTGGTTCCAGCCTTCTGCTTGGCCCAGTCCTGGCTGGCTGCTGTGGCCATTTGGGCAGTGATTCAGCAGATCTTGCTCTCAAATGCTCTTTCAAGTAAAATAAGTAAGTAAATAAATAAATGAATACACTTCTACCTGTAAAAAAAACCCAGAAATCCCAAATCCATATCAAGAAATATACAATATGAAGAGAGGTAATTTGGGTTAAAAATAATAATGCAGAGTGTGGGGTAAGATATAAAGCAGAAGAGTTTTTATGAGACCATTTCAATTTCCATGTAAAACAATGTTATAATGATAATGTGCTTTATGTAATTGTAATAAACACAAAGACAATACCTATAGAAGACATAAAACAAAATGAGAAGAGAAATGAAGTCACTTCATAAACCAATGAGACACAAATACAGGCAGTAAGGGCATAAAAGAGGGACAAAAAAGCTACAGGAGGGGCCGGTGCTATGGCTCACTTGGTTAATCATCAGCCTGCGGACCGGCATCCCATATGGGCACCGGGTTCTAGCCCTGGTTGCTCCTCTTCCAGTCCAGCTCTCTGCTGTGGCCCGGGAAGGCAGTGGAGGATGGCCCAAGTGCTTGGGCCTCTGTACCCACATGGGAGACCAGGAAGAAGCACCTAGCTCCTGGCTTCGGAGATCGGTGCAGTGCGCCGGCTGTAGCGGCCATTTGGGGGGGTGAACCAATGGAAGGAAGACCTTTCTCTCTGTCTCTCTCCCTAACTGTCTAACTCTATCTGTCAAATAAATAATAATAATAATAAAAAAGCTACAGGACATACTGAAAACACTTCTAAAAACACAAACAGTGTGTTTCTGTGTGGGTGCAAACTGTTGAAATCTTTACTTAATATATGCTAAATTGATCTTCTGTTTATAAAGATAATTGAAAATTAATCTTGATGTGAATAGAAGGGGAGAGGGCGTGGGAGTGGGGAGTTTTGTGGGTGGGAGGGAAGTTATGGGGGGGGAAGCTATTGTAATCCATAAGCTGTACTTTGGAAATTTATGTTCATTAAATAAAATAAAATAAAAACACAAACAGTATTCATTCTTCATGAATAATGGGATTTAAATGAACTAAACATCTTAATTAAAAGATCCACAATGGCTGAATGCAGGGAAGTCTACAGATCCAAATACAGGATTTTACTTCTAAGGATACACACAGGCTAAAGGTGGAATGCAAAAAGATCCCATACACAAACAGAAACATAATGTGAGGCAAGGGTAGCTGTCCTTCTCCTGGACAAAATAGCTTTTTAAGACAGAAACTGTCTCAGGGGCTGGCACTGTGATGTAGCAGGTAAAGCTACCAACTGCAGTGGTGGTATCCCATAAGAGTGCTGTTTCAAGTCCTGGCTGCTCCACTTCCGATCCAGCTCTCTGCTATGGCCTGGGAAAGCAGCAGAAGATGGCCTAGGTCCTTGGGCCTCTGTACCCATGTGGGAGACCCGGAAGAAGCTCCTGGCTCCTGGCTCTTGGCTTTGGCTCAGCCCAGGTCCAGTTGTTACAGCCATTTGGGGAGTGAACCAGTGGATAGAAGACTTCTCTGTCTCCACCTCTCTGTAACTCTGCCTTTCAAATAAATAAATCTTTAAAAAAAAAGATAAAAACTGTCTCAAAAGACAAAGAAGTTTATATAAGGGAGAGACAATTTTCCAGGAAAATATGACAATATAAATAAATATGTATCTAACATCCAATTCCTCAATATACAAAACAAACATTACAGAATTAAGGGAAGAATTAGATAACACAATATTACTATGACAATTCAAGGCTCCATTTTCACTTATGGATAGGAAGATCAATAAAGCAACTTAGGACTTCAACATTATATATTCCAAATGGATCTGACAGACCTATACAGAACATTATATTCAATAGAAGCAGAAAATACATTCATTTCAAGAATAAGTGGAACAACTCCAAGAAAGAACATGTTACATAACAAAGCAAATCTTAAAAACTTTAAGAAACTTGAAATTACTCAAATTTCTTCTCCATCAAGAATAGAATGAATGTAGAAACCAGCAGCGCAAAAGAAATGAGAATCTACAAATACATGAAAACTAAACTCTTTCTTGGGAACAGGCACTTATCTTAGAGGTCAAGACATCTATA
This sequence comes from Oryctolagus cuniculus, assembly GCF_051225735.1. Lineage (NCBI taxonomy): Eukaryota > Metazoa > Chordata > Mammalia > Lagomorpha > Leporidae > Oryctolagus > Oryctolagus cuniculus. The sequence goes on along the minus strand of NC_142884.1, from coordinate 7,462,111 downwards.
TCTCATATTAGATTCCTGGTTCTGGCTCCAGATTCCAGTTTCCTGCTCATGTAGGTCTTGGCAGGCCATGGTGAAGGCTCCAGTAACTGAGTTCCTGTCACCCATCTGGAAGACCTAGGTAGGTTGCATTCCCAGCTCCCATCTTTGGCCTGGCCCAGGCCCAGCTATTGTTGCCATATGGGGAATGAAACAGTAGATGAGAACTGTCTCTCAACTAAATAAGCAACATTAAACAACAATAACCTCAAACTCCAAGGGGCAGGCATTGTGGTGCTGCCAGGTAAGCTGCCTCTCGGGAGTCTGCATCCAGTCGGAGTGCTACTTCCGATTCAGCTTCCTACTAGGTTGATCCTGGGAGGTAGCAGATGACGGCTCAAGAGGCAAGAGGCTCTTGAGTCCCTGCCATCCATCCAACTTGGAGACCTGGCTGGAGCTCCAGGCTCCTGACATTAGCCTGGCCCAGTCCTGGCTATTATGCACATTTGGGGAGTGAACCAGTAGATGGAAGATCTCTCTCCTTCCCTCTCTGTGTCACTGTCTTTCAAATAAATAAGAACAACAAAACATCCCACAACTCAACTCATTCTTGATCAATCAAAGGGTCAAAGAAAAGTATAAAAAAGAAAAAAAATTAAAATAAAATTTCTATCACAGAAAGAAAACATACTAGAATGGCCAAATACAATCAAGTATATGCCAAAAAATCAAATAATCTTGAAGAAGTAGATACATCTAGAGCATTACAAAAATTTCCATGACTGAATCAAGGAAGGATAAAAATCTGCAAATATGTTAAGTAGCAAGACTGAAACAGTAATAAAAAAAAAAGCCCTACCAAAAAGAACAAGAACTGGCAGTTTCACTGCATAATTACATCCAACATTTAAAGAACTATCACTAGTCCTCCTCAAAAATCTCCCAACAAATTGAAGAAGAGGAACACTAAAAACATCATTCTATGGAAACATCATTATTGTTATCCCGAACTCAGGCAAAGAAACAACAAAACTACAGACCATTTTCTTTGATAAATATTGATGAGAAATTCCTCAACAAAATGCTAGCAAACCAAACTTTACAGCACATATTAATAGGATGAAATACTGTGACCGGTTCAACACAGAAAAGTCAAATGTACTTCACAGTGATAGAGTGAAAGACAAAAACTACACAATCATCTCCACTGGTTGAGAAAATATATTTGACAAAATTGAAACCCTACCTTTACAAAACACACAACAAAGTAGAAATAGAAGGAAATTTCAGAACACTGGCATTTAGTAATGATTTCTTGTATTCGGCATTAAAGAAAGCATGAGAAAAGCAAAAAAAAAAAAAAAAAAAAGGCACTACCTCCAACTGAAAACTTCTGTGCATCAAAGGATTTGAAAAAAAAAACAGCAAAAGGGGACTGGCATTGTGGCGTGGTGGGCTAAGCCTATGCCTGTGGTGCCGGCATCCCATATGGGCACCGATTCTAATCCTGGCTGCTCCACTTCCAATCCAGCTCCATGCTATGGCCTGGGAAAGCAGCAGCAGATGGTCCAAGTGTTTGGGTCCCTGCCCCTGCGTGGGAGACCTGGAAGAAGCTCCTGGCTCCTGGCTCTGGGTCAGCTCAGCTCCAGCCTTTGCAGCCATTTGAGGAGTGAGCCAGCAGATGGAAGACCTTTTCTCTGTCTCTCCCTCTGTCTGTAACTACCTCTCAAATTAGTAAATAAATAAAATCTTTTAAACAAACAAAAAGAGAAAAGGTTGTCTCAAGGACAACTATGGAAAGGAAAAGAAAAAGAAAATAGAAGGGCTTCACATATTACATATGAATCTCTTGTGTGTATTACCTGAAACTTTAAAATGAATCAAATAAATGACTAATAACATGTACATCAATGCAAATAAGAGACACATACAAAACAGTAAGCAAAATATTTAATCTAAATGAAACAGTGTTTTGTAAGCAAGCACTCAGTGAGGGCTTACAAAGCTAGACTAACAAGCTAACAGGCAAACAACAATATATAACCTAAAAATGACAAGACTACAAACTAGCATCTAAAACACATAAAAAGAAAATTAAGCAATACATGAAAATCTGTTTTATATATAGACACCCACAAAGTAATAAAATTATTCAAACTGACAAGGAATTAGACAATAGAAATACAAATGGGTGTCATTTTCTCCAAATTCTCAAAATATAAGAACACAGTAGCAAGTTCTGTCTGATGAAAGGGAAATGTCATATGCTTTTGGTGAGAGAGGGGCAGAAACTTGCCAGAACTAACAAAATTGGAAATCAAAAACCCTAAAAGAAGTACTCTTCTGACTGTCCAAACCTGAAGTAACCCTCAGATATCAGCAGTGAATTTGGCAGGCTCAAAGGCACACACTGTGGCCTTATACAAATTTTCTCTTTCTTTCTTTTTTAAAAAGATTTATTTATTTGGAAAGCAGAGCTACAGAGAGGCAGAGGCAGAGAGAGATCTTCCATCAGCTGTCTAACTTCCCAAATGGTAGCAACAGCTGGAGCTGGCCAAATCAAAAGCTAGGAGCCAGGAGCTTCTTCCGGGTCTCCCATGCAGGTGTAGGGACCCAAGGACTTGAGCCATCTTCTACTGCTTTCCCAGATCATAGCTGAGAGCTGGATCAGAAGAAGAGCAGCCAGGATTGGAATCAGTGCCGATATGGGATGTCAGCACAGCAGGCAGTGACTTTACCCACTATACCATAGCTCTGGGCCCTACACACATTTTTTTCCTAACACTGAAAAATGTTTAAGAACCACGAGTCTTCATTTATAGAATACACCAACAAAGATGTGAAACAGTAGGCTACTCATGTTTCCTAACAAAAAAACATGTAAATTCTCCAAAGTTGCAAGATAAAATACCAGAACAAAACATTCACTAAAGAATCTTTTCTAAATGATGTGCAAATACATTTGTACAAGACTTGTGCTGTCCTCTGACACAGAAGTGACAACAGAGGACCCATTGATGTGACAGTGACAGGGAAGGAGATCTTTTCTGTCTCAGTGCCAAAGCTTCGTGACTATCTGTAGTTCTTTTATAAAACAAATATGTACATTATGTGATGCTTAGAATGAGAAAAACATTTAATAATAACAGATGAACCAAGAATATGGTTCCATTCCTTCTAATGACAAAGTTCTGCTCCTATATCTAAGCAGAATGACAACCATTTTTACTTAACAAATTTGCTACAGAAAAGCCCCTGCAGGAATACCAGTTTCCGTGAGAACGAAATGCCCTCCACTGACACCTGTGTCTAACTTTGCATTCCATTTCCCAACAGTGAAGAGTTCGGAGTCAGGGACACAATGACTGACCAGTTCAACTTCTAAAGTATTACACAATCAGGCACAAAACGTTTTCCCTTAGTTCCCTCCCTTTCAGAATGTGGCAGGCCTTTGTACATGTTAATTAGTGTGACATTCAACAGCAGCTCCCTTTACCCAGGTCTACGGAGAGCTCACAGGGGAACCAGATGTGGTCCCTAAATAATCCCTGGTGTCCAGCTGCATGGACAACATAGGGTCCACTACCTTCTCCTCTCCAATGCACACCTGGGTGTGAAGGCCCTCCCAGGACCAT